>NW_018391600.1:152736-170850 GCF_900095145.1 Mus pahari | reverse complement strand
TCGGCCATCATTGGGAAGAGAGGCCCCTTGATCTTGCAAACTTTATATGACCCAGCACAGAGGAATGCCAGGGCCAATAAGTGGGAGTGGGTGGGTAGGGGAACAGGGGCGGGGGGGGGGTATAGGGAACTTTCAGGATAGCATTTGAAATGTAAATAAAGAAAATAACCAATTAAAAAAACATTAAAAAGAAAAAAAGAAAATATCATCCTGAGTTGGGTAACCCAATCACTAAAGAACACGCATGGCAAGCACTCACTGATAAATGGATATTAGCCCAAAAGCTCGAATACCCAAGACACATTTCACAGACCACATAAAGCTCAAAAAGAGGGAAGACCAAAGTGTGGGTGCCTTGGTCCTTCTTAGAAGGGGGAACAAAATACTCACAGGAGAAAATATGAAGACAAAGTATGGAGCAGAGACTAAAGGAAAGGCCATCCAAAGACTGCCCCACCTGGGGATCAATCCCATATATAGTCACGAAACCCAGACACTATTGTAGATGCCAAGAATTGCATGCTGACAGGAGCCTGAGATAGCTGTATCCTGAGAGCCTCTGCCAGAGCCTGACAAATACAGAGGCGAATGCTGGCAGCCAGCCGTTGGACTGAGCAGAGTCCACAGTGGAGGAGTTAAGAGAAAGAACTGAAGGACATGAAGGGGTTTGCAACCCCATAGGAAGAACAACAATATCAATCAACCAGACTCCCTCAGTGCTTCTAGAGAGTAAACCGCCAACCCAGGAGTACACATGGAGTCATTCATAGCTCCAGTCGCATTAGTAGCAGAGGATGGCCTTGTGGGGCATCAATGGAGGAGAGACCCTTGGTCCTGTGGATGCTAGACACCCCAGTATAGTGGAATGCATGGGCAGGAAGGTGGAATTGATCGGGTGAGTGGATGAGGTAACACCCTCATAGAAGTAGGGGAAGAGGGGATGGGTTTTGGGGGTGGGGAGGACTGACCTGAAAAGAGGATAACAGTTGAAATGTAAATAAAGAAAATATCCATTAATAATAATAAAAAAAAAAAGAGCAGCTTCAGAAAGGGCTGCTAATCCTGATGACCTGGTTTATCCACCCTTTCAAAGTGTTTCAGTCAGGACTTTTGTTAAGCTCTGAACTTTCTTAACACACAAAAACTGGACAATAAATAATGCCAACTAGCTACATTTTGACTTAGCCATTTTTACAGTTTTCTTTTGGGCCCCAAACAGAAATTGATTGCCCTAATTCAGCAAAATACAAATATAAGAGCATAGTCTTCTCAATTCCTTAAGTCAGGATACATGGTTTTGGTCATTTTATAAATTACAGATATATTGCAATTTTAAGGGATAATTTACAAATAATTATGGTCTTGAACAGGGAAGAAACATAATAAGGGGCTTACATTCAGGGATTTCTACTTTTCCTTCCCTCTTCTCTATCCTTTATTTTTGGGGTAATGGAAAAGGGGATAGAGGAAAACAGGGATATATTATAATAAATTAGACAAATAGGGATAGGTTATTAAATCTACTATTCTCTTAAACAAAAACATTTTATAGCCATATATTGATACATTGCTAGAGATCTTTCTATTTTGATGAAAAATTGAGGTTATATTTTGTTACATTGATATGAAATTTTGGATATTGATACAGACTTAAGGTTTTCATTAGTATAAATCTTTGTATATTGATACAAAATTTAAAATTAATTTTATTAGTCTTAGATAAGCATCATGTAGCTGTTATTACAAACTATTTAGAATAATTAAATAATACAAGTTAATAGTCAGATAGTCAAACTTATGGTAATATATTCTCATATAGCTAATCATAGTAAAATGTTTTCAAGGTTATTCAAATAGTAAATAGCTAAAAATAATAAATGTTCAACAATTCAGTTCTGCTATATATAGATAGATGGTCTTCAAAAGCATCAGAGATCCATAGAATATAACATTTAAGGTTATTTCATTATTAAAAGATCTTTTGACTAAGAGACATGTCTGCTCCTGACAGTACCCCATTCCACTTCTAAGAAAGTGATAAGCATCAAAACCTCCTGTTGGAGCTGCTTCAGTTGTGACAACTAACCACTGGACAAGAAATGCCTTTATTTTATCTGCAGACAAAATCTTGACCAAAAAGAACAAATGGACACAAGACAGTTGACTGCTAAACTCTGCCAAGACAGGATAAGCAAGTCCTTCATAATTCCTGCTTCATTTCACTTAAGGTCTTTCAGAGGCTCTGGGCCAGAAAGCTGAAGATAGATGCTCCAAAGTTATAAGAAATGGGGGACTATCCAGACTGTCAGCTGTTTCTGCCGATTGTTTCCATTTTAGAAACGGTATTCCTGCACTTCCTACATACTCAAATATTTATTCCTTCTCAAACCTCTGATGAGATTAAAGACTATTTCGTTATAGTCTCACAATTAAACTTAAGTTATTTAACACAATACATCATATCTACTCAAAGGATGGTTTTCAGATGGTAATGTAAATTAAAATCAACAATGATCAAGATACAGAATTGTAAACTCATTAAATTTAGATGATAAAACACTTTAACTATCCAATTATAATAGATATATGTTATAAATATATATCATACCTTATAGTTCTCATAATTCTTATCATTGTATTCAATTTATATCTGAGAGAAAGGGAGCATTTTATTAAACTAAAATGAAAATCGTTGAGGTTTGGTCTTGCTGTCTACTATAATGTTAAGGGTGGGCCCCTAAGACCTGGAGTCTGCATGTAGACTCAAGTGATCTTGGCCCCAAGTTATTCTGATTGGTAAATAAAAATGCCAACAGCCAAAAGTTGGGCAGAAGAGACATAGGTGGGGTTTTGTTTTCCTGGGCTTGGGGTTAGAATTAAACCATGAGGAAAGGAAGAAGGTATAGGAGGAGGGAGAAGCTGCCGTGGGTTAGGATAAGAAAACAAGGCCCTGAGGGCTGGCCAATTGGAGTTAAGAACAACTCAGATGAAACATAGTAAGTAATAACTCAGGGTTATCTATAGAAAAGTAGAGTGTAATAACAGAGAGGGTAGGCATCTGCTCAGCTCTTGTGTTGTTAAAAGCTTAGTGTAAATATAAAGGTTATGTATGTCTTTTATCCAGGAACGAAGTTGTCTAAGGCTGGGTAGGGATTAAATGATTTCAAGAAAAAAGTAGAAAANAAATTTTATAAACAATCTGTTACTGGAATACCATGCAATCACAAAATATATAGACTCTACAATCTATAAAAACATAAAGGACTTTTACCATAATCAAATGCTGTTTTTTAAAAAAAAAGCACAGATTTTTACAAGATTACATTATCAGCACCTCTGGAAAAGACAAAACAAACAAATTTTTAAAATGTACAGATAAAGCAATTTTTTATTAATCCTTCAACTTAATAAGAGCACACAGATCATGTAGTTTTATATTCTGAAAGAATATGCTGCATCCNCCTAAGTACCATTTACTCAAGAGCAGTACTGGGAACTTCTACCATAATACTATCATTTTTCATCTAATTTGGAAAAGTAATTTACTGTATTATCTAATGGTGCCTCCACAAGGACACACAGCTGACAGGTAAGACACCATGCTCTACCTAAACTATCAGGTTCATGACTGTCTTTCTTCTCACCAAAGAGAAACAGGTTGGAGATGAGCACCCTCATCAGTCATTTCTTTTTTATCAATATATGATTCAAAGCAAAACTGATCTCCCTGCAGAAACATAGGAATTTAGGACACATAGAAGCAACAGGGTTATCAGCTTGGAGACGAATAGGTAACTACTACTGATGATTCAGTTGCTGGTTCAATTCCTGGATAAAGTAGAAAAACAACAAAAACAAAATCCTCTAGAATATTGTTTTCTTAAAGTCTTCAGGTAAACAATTTAATATTTTTAACATTTTATTTATTATTTATTATTTTATGNGTATGAATGTTTTATCAGCATGTATATCGGTGCAACAAATGTATGCAGTGGCCACTGAGGGNAGAAGAGAATATCAGGTCCCCTGAATCTGAAGTTACAAACAATTGTGAGCTCTGATGTGGATGCTGTGAATCAAACCATAGTCCCCTAGAAAAGCAGACTTTGGGCCTTCTCTCCTGTCCCCCACAAACTTTTGAATATGCATGTGAAAGACTTAAACGTCTTATTATGTTCAAGACTAACTGTACTGAGAGTGACTGTCATCATTCTCAGCACACAGAAAACAGGTTACAGTTATTTAAGAAATGGTGTGTGTATTAAGATGGTCTATCCATGAAGTCATTCATCACCTGTTTTAATGAACAAAGGTTCTGCTTGGAGCATGACACTCAAGTCAAATAGCTTTAACCACAGCAGGAAATCTGTATCCAAATAAATTGTGCCTACAGTTCATTTCTTGGCACAGCAGAACTGTCAACTCTTAGCTTAGCTACTGTGTAGGTAAAATGNTTTGGTGATGTGAGGAACATTGAAGTACAGAGTTATTAGGTGAGAGTAAGATTCTGGTTCATCCAGATGTCCCTCAATAGAGGAATGGATACAGAAAATGTGGTACATTTACATAATGGAGCACTAGTCAGCTATTAAAAACAATGAATTTATGAAATGCTTGGCCAAATGGATATATCTGGAAGATATCATCCTTAGTGAGGTAACCCAATCACAAAAGAAGTCACTAGATATGCACTCACTGATAAGTGGATATTAGCCCAGANACTTAGAATACCCAAGATACAATTTGCAAAACACAAGAAAACCAAAAAGAAGGAAGACCATCGTGTGGATACTTCATTTCTCCTTAGAATAGGGAACAAAATACCCATAAAAGGAGTAACAGAGACAAAGTTTAGAGCTAAGACGAAAGGATGGACTATCCAGAGACTACCCCACCCGGGGATCCATCCCATCAGCCACCAAACCCAGACACTATTGCACATGCCAGAAAGATTCTGCTGAATGGATGCTGATATAGTGGCCTCTTGAGAGGCTGTGCCAGTACCTGACAAACATAGAAGTGGATGCTCACAGTCAGCTATTGGATGGAACACAGGGCCCCCAATGGAGGAGCTAGAGAAAGTACCCAAGGAGTTATAGGGGGCTGCAACCCTTTAGGTGCAACAACAATATGAACTATCCAGTACCCCCAGAGCTTGTGTCTCTAGCTGCATATGTAGCAGAAAATGGCATACTAAGCCATCATTGGGAAGAGAGGCCCCTTGGTCTTTCAAGTTTTATATGCCCCATAGAGGGGAACGCCAGGGCCAAGAAGTGGGAGTGGGTGGGCAGGGGATCAGGGTGGGGGGAGGGTATAGGGGACATTCGGGATAGCATTTGAAATGTAAATGAAGAAAATATCTAATAAAATAATTTTTAAAAGATTCTGGTTCATTGGCTATGATGATTTTGAAAAGCATTCATCTCAGAAAAAAGAGTATCTTATAAGGTCCTCTTCTTCAAAATTGATACAATAATTATAAATATCAAGCAAAACATTCAGTCTTACTCTTTGTTGTTCTCTTACAAGCCACCTCTCAAATTAATTGTCTATGTCTCTTTTGGCTGTATAAATAATTTTGAAATATATAAGCTATTCTGAAAACCATAGTGTAGTTTAAAAACATCAAATCAATCCTAGTAATAGAGAGGCTGAGATAGAAGAAGCATGATTTCAAGACCATTATGTGGTATACAGCAAGACACTGTCACGTACAAACAAGCAGAAAGTATATATGGACTGTACAATATTGGACCTATTTCTCCAATTACCAAAGTAGAAAGACCACTGGATGACAGCCAACAAATTTCTAGTTCCTCATACTTTTAAATTTCAATTGATTAGGATATGTTGGTAATATTAAATTTCATATTAAGAGATATCAAGGAAAAGTGATTGTTACTTCCTGTTATTTTTGTTGTTAGAGGTGGAATTACGTTTTGTGGGTTTCTTAAAAGATTACTTTCTTGCTTGTTCTAGGGTATAGTTTCACTCCTTGTGTTGGTGTTTTTCGTCTATTATCCTTTGTAAGGCTGGATTTGTGGAAAGATATTGTATAAATTTGATTTTGTCACAGAATATTTTGGTTTCTCCATCTATGGTAATTGACAGTTTTACTGAGTATAGTAGCCTGGGCAAGCATTGTGTTCTTTTATGGTCTGTATGACATCGACCCAGGATCTCCTAGCTTTCATAGTCTCTGGTGAGAAGTCTGTTGTAATTCTTATAGGCCTGCCTTTATTTGTTACTTGACTTTTTTCACTTACTGCTTTTAAAATCCTTTCTTTGTTTAGTGCATTTGATGTTTTGATTATTATGGGATGGGAGGAATTTCTTTTCTGGTCCAGACTATTTGGAGTTCTGTAGGCTTCTTGTATGTTCATGGGCATCACTTTCTTTGGGTTAGGGAAGTTCTCTTCTATAATTTTGTTGAAGATATTTANTGGCCCTTTAAGTTGGGAATCTTCACTCTCTTCTATACCTATTACCCTTAGGTTTCATCTTCTCATTGTGTCCTGGATTTCCTGGATGTTTTTGGGTTAGGAGCCTTTTGCATTTTGCATTTTCTTTGACAGTTGTGTCAATGTTTTCTATGGTATCTTCTGCACCTGAAATTCTGTCTTATATTCTCTCTTGTATTCTGTTGGTGATGCTTGCATCTATGACTCTTTCCTTGGTTTTCTAACTCCAACATTGTCTCCCTTTGTGGGTGATTTCTTTATTGTTTCTAGTTCCATTTTTAGATCCTGGATGGTTTTGTTCATTTCCTTCACTTGCTTGTGTTTTCCTGTAATTCTTTAAGGGATTTTTGTGTTTCCTCTTTAAGGCCTTCTAGCTGTTTGCCTGTGTTCTCCTGTATTTCTTTAAGGGAGTTATTTATATCCTTCTTAAAGTACTCTATCATCATCATGAGAAGTGATTTTAGATCTGAACCTTTCTTTTCCAGTGTGTTGGTGTATGCAGGCCTTGCTATGGTGAGAGAATTGGGTTCTGATGATGCCAAGTAACCTTGATTTCTGTTGCTTATGTTCTTATGTTTGGCTCCTGCCATCTGATTATATCTAGTGCTACCTGCCCTGGTTATATCTGACTGGAGCCTCTCCTTCCTGTGATCCCAGCTGTGTTAGAACTCCTCAGAGTCAAGCTGTCTCTGGGATCCTGTGATTCTGAGATCCTGGATGTGTCCAGGCTCTTGGGAGTCAAGCTGCCTCTGGGACCCTGAGACCCTAGTATGACCAAGATCCTGGGATTCTGGGATCCTGTTACCCTGGGTGTGTTAGATTGCCTGGGAGTGGAGCTTCCTCTGGGTGTTGTGGGTCTGGCTGCAGAGTTTGTACCCATGGTCTGCTCAGGGCACCAGCCCAGAAAGAAGGAACCTGTGCCACTGGTCTGGCAGAGTTCCTGTGTGCCTGGGTCCTGCTGGTCTCAGTTACTCTCAGTGTTTGGACAGATGTTATGTTCTCATCACCTCTTATCCTATGATCTTGGGCGTGGTGGAGCGCCTGGGAGTGGTGCTTTCTCTGGGTGTTGTTACAAATTATAATTTTAAGGAAACTGCAATCCCCCCTGTTTGTCTTGCTCAAAATAACAAATAAAAAGATATTGATACTCTGGACCACTTTTTAAAATAAATTCCTAAGCAATATGTTTCGCTGTTTAAAAAAGATCTGAGAATCAATTTAAGAAAATTTGCCAAGTGATAAATAACAAAAGAACCTTGGTGATTTCTTTATTTGTTTGTTTTAGAGTTTTAAGAAACTGTGATTTGAAGTGCGTACACATCACTTAGCCTAATAATGCTTAGGTAAAAAGAGTATATAGAAACTTAACAGTCTAGAGCTTTGACAGTATTCACTTTAAAATAACGAATAATGTTGATATCTATAAAGCATATTGTGATGGAAGACTACAATTTTTATTCTTAAAAGATTAAGGGTTTATCAAAATTACTTGATGAGTTATGCTTTATGCTGCTGTGCCTGGTGACCTGAGTTGGTTCCAATTGTCCTCTGACCTATACCCACGAACATACACATGCATACATGAATACATACACACATAATAATTAAATGTTATTTAAACATGCTTAAGTATCAGATATGACAGCTTCATGTTTGCATTATAAATACTACAAGGTTAACTAAGATTCTATTGCCTAAAGGAAGTTATAATATTATAAAGTATTTATTCATAATGAAAACTATATTTTGCTTCTGGCGGATTAAGTTCCATTACTTTTATTGCCTACCCAATTTTCTGATAAATATGTTAACCATGCAGATTGAGTAATACAATTTATAACATAGGAATGGAACCAGTAAATGTCTAAAAGTATTAATGAATTCCTCAGATATCTAGATGTAAGCATTACTAAAAAGTGAAACCATATATTTTCAGAGTCAAATACTGGAAGAAAATATTATGTGGTAAAATTCCATAAAGTACACTTGAAAACAATGATTTCTATATTTAATCCAGTCAAAAAAGACATTTCCATTCACTCTGTTTCATCAACATTGTCCTTAAACATTATTCTTATCATTCTTTTCTATGAAAGTAACATTGCATTAGAACAACAACATATTAACTTGAAAATCCCTAATAAACAGCAGCGAGAAAAGAAAATTGTATGTTTAAAATTGTTAAGGCTACAGTTTTACATTGACAACATGTGACCTGGAGTGTTCCTAAGGCTTGCTCAAATAATCAAGCCTCATATCTAAATTAAATGCAAGAGGAAAGGGACATCACTGATGAACAAGTACACTTTTGTCCTTCAGTTTTCAACCAATAGAACTGCGTGCTGCTTTGACAAAACTATGGGAAGATATGGGGAAAGCAGTAGACAGAACATGTTGTACTGGTTCCTATTGAAACCTTGGTAACAATTTCCAATCAAACATGCTCAAAATAAGAAGGCCCAGATCAAAATCAAGAGAAGGAAAGTAGACAATTTAGTTCCATCAAAATGCTAAAATGTCATGTAGCTCCATATTCTGGCATTATTTTTATTTTATTGCAATAACAAATCAAGACCATACAATCCACCCATTTAAAACACATGATCCAGGATTCATTCACATGTTCACGGGGCTGTACAACTTTCATTACAACTAACTTAAAAGCATTTCATCCCCAGCAAAAGAAGCATATGAAAGCAAGACAGTAGAGAGAAGTGACCAACTTGATGGCTTCACATCCTGTGACTCAAGTCCTGGTAAGCAACAAAGAACAATGTTTTGTTTGGGGAGGGGACTATTTAAAACTACTACCAACCCACCAAAAAACCACAGTGAGATTCTGCACACCCAGAACAGAACTTTGTTTTTGTTTTCTTTTTTGTTTGTTTTTTTGTTTGTTTTTTTGTTTTGTGTGTGTGTGTGTGTGTGTGTGTGTGTGTGTGTGTGTGTGTGTGTGTGTGTTTTGGTTTGGTAAATTTTTTGACAACCTATGACATTTAGGAAAGTCATTATCCCCTGTATAGGTTAAATCCATTTAAATTTGTATATACATTACATCTTTTATTTATATACTTAATAAATATATATATAGACACTTTTAAAATAATGGGCTTACATATGGGTTTTTCAAACACTTTAGAGTTAATTATACCTCCCCCAAGTCCTTCCTCTCCCCTCTCCTCTCATACTCCAATAAATCTCCCTCCCATGACTCCTTTAATCCCTTCATATCACCTGTGTTATACAGTCTCCCCTCT
Source organism: Mus pahari (assembly GCF_900095145.1). Taxonomy (NCBI): domain Eukaryota; kingdom Metazoa; phylum Chordata; class Mammalia; order Rodentia; family Muridae; genus Mus; species Mus pahari. The sequence goes on along the minus strand of NW_018391600.1, from coordinate 161,132 downwards.
CATAAACTCTCTCTCCACCGATGGCCTCCTTCGAGTTTCCTAGTTTCATGACTTCTAAAAGTACTCTAATTTAAACACACAAACCTAGAGATTTGAAGCTAGTACACATACATAAAGAGAGAACATGTGGCTTTTATCTTTGGGGGTCTGGCTTGATAGCTTTCACTATAACTATTTCTAATTCCATATATTTGCTTGATTTTTCATAATTCCATATTTCTTTAGAGAAGAATAGAATTCCATTGCATGTGTAGTACATTTTCATTGCTCATTAATCACTTGATGGACATTTATGCAGATTTAATTGTCTAGCTATTGTGAATAGAGAAGCAATTAACACAGACAAGCAAATATATCTGTAATAGTTTAAAGTCCTTCAGATCTGAAGGAATGCCCATCCAGAGACTGTCCCACGTGGGGATCCATCCCATAATATAGAATCACCAAACCCAGAAACTTTTGTGGATGCCAACAAGTGCTTACTGACAGAAGCCTGTTACAGCTGTCTCCAGAGAGGCTCCACTCATGCCTAACAAATACAGAGGTGGATCCTTGCAGCCTACCATTGGACTGCGCACAGGGTCCCCAATGAAGGAGCTAGAGAAAGAACCCAAGGAGCTGAAGGGGTTAGCAGCCCCATAGGAAGAACAACAATATGAACTAACCAGTACCCCCAGAGCTCCCAACCAAAGGGTACACGTGGTGGGACTCAAAGGTTCCAGCGGCATATGTAGCAGAGGATGGCCTAGTCAGTCGTCAATGGGAGAGGCCCTCAGTCCTGTAAAGGCTCTATGCCCCAGTGTAGGGGAATGCCAGGGCCAGGAAGCAGGTTTGGGTGGGTTGGTGAGCAGGGGAGGGGGAGGAGCTAGGGGGTTTTTTGAAGGGGAAACAAGGAAAGGGGACAACATTTGAAATGTAAATAAATATCTAATAAAAAAATTAAAAGTATTTGAAAACATAAAATTATACATATTACTTACAATTTTCATTATTTTGAGACTTACAAGTGTCACATGTACACACACACACAGGACAGCATATGTCATTTTACACCAAAAATCAAAACATGTGTTGAATTTATAATTCTCAAGTAATTTTTTTAATCACTAATTCTTAAAATGAAACTTATTTCAATGAATCAAGACATAAATTTATACACTTGTCATGTTCATGTGATGCTTACAAACACATAATCATTGTGTTAATTCTCGGTGGTTTTGTTTTTTAATGAGAAAATAAAAGAGAAAAAAGAATCCTTCAGGTATATGCTTGGAGTGGTACTGGGACATATTGACAATTTTCCTACTACTTAGACATGATAGAGATTATAAAATGAGTATGATGGGTTTCCATTCATTAGAGCTAGCATGTATTGGCTGAAATAGAAAAATACAAATAACTATAATGTATGCATATATGCTATAAGAACATAAAATAACCACAGTAGAGTGTAGTGAAGTAGATAGTAGAAATAAAAATTATGGAACCTCACAAATCGATCAGTGACTATGGAATAGATTTTAAGTGTCACTATGTGTAAAGAGAGGACTCGTGTTTATCAGAAACCTTGTGTATACTGTATATTACAGACTCGTTCCATAGAGTATCATATTTAATTTCAATTACTCTATTAGTAGTACTGTTATACCTTTGTTTTAGGAATAAGAAACTTGTGATTAGATAGACCAAGTAAAGAGATAAAAGGGGAAATGAAGAACCAAAGTTTACACTCACATACACTGGGATCCTATAACAGCTCATAGTAGGCATGCACGCATATAATCTCAGCACTCAGGAGGCTGGACAAGAGAATTACAAGTTGAAAGTCTTCTGCAGTTTGTTTATTTCTTTCTTTGTTTGTTTGAAATCCATAAGAAAGTAAGTGAAATCCATAGGTACACTGTCACCTGGAAAAATCTCTTGGTATAATCCTTCAGTTTTGTTATTCTGTTCATCTTTAGCTTCCTACGAAAATGACATAAAAATGAAACTGCCCCAGGTTTCTACTCAACTTAAGCCCTTATGTACGATGCTAAGTCTTTTTTTTTTTTAAATTTATTTATTTTATACATGTGAGTACACTGTCACTCTCTTCAGATACACTAGAAGAGGGCATCAGATCCCAGTACAGATATTTGTGAGCCACCCTGTGGTTGCTGGGAATTGAACTCAGGACCTCCTCTTAGCCTCTGAGCCATCTCTCCAGCCCACGATGCTAATGTGTGTTCTATCTATAGCTTTTGTAAGCATTTCTCTCTATTTGCTACATTTTTTTCTTCTAACTCCTTTTTCAGAATTCTTAAACCATTACCTTATTTATCCTTACAGAGATTAAATTGCTCTGCTCTGATACTTGAACCTGGAGACTCCACAGATACTGGGATATATATTAATGTAAGGGAAGGGTAATATATCTCCGATATTTTTCTAACCTCCTCCCCAAATAAGAAAGAAGGTAAATAGGATGTTTTTCAAATATAAGTGGGTTAGGAAATATTTAAAATGCTACGTATTCCGCCGATGACTACATGTCTCCCTGGTATGCCTAATCTTCTCTGGCCTCCTCCTCACTCATCCCCATCATGAGTCCACAATGTACAGAAGAACCATAACAAACAGGGTTGGAAACATCCTGAAAACTCCTTTCTCCTAAACTACCTCCCACTAATTCCCTCTCCATGTGACCATTAGTAAAATCGCTACTTCCACTGAAGACAGGTGTTGTGATCATATTAAACCTCGTTAAAGTCTAAATGGGACTATGGAACTCAAGAGAAAGAACAAAGGAGTACAATCATTTGACAATAACCAAGATAATTATATTTAAAGGTTTTTCCTTCTAGAAGCTAATAAAGGGATCTCCAAATGCCAACAGCATCATTTCTCTCATCTTGTTTATTGCATTTATGCCTATAACAATTTCAAAATATAAAAAGTAAAGGCACATTTAGGTAACTAAATACTACTTTTTAAAGAATTTATTACGAAATTGACATTCTAGTTCCAATGTACATGGATGACTGCTGCCAAAGAGAAGATGAAATGTCAAACTGAACAACTTAGATAGATAAGGACTTACATTTTAAATCTTGTTAGAAACAACCTAATTACTATAAAATTTTATAACACAATATATCATGTTTTAAATCATTATTAGTAGTATCTGAATCATAGCCAGGGGTGTCTGATAAGTTCCTCTAGGCTGTTGCCACTGCTCTTGGTTGTCCTCCAGAATGTAATGATAAAACCTATTGCTGAAATATTTGAGTCATGGACATGGAGAAACCAGTCTAGTTATGACCTGGAACCATCATCTCTACCAGCTACCTTTCCTAGTTTTGGGAGGCAATATACTGGATAGTAGGGAATGGGGTATTAATAGCACTACGGTAACAATTGGCCTGGCAAAATAAACCCACTGGGGTGAATACTATGGGAAGAATCAGCTGCACTCTGATAGGATTAAAGCCTTCTCTGAAAGACAGGCTTAATAGTGGAGCTAAAAGCCAAGGGTAGAATAGGCCTTTGGGGAAACCCTACTACAATTATTCTGCTAAATGGACACCATATTAAACCTTTTGAGTACTGAACTTGATACACACAGATTATTGCATCTCTCAATCCTCACCAGAGAACTTCTTCATGCAGCAGATGATAAATTAACACAGAGACCCACAGCTAATGGACATGAAGAGAATAAAAGACTGACGAGTGCTCAGCCCTAAATGAGACACGTATATAGCACTCTGTCATCCCAAGACTCAAGGATCATCACGGAAGAGAAGATTGAAAGACTTTAATATTCAGAGATTAATAAGCTACTATAGCAAAATAGTGTTTTGGGGACAGATAACGGCAGTTACACACATGGTTGTGACTGCATGTACTAATAAAATTCTACCATACAAGAGGCATGGGATCAACAAAACCCTATAGCTGAGGGGCCATTGGCAAATGGCATTTGATAGGAGGAGAGTCAGTTTTCTTCAGGAATACAAGCCCTAACAGGTTACTCATACTTCAGCAGATGACCCTATAACTATGCACATAGTTGGTAGCACTAAATAGACACAATGGGAACATGAAACTGAGAGGGAATTTGATTCAGTGTGATAGAAAAGTGTACAGGGAAATGCTGGGAGTGCAAAGGCATAGACAGAAGGGATCAGGGAAGTACAGACATTCTCACTTAAAAATGTTAATTCATATGGAATATATTTATGAAATTGAACAAAAAACTATTAATTCTGTTTTAAAGTACTACCCAAAACAGGTCTACCTAAGGTTTTATAATGCTTCTAAATTTAAGTTACTATCTATGTAGAAGAATATCTTTATGAACTAGAATAAAAGAAAAAGGTAATAACTGAAAAATTGATGAATTAAACTAAATTACATTACAAAGTTTTTAAAAATTAGTAAAATAAACCTAAAAATATAACATAATTAATAAAGTATTTTCTATAAGTAAAAGTATATTTGTAAATTTATACAAAATAATTAACAAGAAATTCTTAGGAAAAAAATAGCCAAAACACTTAGAGTTATACTCTAAGGAATTATAGATACATAAACAGTCATATAACTGTTTTTCAATCTCTTAGGGTAGAAAAAGCAATTGTTAGTATCATCATTCTTGGGCAAGGTATATGGTAGAAAAATAAAAGTCTATATAAAAATTGGCCTAGACAATCTAGAGGTCAATTTTCTGAATACCTAGTGAAGATTTTTTATTCAATTAGGCATATCAGTATCCACTCTAGAGAATACATAGACTTTTTCATGGCAGCACTATTTATAAAAATAAAAAAATCAAAAGCAACTTATTTAAATGCTCATTAAGGAAATAAATATGCAGCTGAAAAATAAGGTAGGTCAAACATAAGCATGAATAAATCTCTGAAATGTACTAAGTAAGTTAAAAAATAGTAATATACTATCATTTACATCATGTGTTATCTATGAGTGCTTGTGAGTTATGGAAGCTTATTCACCAAATCCATAACAGTGATTAATTCAGGGGATTGGAGAGAAGGCCATATTAATGGTGATTATCAATGAATTTTAATCTCTATGATATATAGGTATTGGTATATAATATAGAAATATACATATATGTATATATAGATACTAAATGTTAGAGAAAATTCTTACTTTTAAAGGTTATTTGATAATAATTATAAATTATTGAAGTTGTAGTAATAATAGTACCCCAATAAATATCACATTAACTTTTTCAATGTTCAGAACAAGGAATCACCTCACTTCTACATAAAACTGGAATCCACTAAACCAAATTCTTAGCACACAGGAATATACACTGTGTATTTCCAGAAATATTTTAATAATCAGTAAACTATTGAGTAAATGATAACGTGAGATAGCTGTCTTTGAAAAGGATAGTTTCATGCTCAACTAGGGAAAATGTGGTAATTCATCTATTAAGAGCAGCAGCAGAAAGTTAACCAAATTCAGAGTCAAGACATCTTAAGGAATTTTTTACCACTAACTTGTTAGATCATGGTCAGATAACTCAGCCTGAATTTACCATTATTTTTCTGAATATAAAACAACCTGTAATGATTATTTCACAGAGTATAGAGGCAGAAATACAATCATGTGTGTGTTTGCTACACTAGTGGAAAAAACTCTGACAGAGCTTTTGCAAAGCAGCCAGCATGCTGCTGAGCAGTTAGCACTATGATGGTCAGCAAGCACTGTCAACGAAAGGGTGGTCCACACTCACTTCCTTCTCCCACCTTGCAGATCTATGTGACAACTGAACGACAGTAAGATTTATAATTCATAAAGATCAGAAAAAGAAACCACGTACATTCAATTTTTGAAGGCTAAACTTATGGGAAAAAAATATTTTAAAGAGAAAAACTAAACATTTCAAAAAGTACATTTTTTTTATTTTTATCTAAGAAAACCTGTCTCTCTTTTATTCTGTGAGAAAATATACCCCCCAAAAAAACCACACTATTTCACCTTGCTATGCTTCCAGTGTCTAGTAGCAGTCTGTCACTAAAAATGAATTTATAAATTCTAACCTGACTTTGAATTTAACTTCAAATTGGGGCAACCATTCCTACTACTTAAAACACGTGAATTATTTTATATTAAATGTTCTAATAAAACATAACATAAAAGGTTATGTTTGTTACCAGGCTTACAAGCATACAACGTGACTCAGATACTGGCTCGGACATGTTCCCTTGATTATCACTTAATGCTTCATTTTCTTTGTGTTTGACCTCTTGCAATTTGGACATCAAAATAAATATATCCATTCATAATTGGTTTGGTAGATTGAAACACTAGAAATTAATATGTTCAAATGTGGGCAGAATTGTGACACTATTAAACACAATGAACATGCTACCTGTGTTGTTTGAAGAATATCTGACCAATGCCTAGTTTAAAAATTAAATATGAGAAGTTTGATTTCTCCTGTATGAGAGGTTTTCTCACAACAAATTCTGTTAACAATTTGTCATTAACAACATCTTTCATAATCATTCCAGAAAAAGAAAAAGGTAGATTTTTCAAATGCCTTCTCTAAGATCTCTCAGAATAAAGGATATGACAATCCCACAAGAACAGTACCTATTATAGAGCTATGAATAAATGAAGAAACTTTTAAAAAGTATGTTGTCATAGAACTCTTCCTACCAAAGATAATGAAAATTCAAGAAACAATACAGATAAAACTCCATGTAAGGAAGGATTTTGAGCAATATGAATGTTTTTATATCTCAGTAGCTAAGCTTCTCATGAGTTCTTGTCTATATATGAAAGATAAAATATCTGCAGTATTGGTTATGAAAAAATATTCTGAATGAAATAACCCATGTGCAAGAGGGGAAATATGGTAGCTGTTAGCATGTAAGCCTTTGATAGGTATGCCACAATCTGTAGAACCACAAAGATAAGGAATAGACTAAAATACTAGGGGGAAAAAAAAGATTATCCAAGGAAAAGAAAACAAAATATATAGTTATGGGTCAGGGGAAAGACTGGAAGAGAGAATTAAACAGAGAGAGGGTGGGAAGAAAGAGATAAGGGTGAGATAGCATGAAGGGATAGCTAACACTAATGGCTATTACAGTGGTCATGTGGAAACCTATTATAGCAGATGCTTCCATTGCCAGAGAGAGGTTATTGACCTACAAGAGCTGAGCTATTGACCAAAGGGACCCCAGGAAGCATCCAAACAGCATAGTTATTGCCACAACTATTCATAGCTTTCAAAAAATGATGGTAAGCCCCCTATTGCTGAAAACAACTCTTGAACTCAGAGAAGCCATGCTGGTGCCTAACTAAATTCTTCACCATTACTGACTAGAGTTCATGGTACTGGAACATACTTCTCAAGCTACCAGAGAAGAAAGGTAAATAAAAACACAGCTATGGACCCTCTGATCTGCAGTGGTGACCTGCCTGCCTGTACATCAGTGCAATAGTGGAAAAATGAATATACTATTCTTTTACTAAAGAAATTTAGCAGTAAAATAACTCCTCACTGGGTGGTGGTGGAGCATGCCAGAGGCAGGCAGATCTCTGTGTTCACGGATACCCTGGTCTACAGAGTGAGTTCCAAGATAACTATGGCTATCCAGAGAAACCCTGACTCAAAAAAACAAAACAAACCAAAAAGATTCCTAATGATATTCTGCTACACCCACAGGTCAGTGTTTGATACAGTCATCATCAGAGAAGCGTCATCTCACAGGATATAGGAACTAATACATAGCCCCACAACTGGACAATGTACTGAGAAAGAGACCTTGGAATACTTAATCCTAAGTGGAATGTCTTCAGCAAACTCCTTCAGGAAATTGAGTAGTAAGGAAGTAGAAAAATTATAAAAGCCAGAAGGAATGGGAGACACCAAGGAAACAGTATCTTCTGGATACATCAGGACTAGCACACAAATAAACAGAGACCTCCACAGGTCCAAGACAGACAGGGTCCTACCTCTGAGAGGAAAAGTGGACATAAGCCCCCCTCTCTAACCCAGAAGCTATCTCCAATTTTCAACTGTTTGCAAAGGAAAAACTAGTTTTCTCCAATGGAGTCTCACCAAGTATATCAACCACATTTAAGAGCAGGTCCCATGCCCAGCAGCAGATGGCCAAAGCAAAATGAGCTCATGGTAGTTTTGGAGATGTTTTTGTCTCACAATGTTTTGTTTGAGGTTTTCTGTTTGTTTGTTTGACCTTACTGATCTCTTGCTTCAGTTTCAGATTTTGAGTTTGTATGCTTTGTGTGTAGAGAGGGATCTAGTATTTTGTTGATGATTTTGTTTCTTTTATGCTTTGTTCCATTTTATTCAGGTTGGTTTGTTTTATTTTCCTGGCGTGTGTGTGTGTGTGTGTGTGTGTGTGTGTGTG
>NW_018391600.1:131844-152601 GCF_900095145.1 Mus pahari | reverse complement strand
GAGAGAGAGAGAGAGAGAGAGAGAGACAGAGAGACAGAGAGACAGAGAGACAGAGAGACAGAGAGACAGAGAGACAGACAGAGACTGCATGGAGTTGTCTGGGTGAGGCGGTAGGGAGAACTGTGGAGGAAATGAGAGGGGAAATCATGAATTGAATAGACTGTATAGAAATTGTTTTCCATTTTAAAAATACTTCAAATTTAAAAATATATTTGGTATTGGTTGTAATAAATTTTAAAGCAGTTAATTTAATTTACAAGCAATGAATGAATCCTTTGTCAATTAAAGTTTTAAAATATTTCAGTAGTGCAGATTGCAAACTATAAATTTACTAATCTGGACATTTTAAAAGATATTCTTAAATATCTTTTAATTCACATATAGTTCTTTCTAATTGAACAATAGGATAGGAAGGAAGAAATTTTATTTCTAATGTGTAATTGTGAATACTTTCATATTGCTGAGAATAATAATGTTTTTCTGCCTCAAACATTAAAGTATCTCCCTTTATCTGTGATGTGTAAGTCAAACTGGACAAAACAAGAAACAAAGAAAAGTTTGTGTTCTATTTTGAGACCTCTGAATCAACTGTTTAAAGGCATTATCAAACAAATTTGAGGAACTCAGCATGAAGAATATCATAATAAAATCTATCCAGTCTTAAATGGAATCACTCCTCATGGTCTAAACTAAGTACACTAAATTGGCACTATGAGTTATAGCCTTACTTGACTTTCATGCATCTTGAATCTGATTCTGGAGCTCATTCTTACGAGAGCTCAATAAATCATCTACTTAGTCGAATATTGTAAATAAACCAAAACACAGCACAAGCTTGCACCAAAAAATTAACTCATACTAGGAGGTATAAATCTTTGATGTAAAAGCTGAATTTTGCATGCACTTCCTATATTTGTAGAATTTTATTTTTTTCCAGTACTTAATAGCATAATTGATTTTAAGGTGGAGTATCATATGCAAAATGAAGCGCACTGTGACCTGTTTCCTGGTCTATTTCCTTTCCTTCATGCTCACGCAGATGCATACTAACATTAGAAGGTAATCATACATAAAACCGATCCTTAAAGGAGCATAAACTATGAAGAAACTTCTAAACACATACACAAAGCATGTGATAACTGCTCAGAGCCTATTACTTTGACTGGCTCTCGGACTCAAGTTACTTTTCACGGTTTCCAACAGCATTCAATCAACATATTCTTTGGCAATATTACTTTTTAAATATCATAATTTCTTGAAAATATGATAGTCCTAATGATATATTGTGTTTTCTTGCATATACCTTATCCAGTATAACCGAAGATGAACTCTTAGATCAAGATTCACATAATTTAAACCATTATTATAACTTTTTAAAAAGAAATACAAGGTTAAAAAGCCAAATTAATATCACTAACCTATATTATAATGGATGAAAACAAGTTGAGACTAATAAAAATCACATTTCTTTCTGACAAGTTGTTCTCTTTAAGTTTTTCACTTTACTATATTATAATAAAATATTATGCAAAGTAGTTTATAATATGAAAAATATTACTATTTTATCTGTAATTCTTTGTTGTTGTTTGAGATAAGGTCTATTTATGTAGTCCTGGCTTCCCTGAAACACACTCAGTAGCCCAGGTTGGCCCTGAAATCACAAAGAGCCTCCTGCCGCTGCCTCTCAAGCGCCGCTTTAAGGGCATGCGCCGCCACGGCTGTCTTATAATCGTAAATCTTGATAAAATTCCTACTAAACCTCTTCATTCTTCAGGTTTTGAGACTATGTTAAAGCATATAAAATTAAGAGGGGAAAAATATTAGAAATTGAAGTATTCTGACCTGGCCTAACAGGTCACTAATAAGAGAATGTAGCATAGCAATTCACCCTTTAAAAGTGAAAGTTCTTTCCAATACACAATTGCTTCTGGTTATTTAGTATTACTTCAGAATTGTTGTCTCTTGTCACTTACTATTGGAGGCATTAGGTAAATGAAGATCTCACTGCTTCTCATTTTACTGTGACTTTACTAAAATCTCAATTATCTCAATCTAAATGGTCTCCCGAATGTTTTCAAAAATAAATTCAATTTTGCTTCCTTTTTTTGAAGAACAATATTGAAGCCTCTTTTTTAGCCAGATTGTTGTTTAATAAAATATCATCACAAAAGTAATTCGTGAGTTAATTTATTGAATTTCAAACTCATTAAATTGTACGAACCACTCACATGCAGATGATTACTCAAAATTTCATTCTACCAGGGGTTTTTGCAACTAGTTTTCCATATATTCAGAAATGTTTTTAAGAGAAAACATTTGGCAACCTATACCTATACCCTGTCTAGAATAACTCCAATTAAACAGTGTGTGTGTGTGTATGAGTGTGTGTGTGTGTGTGTGTGTGTGTGTGTGTGCGCGCGCGCGTGCGCTTGTGTGTATGAACTTATAATGTATTAGTCTGGTTATATGAATATTTTTTTCAAATAGATTTTTCAAGAAATCTTAGTGTTAGTTAAAAAGCCCAGTGCCAGGTATGAGATTCCCTCACCTTGAGTTAGGTAGGATATGTCCCAAAGGCCCAGCAAAACAATACAAACATTGCTCATTGTTCTTGGTTGCCTAAAGAACTTGATGGTAAGGTCCACTGCTGAAGACACACACATTTTCATCACAGGACATGGAGAACTCAAAATGGTACTAACCAAGAAGCCCCTTCCCTGTTTACTAGTTTTCATAGTAATGGAAGATGCTATGTGGGCCCCTAGGGCAAAAAGTTATCCAGGTGTGAACCTCTTCTCTCAAGCCACAGTAATGACTGGCTTAGCAAGCTATGTCCATGAATTCGTAGTGGCACCAATGTTACAGAAGTAACCAACCATTTCTGCTTGGATTTAAGACTTGTACCACAAGAAGAAGCACATCCCTGGGACTTTAAATCTGGCCAAGAATCCATAGTTTTAGAGCTCACAGGCTTCAGGGTAAATCTAATACTATTATTTTATTAAATGGGTTTAATATAAGAGTTTCCTTTTAATTTTTATCTTACTAACCATATATTATTGCAACTCTCAGACCGCAAGTTTCTCTGTGCAGAGAATGTTGGCTAATGAAGAAACTCCAACCCTGAATTACACTGTTAAGAGAGATAAGAAGCCTTAAGAAAATAGAAACACTATAATATATTTTTAATCATAAAAATTAGATGATAAAATTATAGCTTACAAAAACTAACTTTAAAAAAAATAAATCCTTTTAAAAGCAACATCCTAACCTGGAACAAAATGTATTTAGGAAATACTGTATAATTAGAATTTTTCTTGTGAGGCTATGCCAGTGCCTGGCAAACACAGAAGTGGATGCATACAGTCAGCTATTGGATGGAACACAGTGCCCCCAATGAAAAGTACCCAAGGAGCTGAAGGGGTCTGCAATCCTATAGGTGGAACAACAATATGAACTAACTAGTACCCCCCGGAGCTTGTGTCTCTAGCTGCATATATAGCAGAAGATAGCATATTCAGCCATCATTGGGAAGAGAGGCCCCTTGGTCTTACAAACTTTATATGCCCCATAGAGGGGAACGCCAGGGCCAAGAAGTGGGAATGGGNGGGTAGGGGAGCAGGGCGGGGGGAGGGTAAAGGGGACATTCAGGATAGCATTTGAAATGTAAATGAAGAAAATATCTAATAAAATAATTAAAAGGAAAAAAAAAGAATTTTTATTGGAGACTGTAGAGAAGCTCGCCATTTCTTTTTCATCAAGATTTAGCAAGCAACATGTTAACGTGTATTACCTAAATGAATTTTACTAGTGACTCCAGTTCCTTTACTGACTAGCACTGTATGACAGCAACATCTACTTAGTCTGGATGTAAGCTGATGCTATCTCCCTTTCTGACAGCATTTATACTGATATTTAGCATGAGCACTAGCATATTCACCACACAATAATAAAGGAGAAACACACTGCTACATACCTGTTACTAAAGGACTTGCTTTCAAGTAGATTACTCCTAATCTTAGCTCAAAAGAACTACTTATTTTTCAAACCACATAACAGAAAAGGAATAACTAACCTAGGCTCTATTTCAAGTCACCATGCTCTAATGAAATAACATCATTTAGGAAAACTTAGCAATTCCACTTTTTTCAGGATTTTCCCCTTTCAGGATCTTAAGTATATCATTTGGTTGGTTGGATGAATAGATTCGTTTGTTGTTATTGTTGCTTGCTTGTTGTTGTTTTCCTTTTTATTTATTCTTCTCTCATAGATTACATCCCAACTGCAGTTTCCCTCCCTCCCCTCCCCAATTCTCTCACCCACAAACTCCCTTTTCCCCAGATCCTCCTCCCCACAGTCTCCCCTTTTCCCTCAGATCCACTCCCTGACAACCTCCCCTCAGAAAAGAACAAGCCTCGCAGGATCGTCGACTAAATATGGTATAACTACAATAAGATCAGACATATATTCTCTCATCGAGGCTGGAAGAAGCAACCCAGTAGGAGGAAATGACCCCAAAGGCAGGAAAAGGGGGTCAGAAACAGCAGCAACTCCCACTGTTAGGAATCCCACAAGAATACAGAGTTACACAACCATAACATATATGCAGAAGACCTAGGTCAGACCTATACAGGCTCACTGGTCTCTGTGAGCCGACTTGAATTCCGGTTGATCTGGATCTGTGGGCCTTGCTCTCATGATATCCTTGACCCTCTGGCTCCTCTCATCCTTCTCCTTCCTCCACAGGGCTCCCCAAGCTCTGTCTAATATTTGGCTGTGGGACTTTGCATCTGCTCCCAACAGTTGCTGGCTGAAGATTCTGTTGTCTCTCTGATGACGGTTATGCTAGGCTCCGGTACCAGCACATCCTGCTGGTGGGACAAACTGTAGGTCGGAGATTTTGTACCTTTAGGAACTCCACAGAGTCTACTGGAATGGCAGTAGTGAAGACTCCTAGTGATGGGGGATATGGACCCTGTACTGGCCATCCTCTTAAACATAATTATAGTGACACAAAATGTATTAAATAGCTCGAATAAGTATCTCTTCCTAAGAAGTGATGTAAATGAAAGCACTATATGTGAAAAATACTTTACTACAACAAACAATAGATAATAACCCATTTCTATGAAAAACATAATAAAGGTATGGGGAAAGGCATATAGTGAATATATCTATCAACTGGTCTCTTATCGATCTTGTTTGAAAAATAAATAGTTTTTAAAGAAAATCAGTGGTTTGAGATACCACGTTGCCGTGGTTTCCCTTCTGTTGCTGACAAAGTACCCTGACAAGAGCAACTTTGAGGAAGAAAGGACTCATTCTGTTTACAATTCCAAGTTAATCAGTACTTGGAAGTCAAGACAGCAACTTGAAAGGGCTCATCACAACACAGCCACAGTCCAAGGCAGAAAGAAGAGGGACTGTAGGCATGCTTATTCCTGTGATGTCCCCTCTCTAGCCTTATACAGTCCAGGCTCTCCTGCCAGAGAATGGAGTCACGCACACAGGCTGGGTCTTCACGCCTCACTTAAGATAATCAAGACAATACCCTTACAATCATGCCTTCAGGGCAACCTGATATAGACAATACAATGAGATTCTCTTCCCAGATTATTCTAGATTCTGTTGACAATAACAACTATCACGTGTGTAATCACAGTACTTTCTACAACAACGAAGTTGTGGAGTCAGCCTAAATGCCCATCCATAGACGAATGAATAATGTAAAATATCTACACATAGTAGAGTGTTTTACAAGGCCATTGAAAAAAATAAGAGGATGATGACAGGCTTTAGATATCCTCCTTGCCTCTTTATAAAGGTTACATTACATATATGGTTCAATGATGACCTCTTTGTGACTACAGTCTTTAAAAAGTATCAAAAATATGTCATTATGGTCAATTGTTTTAATTAAAACCTGGACATATGTCTTTTTACTCTGACAAAATAAAACAGTTGTACATAATCTATTAATAATAATCAGCACTAGTCTATAAACTTGAAAGAGATTTAAAATTAAAATTGTCAATGTTAGGGACCTGGAGAGATGGCTCAGCAGTTAAGAGCACTGGCTGCTCTTCCAGAGGTCCTGAGTTCAATTCTGAACAATCACATGGTGGCTCACAACCATGCTGTAGTAGGACCTGATGCCTTTTTCTGGTATGTCCGAAGACAGGGACAGTATACTCACATACATAAAATAAATAAATAAATCTTTATAAAAAAATCATTTAACATTTAAAAAAATTGTCAATGCTATAGACTTATTTTACTAAATTAAAGATTCTAAATTTTGCTTTTCATATAACTTTCATATAAGCTATATCTGTGTCATGATGCTAACTATTTCTGGCTTTATGAATAAGATGCCTCTTAAATGATGTAAGCCATCTGAACATTTCTATGTTTTAGATATCTGTAAATCTGTATAAAATTACTTAACTTTCAAAGCAGTTTAACTCTTGTTGGCTATGTTTTTTAAAAACCTTATAGCTCAGTATTGTCTGTTATGTGACATTTGTGCTTATGCAAAGCCTTTGACAAAGGAACTGGATAACATTTCTAAGATGCTGGCGTATTACCCACAAGACAAGGAGAATAAGCTTCATGTACACCTGCAATTGTAAATGTATATCTCTTTTTATTTCAGATGAAGGGATGAGATGAGAGCTGTAATCAAACTTTATGAATACATGACTTGGGCTGAGCCTAGAGCACTTCTGTCTAACAATCCCTAGGTCCAGGCCTGGAATCTTCTAGCTTCTGTACAATCTAATCTTCTCCAAGCCTGGACCTTGAAGGGTTCAGCTTCCAGTTTTTTTCTGCTAAACTAGGCCTAGACTACTTCAACCTTCGAGACTTACTGCTGAATAAACTCACTCTAGCTCTTTCTGAACTCTGGCTGGCTGGTTCAACTCAGGTGTTCTGGCTTAAACTTCTCTCCCAGCTGAATGATTCAAATTAGTTTCTCTCAGCTTCTGACTGAATTGCTCTGCTGGGAAAGACTGCCTCCAAACTCCAGGAACTGAACTCCTCTAACTCTACTCAACTGAACTGAGCACAGCTGCAGTCAAACTGAACTGCATGGATTTTAACTGCTCCACGCTCTCCCTCACCATTCTTTGAGTAGCCTCTATTTCCTGTCCTTGTGAGAACTGGACATATCCTATCTGGTTCATTCTGTCAAATCCTTCTCTGATTCATCACTTTGTTTACCTCTAAACTGGACATTACTGATTGGAATCTAAGGTATGTATTCCAGCCAGAGGGATCAAAAGTGTGTACTAAGGGTGTGTCTGTATTCCAGCCAGAGAGATTAAAGGTATGTAGCATGTCTGCATTCAGACTGGATATGTGATCCCTTGCCAGAACTGGATTAAAATTCCTCTACATCTTCCCCCTTTCTGTTTAAGATAAAATTGTATACAGTTTAACTATTACAACAGAATCCTACAATCTTAACAGTCCAAATGTACTTATAAAGATTTTTTGATGCAATAATCCTTATTCCATAATCTTAAGAGTCCAAATGTCCTCACAAAGATCCATTGTCCTGATCATCTGTCCTTCAGCAAATGTCAATTTAAGCATCAAGGTTTTCCAGCCTGCCAGCCTGAAAAATGATCTGTCCTTTTTCAGCCAATTTGTTGGGTTGTCCTCATGCAGGGAGGATCAGCTTTCTGTGTCATCTGCATTGTTCTCTTTCTGTGTTTCTTCCTTTCTTGAGTAGACCTTTCATGTGGAAGTTTCTCTTGCTCAGATTATATTTTTATCAATTTTGATAGAACCTAGAGCCTTTCATCACCTGTGGAAATACAGATAAAGCTTCTTCCCCAACACAAAACATTCCCAGACTTCCATTCTGATATTAAAACATCTTTAAATTATACAGGGTGATCTAATTCAGCAGTTCTTTCTGCAGTCCAGTGTCTTTCAGCAGCTGTTGGTCCTGCCTCATGGGCATTCAAAAATTTAAAGTTAAATAAGCATTTTTCAGCTTATTTCTGGGAGTTCTTATATGCTTGACCTACGAGCCATTTCTTCTACATCTCAGTTATGTAAATTGAACACAAAGGGTTTACTGTTATTAACTTTTTGATACCTGTCACTTACCCTCCCCAGCAGGGGATAAAATCCAACCATGCAGAATGAGTCCTTTCCTAGCATCAAGAGGCAATGGAGACCAAACTCTCAGTTAACCCAAAATATATTCAGAAAATATTGTTCAGAGTCAATGGAGGAAGTTGTCAAAACTGCAATCAAGACTCTCTGGGAAGGGCAGGGAGAAGGGTACTTTTGAGTCTGGCTAAGTTTCATTGTAAGGCCCTGATTCAAACCAACAACTGTGTCAGTCCTTGCAACAGTAACTAAAACCAAGAGATTTTGACAAGCACTTCTTATGCATGGTTATATGGTGCTATGTGTGTTCTAACCTTGGTTCCTATAGGCATTCTCTTTATTATATTGTTACAAACAGACTTATTCCATCTCAAGATTGGGGTACTTAAAAAAAAAAGTGGAATTGTAACAGACCTGGCAGAATGAAGTATCTTGCAATCTAATTATCAGACTCCTGAAACAATGAACCCCAAATAAATGTAATTTTCCCTAAGAATCTCATGCTGAGAGAAAGAAAAAGCCCAGAGGAAGATGTTGTCTCTTGGAAAGTGATTCCCACAGTAAAATCCAAACAATGATGAGTCTCTGGGAGGGGGAACTACAACTTGAATGGTAACATTTTGATATTCACTTTCTAGGCCTGCTACTTAAATTTCAATCTCATTGCTGGAACCTGAAGATTTGGTGTTTTCCCTGAAATCTCTTAGTATTTTTTTCCCAGTGTGACCACATTGATCAAATCACTTTTTCTTCTTTCTATTAAATAAATAAATAAACTTCAAAAGATTTCAACATCATTAACCATCAAAGAAATGCAAATAAATAAATAAATAACTTTGAAATTCCATTTCATCCCAGTCTCAAGAACTCAGATTTTTATAGGCCTGATGGTACATGACTTTAATTTCAGCACTTGTGAGACAAAAAACAGAATCTCTGAGTTTGAGGCCACTCTGGTCTACATAAGGGGTTTAGGGCCAGTCATGGCTACAAAAGGAGACTATATCTCATACAAACAAACAAACCAAAAAGTAAAGAAACAAAATAACAAATGTTGGTGAAGATGTAAGGAAAGAGCAAGTCATATTCATTATTGGATGTTCAAACTGGTATAGCCACTGTAGAAATCATTGTGGAGACCTTTAAAAATTCAGAGATAGAGCCACCATTCTAGTCAGATATTCTACTTCTAGACAAATAGCCAAAGGACACTAAATCCAACTACAGTGATGTATGCTCACCCATGTTCGATGATATCCTTTTCATAACAACTAGAAAGTAGAATCACCCTAAATGTTAATCACTCAAAGAGTGGATAATGAATATGGTGATAGATACATTTAAAATTTATTCAGTTATAAGAAATTGAAATTATGAAATTTGCAGACAAATGGTGATGCAAAGGCCATGGAGGGATTTTCTTTACTGGCTTGCCTCCCCTGGCTTGCTCAGCTTGCTCTCTTATAGAACCCAAGACTACCAGCCCAGAGATGGTCCCACTCACAAGGGGCCCTCCCCTCTTGGTCATTAATTGAGAAAATGCCCTGCAGCTGGATCTCAAGGAGGCATTTCCCCAACTGAAGCTCCTTTCTCTGTGATAACTCCAGCTGTGTCAAGTTGACACAAAATTAGCCAGTACAAATGGCTAAAACTGAAAAAATTATATTGAAGTAGGTAATCCAATCAAAATAAAACAAATGCTGCATGTTCTCTTTCATATATGGATCCTAACTTAAAGTTCCTAATTTTGCTTGTTCAATGTGGACCTGCAGAAAACTATAAAGAGGCTGCTGGAGGGGAGATTTCTTAAGGAATAGAGAGAATGGAACAGGATGCTATGAAAGTAGAAAAGAAGTAGAGATCTTTAAACAGGGAGGAGGCAGAGGAGAAAGGGGACATAAGATGGGAGAAGGTAAACCAAAATGAAAGTGGTAAGAAAAAAATCATATGAAAAACTCCTGTCTTGTAAGCAATTCAAAAATATAAATTACTTTACATGCTGTATAATTTATACATTATTCCCTCTAAGAGTCAAGTAATATTGTTGAAATATAAAGCAGAAAAAAAGAAAAAAGAAGGAGTCAGAATATAAGATAAAAGGCTGAGAAATGTCATCTCCTGGGCAAGACACAGCCGTCGCAATCATGAACTCACAAAGCTAAGAATGTTTGCACTAGGTGCACATAAGAATGGACCAATCAAATCCCAGCAACCACATGGTGGCTCATAACCATCTGTAACAAGATCTGCCACCCTCTTCTGGAGTGTCTAAAGACAGCTACAGTGTATTTACATATAATAAATAAATAAATAAATAAATAAATCTTAAAAAAAAATGAACCAATCAACAGTGAGGTATTGATGAAGTAGGAGCTCAGGGTTGTACTTCTCAGTACTGGACCACCCGTTATTGATAGATACAGAGAGAGGAGGAGAATCCATTGCCATCATTTATGTTTCCACTAATGATCCCACCAGGCACTAATGGATAGTTACAATTCAGTGAACACATAGATGTCTCTAGTTAAGCTTCATGGGTCAAAAGCAAAGGCAAAATCATGAACCTGGGAAAAGGACTGACAGCAATGCCCCAGTGTTGGGCAAACAGTCAGCCACAGCCACTGAACTATAATCATTGCCCCTTATTTATTTATTTGTTTATTTATTTATTCATCTATCTATTTATTTTTTTTTGAAAGATAAGCCTCACTAAGCTATCCAGCTCATCTTGAACTCACTCTGTAGCAGAGGCGGGTTTTAAATTTGCTATCTCAGCCTCTCAAGAAGCTAGAATTTCTGGCCTAAATCTTATATTTTAAAGATGGAAATAAAAGAAATAGAAAATCATTATGATGCAGTAAACACTAGAGTACTACAGGAAATATTCACCCCGAGAATGCTAAAGCTTGAACAAAGTACCTATGCATCTCTACCAGGATTTTATTACAAAAAGAAACATTTTTATTTTGTTTTGTTGTTTCTTTGGTTTGGTTGGCCGGTTGGTTTCCCTTGTTTATTTGATAGTCCAAATTCCAAGAAACACCTCCATAATAAAGGTTAATGTTAGGTTTCAACCCTGGACTGAGATGCCTATTTAACACATCAAAGCAGATACGGTGGCCAGGTCCTCCATGCATCCTATAGTCCCTACCTGTTATGGGTATGGCTGGCCTACAGGCCTCCTACCCTGAGCTCTCCAGACCACAGAGCTGGTCTGCTCTTCTCAATATAATCCAACCATTTGGTTACCAGTCCTCTTCGTACCTTTGGGCATCCTGGATGCTGCCTCTACTTCCTCTCTCCTCATACTCCTACCCCGCAATGGTCCTGTTTATTCGGGATTCTCCCAGAGGTCCCTGCCTCTGGCTGTGCTCTTCCACATGTCTCTAACAAACTTTCTCTTCCACCATGCCTAGGAGCAGTCATGTCTCCTTTCTTTTCCTTATTTCTTTTGTTCGTTCAGTTAGCGGCACCAAAAACAAGAGGTTTCTGTGTCAAGTGATACACGGCATAGGAAAGAAAACATCACCTCCGTGGTATTTATGACCCAAACTCACAGCCTGGATCTTATTATAAAGTTCTCAAACAAGTGCACAATAAGAACTAGTCAGGTTTGGGGGAAGGGGGGTTGTTTAGTTGATTTTGGTTTTGGTTTTGGGGTTTTGTTTTTTAAACACTAAGTTGGGTGGGAAAAGGGGTTGGGGATCTGGGAAGAATGGGAGAAGAGAGGGTAAATTTGAAAATGCATTGCACAAAATTCTCAAAAAAAAAAACTAATAAAAAATAATAGTAGTACCTTTAAATGACTTGTATATGTCAAAAGTGTGAAGTTCACAATTAAAGAAGATTAAAAAGGTATGATATATAATGAGGTTTTTCTGAAATGTGTATTAAATACATTCAACAGGATATTTAATATGTTAGGAAAATTGGTGCTGTCTGTTGAAAAATATTTTGTGGTACGTGTGTGTGTGTGTGTGTGTGTGTGTGTGTGTGTTTAAGGCAGAGTCAGGTGTCTTCTTAAATCGTTCTCCACCATTTTTGAAATGGAGTTCCTCACTGAACCTGAAGCTTCCCCATTCTGCTAGACTTGCTAGCCAGTGAGCACCTTGGATCCTATCTCTACCTTTCTAGTGCTGGGATGCCAAGTACACATCACAACAGTTAACTTTTGCATAGGGACTAGAGATCCACACTTAGGTCCTCACACTTATGCAGCAAGCATATTACTGACTGAGCCATCTTTCACAGTCGCAGTGATTCCTTAAATAAGATAGCAAAGTTAATTGCATAAATATCAGTATCCTGGTTTTGTTAACTATCTGGTATTTAAAATGCTAACATTAGGATAAAAAGTATACAATACACATAGAAGCCATATGTATTACTTTTATAATTACTATGTGAGAGTAAGATTATCTAAAATAAATTTTTTTAAAAAATAGTCTAAATTATATTTGCATTAAAGCTTTTTAAGGCATCCTTAAAAGTAAATAGTAATGTTATAACTATGAAAAACATATTTTTTGAAGATTCATTTATTTTGTTTATATAAGTGCACTGTAGCTGTCTTCAGACACACCAGAAGAGGGCATCAGATCTCATTACAGGTGGTTGTGAACCACCATGTGGTTGCTGGGAATTGAACTCAGGTCCTCTGGAAGAGCAGTCAGTGCTCTTAACCTCTGAGCCATTACCCCATCCTGAAAAACATAGCTGTATAATTGCCAGATTATGCTATTGACACACTTCTCTATTACTTTCAAATTGATAAATCAAGCTACTGAATCAATTGTTCAATAAATTATGTATATTATTTTAAAATCTTTATATAATCATTTTCATTCAAAAGTAAAAAGATGAAGCCAATAATAATAGCAGTAACCATAGTTACTTGTCATTAATCCAAAGAATCTTTAATATTTATGTATTTTACTAACTCTCACAAATCTACAAGGCAAGTATCAGTGCTACCATTTCTAGTTTACAGATAAGAATAGAAACAAGTTAAATACGTTGCTATTTTATCAAAGTTGGCATAACTTCTAATCAGAATAGCTATAAATGTCCATTCCTAATGATCTAGATCTTCATTAATGTGAGTAGTATTGGTATCTAATAATTAGTCAGGAAACATTTAATTCAGTGCGCTTGGCTGTATGACAGTATCACAACATCACCCAAAACAGACAGCTTTGAAGAGACTAGAACCCACTGAGGAACAGGCTATAGCTCAATGTGTGCATATTCAAATATAATTCTAATGTATTACTAATGTAGATGTGATATTGCTAAATGATGTACAATAAATGATAAATAAGAAACTTATTTACTACTTACCTATTGGAATTTATATTTTTAAAGTCTATGTTTTAGCTCTTCTACTTGCACTTGGGTATCTACCAAAACCAGATTGTAAAACTGTACAGTTGAAGAAACTACGTAGGACATGGAGCTGGTCTTGATCTAGAAATTTGCCCTCTGGAGAGCATTCATAGTGCTGGAAGGTGCTACGCAGGCTACTGAGAGAGAAAAGTAATCAACAGACTTACCCAGTTGTAAACTCTGCTAACTACAAAAGTGTCAGGCCTGGCAAGGTGTGCCAACTGGTGCACTAGTGACATAAATTGTATGGAGGAAACGATAGCTTTCTGATTTGATTAAAGGCCTACTATGTAAGACAAAACTTATGCCTGGCACTGTAACCTGGTCAAGGACCCATGGATGGGGAAGTTATAATTCATACAAAAGAACTGATTATGATTATTTACTAAATGAACATAGTATCAAACTACTTCCTGAATAGTTGTCTCTGTGTCCATACATTAGTGCAACCCACAATCTTCAACAGAGAGCCTTCATTTCGCAGCAGGTCGAACTTAATATAGAGACCTGCAGCTGGTCAGAGTGCAGATGATGAGCAACTGTGGTGTGCTTAGCCTTAAATGAGACATCTAGACCACACCCTTTCCCTGTGTGACTCAGAGACTATTGGGGAAGGGGAGCAGAAAAATTCTAAGAGCTAGAAGTGAGAGAGCACTTTTCAGAAGTCCTCTCTAACTTGTGCTGCCCGTGGACGACTTCTGCAGCGGGGCTGCTGTAAGTTCCTCATCAATGAGGGATTGCTTCTTTCTCCCCTTCATGCTGGGATTTTGTGTGGCTTCAAAGAAAATTTGGGGTGAGCATTAAAAAATGTTTTAAAACAAGACTATAATGGCAGTTGCGCTACTCTATAAATTTACTGAAAAATCTTTGAATTACACACTTAAAATGGGAAAATGTGTATTACACACCTACAAAATTCTTTAAAAATAAATGAATTAAAAGCAAGGTTTCTGGGGTTAGAGAGATGGCTCGGCGGTTAAGACCACTGACTGCTCTTCCAGAGGTCCTGAGTTCAATTCCCAGAAACCACATGGTAGCTCACAACCATCTGCTATGGGATCTGATTTTCTCTTCTAGTATGTCTGAAGATAGCAACAATGTACTCACATAAATAAAACAAACAAAGTTTCTAAAGACAGATCTAGTGGCACAGCCCTTTATTTCCAGCACTCAGGAGACAGACACAAGAGGATCTCTGAGTTCAAGGCCAGAGTTCTGGTCTATAGAGTGAGTTCCAGAACAGCTAAAGCTACAAGAGAAACCTTGTCTTGAAAAATGAAAGAAAAATAAAATGGAAAAAAATGAAAAATAAAACAAACAAAAACCCACAATATTTGTTTCAGTTACTGGAAACAGTACATGTGATCACATATATGCATAGATCTGTCAGGTGTGCCAGGGAAGATGGCACATTAATTATTAGAATACCTGCATTGATTATTAGAAAACATTTGAAACATGTGTCATGGCACATGTCTGCAAGATCAGTACTTGGAAGGCTAAGGAAGGCTGTTCATAAGATTCAGACCAGGCTGAGCTACAAATCAAGTTCCATATCATCCTAGGCTACATAGTAAAACCAAGTGGGAAAGGAGAAAAGATTGAAGGTAAGAAGGAGAAGAAGAGCTGGAGAGGTGGATCAGCAGTTAAGAGCTTTTCCAGAGGTCCTGAGTTCAATTCCTAGCAACCACATGGTGGCTTGCAAACATCTGTTGTGAGATCTGGTTCCCTCTTCTGGTGCACATGAAGATGGAGCACACACACACACACACACACACACACACACATATACACACACACTTATATAATATTTTTTAAAGGAGGGAGGGAGAGCAAGAAAAAGAGGGAAGGGCAAAGAAAGAATTCTACATGTAGCAGCTGATGTTAATTTCCTCTTTATTGGTTTAATATTAGAAATTATATCTAAATAGTAACATTTTAAGTTTTAAAATTTTATTACATTTATGTGTGTATCAGCATGATATGGAAATCAAAGGATGAATTGTAGTAGATTCTTTCATTAGATCTCCAGGTCAAGGATTTGAAATGTTGTCAGCCTTGGTAGCAAGTTCCCTTATTTGATAAGATATTTTCCTGATCAGGTTTTAAGTTTTTATGTAATTTATGAAGAACTTCAATCACCATTGAAATGTGAGAATGAAAATAGATACCTATAACAAAAACATCACATGCTTTCTCCAAAATTATGCTCAACCTGAGCCCCAACATCTCTTTTGGAGATGTTGAGTGGAATCCTGGAATCCTTGTTTGTAAATAAATCTTTTTAAATGTGTACAAGTCAAAATGGAATTACTAGGGTGGGCTCTACTCAAATATGTTGGTATTCTTACAAAAAGAGAGAGGATACTGGAGGAATGAATATGCAAAGGAAGAACCAAAATCTAGAGTTATAGCTTTGAACACTCCTGATGGCACCTTGATTTCAGTCTCCAGGACCATGGGACAATAAATGCACATTGTTTTCAACTGGAAGATTGTTTTCCTTTTTTATGAAAGACCTAGGAAACTAATACTCATCTTGTAACATCTAAACAAGGAAAACAACCTCAGAATGAAATCATTAGTGAATACCTGAATTATGTAAGAGGATATTCCCCCACTCCCCCACAGTTTAAAACTCAAACTCTTTATTAGGCAAAGGAGGCTACTTTTATATATTTAATAAACCACACTCTTGAACATGTTTTTAATATTCAGTTCTTTTTGTAGCAATGTATGGAACAGGAATATGTTAGTTATTAAAATTAATAAACTCTTAAATTATAAACATTTTAAGCAACAGAGTATTTTAAAATATTTTATACTCAATATACATTTAAAATACTCATATTTTCAAACTAAATAAAATATTATTAAAAATAGTATATTAGTTTCAAAGTAATGTTTAAACGATTTCCATAAACCCAAAAGTTTCTTCACACATATTTGTAGTAAAACCTTACTCCCGTCCATAACTAACGCTTATCTGTTCTCTGCTGGTTCATATCTGCTTTTCTTTTGTTTCACCACTTACATATTTGAAAAGAGACATACATTAGTTTATAAAAATTATCTTCAAGCATGAGATTTTTGGAGAAACTTACTATGAAAATCAGAAAAACAAAAAAAAAGCATGATTTTTAGAGTTTGAAATACTATACTACAGTAATACATATTTCATGAGGACAGACTATCAGTGATCTTGAAAACTGGGGTGAAATGTTAGTTCTTTACATAATCTTTTCTTCTTATTATTTATTTATTATTTTATTTATTTACATCTCAAATGTTGCCCCTTCTAGGTCCCCCCTCCCCTTTACTTCTGATGATAAGAAACTCATTGCTTTCCAACTAAGACCAGGAACAAGGCAAAGATGTCCCATTGGGTTCCTATTATTTTAACATTGTCATAACTACAATAAGAATATCAAAATAAAAGAAAAAATATAGATTTGGAAGGAAGAAATAAAAGTTATCTTTATTTATGCATAAAAGAATTGTTTCTGTAAAAAGAAAAAAATCCTAAATAATCAACAGGAAAATCCTCCTGAAGATATAATATGCATAGCAAAGGTTAAGATGCAAGATTAATACACAAAATTAATTATTGTCATATTTCCTAGCACTAAACAAATGCAACTGAACTAAAACATTAACAATGATACTGACACCAAAAGTACATAAATATAAATTTAACACAATATATACAAGGTCCATGTAAAGAAGAAAAATAAACTCTATAAAATAAAGTGAATAACTAAATAAATAGAGACTGGAGAAGCGTCAGTTCTTCCAAATCTTATATTTAGATCCAATACAGTCACAAGCGAAAGAAAAGGAGCGAATCCTTTCATAGACATTAACAAACTGGTTCTCTGTTTCTGTGGAGAGGGACTATTCCACAAAAAATAACATAATTTTGATGAAGAGGAACAAATCTAGAGGACTGTCAGTGCCCAACACCAAGACTTACTATAAAGCTCCAGCAATATATGAAGTCGGTTGAGAGAGCAGAGAGGAGACCAGAATAGACCCACAGACACAGAGGGCTGTTATGCCTCAAGTCTGACAAAAGAGTAAGGCATTATAAGTAGATGAATGATAGCATCTTTCAATGAAACTCTGCAATATCTATATATCAATACAAAAAATAAATTTCAACATATATTTTTCATTGTTCAGGAAAATAACTCAAGATTAACTGGAAATTTAAAAAACACAAAACTATAGAAACCATTAGAAGATTATAACATAGGAAAAAATCTGGATGACCCTGAGTTTGACAGTGGCTGTTTAGATAATAGCAATAAAAGCATGTACAAAACCTGAGCAAGCAAACTAGCAAAATTCCCAGCATAGAGGTGGAAAGGCAGGAGCAAGATTCTCACCATAAACTGAGGGGTGTCAGTAGACATTCAAAAACGTAAGGAAATATCACATTCTGGTGGGTAATACTGTTAGTAAAGGTGTCTAAACATGTGGACAGGAAAAGAATATATGGAAAATGTCTGTGTCTTCTATACAATATTGCTGGGAACACAAACTGCTCTAAAGCAATAAGACCTATCCAGAGGTAATATTGGGGAACTGCTTTATTATCAAAACTTACCTACAGAATCAATGCAATTTCCATCAAAACTCTAATGGAATTCTTCGTAAATAAGAAAACAAAAGAAATCAAGAGACCCAACACATAATAACTGAAGTAACCCTAGCATAAGGTTCAATGCTAGAGGTGTCACAGTATCTGAATTCAAATTGCCCTAGAGTCCATCCGTGGTGCTGACACAGGAAAAGGCATAGAGCCCAACAGGATAGAGTAAAGGACCAGAAATAAACCACAGTGCCACATCCAGCTAATTATTTACAAAAGTCCAAAAAACTTCACTGCAGAAGGAAAAATAAAAACCAGCCTATTAAAGAAGAGCATATAGAAAACTAAATATCCTCATTTAGAATGGAGTGCGGTTGAAATTAGAATAATGACGTTATTAGATCGGTATCTAATACCGTATACCCCATCCCAAATTAGCTCAAGGCTGAAGAAAAATATAGGAAAGACACTTGAAGATATAGACATTAACAAGTTCTTTCTGAAAGGGAAACTAATGCTATAGTAAGTTACTCCAAAAACTGAGGAGCGGGATTATATGAAATCAACAAGCGTCTTCACAGAAACAGAGTGAAGAGACAGTCTACAGATTCCGGAAAGTCCTTGCTAGTTATTTATCTAACAACAGACTTCTATCAAGGTAGGATAGACACAGAATCCAATTAACTAGCCCAAAATCAACTCACCCAGTCCAATCAGTAAATGCAGACAACAGTTTTTAATAGATAAACATAAAAACATGTTTAACATCTCTAGTCATCAGGAAAATGCAAATCAAAACCACACTGAGATGCTACCTCACTCCAGTCAGGGCAACTATCACAGAGAAAATAAACAGCAAATGTTGGCAAGGATGTAGAGGAAAGGAACCGTTGTGACTACTGCTGGAAACATAGACTTGTACAGCCACAATGGAAAGAAATATGGAGATTCTAAAAGAAGTTAAAAATATCACTACCATATTATATGGGTGTCCATTCATCACTATCTACTCAAAGGAATCTAAATCAGTATATCACAGAGATATTTGCATTTTCATGTTTACTGTAGCATTACTCATACTTGCATGATGTGGAACAATCTAGTTGTCTATCAACAGACAAATAAATATGTGAGATTATATATATTATAATATGTGATATATATATTTGCTTACCATAAGAAAAAATGAAATCGTCTCATTTGCAGAAAATTCCTGATAAAACATTTTGTGTGTGTCGTGTGTGTGTGTGTGTGTGTGTGTGTGTGTGTGTGTGTGTGTGTGACATGAGAGTAGAAGAGAGCCTATTGGAAGAGAGGATAGGGATTGATGAGAGAGGAGGTAAGAAGAGAATAAAGGTAAATGAGCATGAGCAAAGAACATTGTATACAAATGAAAATTGCACAGTAAAACCCATTGCTTAGCATGCTCTAATGCACACACTACTCTATAAGTGATATATGGGAAAGGTACATGGTATGTGGGTAAGTGGGATTATAAATGAATCATTCCTTGTGTGCGAGTTCCTAGGTTCAAGTGTCAGCACGTGGTAGCAGCACTCACTGCAGAGACTGCTGTGGAAACACTCAGAAAGCAGCACTGCCTATGCCCTTTGAGACATGAGAAGAGTGGAGCTGAAAGTGTGCTCACATGTCTCCATTCACATTCAGTACACTGAACTGCACGCCTGTCCATCAGATGTAGGTACAGCTGAAGCAACCATCATCAAAGCCTAAACTAAAAGGATATCATAAACAGATAACCACACATTCTAACTCTGATGAGACTGACTGCTTGGCCCAGATGTTTTCTTCCCTTTCTAAACTATCCTACTTTCTTAATCTGAACTCAAAATGTTTACCATAAGCTTAAAACATGTATATTCTTGATCCCCCCCACACACACACACATCTCACAAAAAGTACCCTACGCATATAATTATTCCTATAGGCCACCTTTCTAGAATAGATACTCAAGTAAGAATTGAGCTTGATTTCTTATACATGTCTTCCAAAGCAGCAATGTGTAATAAGTTTGCTTTAAATTGAAATTATAATTTAGATTATAATTCAAGTTAAATAAGAATGTTACTTAGACAATTCATGTTCTCTTCTTCTAACATTTTCCATTTCCTATGATAACCTTATCTACTTTTTCACAAATAAAATAATAAACTAGACAGAACTCTGCCCAGAGGCAGCTAACGGAATGAGTCACTATCCTTCCACAGCTAACCTATACAGTGACACTACATTTAAAGTGTGGCCTTAGACCTGTGAGATAAATAAGTAGACACAGGTGCCTATTGCCAGGCCCAAAGACCTGAGCTTATTAATACCAAGGACCCATGGTGACAGGACAGAGCTGACTCTTACAAGTTGTCCTCTGACTTCCACACATATGCTGTGAAGTTACACCCTACATACAGAGAAATAAAGAAACAAATATTTTTAAAAATTAAATGGAAAGGCATATACCATAGCATTCCCATTTTTTCAATTGTAAACTCTAAGACCTAAGTGTTCCAAGGTTACAGGAAAAAAAATAGAAATGCCAGGTCTCAGTATAATATGTTCCTAAGTAATACTGCTTTCTCTTTATATATATATATATATATATATATATATATATATATATATATATATATATATATATA
>NW_018391600.1:103049-131732 GCF_900095145.1 Mus pahari | reverse complement strand
GGGGAGCAGGGCAGGGGGAGGGTATAGGGGACTTTCGGGATAGTATTTGAAATGTAATTGAAGAAAATATCTAATAAAAAAAAGAAAGATTATAATGAAAAAACATCTAACACAAAAATATTGAGTGATTTAAAAAAAAAAAAAAAAAACTAGTTTTCGAAGATCTATAGTCTAGCCTGGTTTCCTTACAGTATAACCTTCAACATTTTATTTGGACTCCATGTGCATCAATTTCTTATTTATTACATAGCCAAAAATGACTTTTTTTTCTATCGATTCAAGCAATTGGAGAAGTTAAAAACAACATTATACAAATATAAAATCGGGCCAAAACTTTACCATTTTTTCCTAATTTTTTAGGCTTTTTTAAAACATATTGTTAATATGATTCTGTGTTACCATTAAACTGTAAAACTATTCTATATTATCCATTAACACCAAGGAAATGAAAACTTTTAAATGTGGCCTTTAATTCTTTTCTATGATAGTTCCTCTTTTCTAGCCAAACTTTTATGTTCCTTGCTCTTTTAAGCCACAAACCGGTTGCCCAGTAAAGTCATCCATTTCTAAACCCTTGCAGATAATCCTTATTTGGTCTTAAATCCTTTAACTGCTCCCACCAAGTGACAATCCATAAGCCACATCAAACTGGCTTCAGCCTGCTTTTCTAGGACAAGTCCCAACCCCCATCCACTCCCCTGCCACAAAAGGGATTTTTCCCCCTATATTTAATCTTTCCTAAATCTCCATCCTGTAATTCCTGTGTATAGTTCCTGTCGTTTACAGAACAGCTCCTGGTATCATTAAGACTATTTATTCCGAATAACCACAGAAGCACAATTTATGTATCTATTCAGGTTAAGAGGGTACTGTCATTTTTTTCAACACCACACACACACACACACACACACACACACACACACACACACACACAGTGGCCCTAGGCAGTGCTGGCCGATTATCTGACACCCTTTCCCACCCCCCACCACTGTCCTTGCTCTTAATTTAGGCTCTGTTCTTCGTGGTGACACTGGTGTTCTTCCCACCTCTCTGCTCCCTCCCTATCCAAACCTGGTGTCCTGGGGAGCACTGGGCATGCTCAGTAGCCACAGCCGATGCAGGAAGCAAACCGGGATCTTTTTTTGCGGCATTAGAACCCGGCTGCAGCCGAAGGCCCTAAAGCAGTGGCCCAGAAATTGCTCTATCCTTCTATGGTATCACGTAACTGTATTCGAAAGATGAGAACGGATGTGGAAAAGGACAGTTTACAGCGGTCCTAGTCTGCAAGGTGGGTCACAACCGAAGAGCTTAAAACAGCCTCTTACATGGTTTGGTGCTGCGGAGATTTCTGCTGTTCTGAGCAATGATCACGCTGATAGAAAGCTAGGAGCTAACTAACGTTTTGCATCTCCGCTTCACCACGTAAATACTGACCTCCTCCCACCCCTCACCCACGCCTCCCTTGAGCTGCCCCAGACTAAAAGGGACGCTGCCTTAAGTCAAAGTCTGTGCGCCAGACAGAGGGATTGTGTAGAAGACAGGCAAATCAATCACACCAAATATTAAATCAAGCAGGCAGCTAACGGACCCAGCGATAAACAAATGGGCTAATGCCAAATGACAGTTCAGGAACCTTTCAGATACTCATATGTGAATAGTATGCCTGTCTCCAAAAGCGCATACCTTCCACGTACACGAACTGTGGTACACTTCCCTTTGAGAAAAATACTGACAGATCACACACACACTCACACACACACACACACACACACACACACACACACACACACACGCGACCCTTTTCCTGTTTTCCGCTGAGATCAAATCTCTAGAGCTTCAACAGCAGCAGATTCCCTCACCTCACTGCCTGAGGATGGAGCACAGGAAGAAATGTATTAAGGGCTAAATAGGATAAGGGGGTTGGGAGTTCTTTGCAGGGGCTTGAGTCAGCACTGCAAATCTTCGGAAACAGAAAGATAAGGAATAGCAGGCAGAGAGAAAGACCCACCAACTGCCCCTGCTGCTAAACCCTAGCCATTTCTTCAAACAGAAACAAACATGAGACATTTCATCACCATGCTGCATCCATATTGAGAAGGTGGAAAAAAAAAAAAAAAGCATGTGCTCTGCTTTAAGCATTTCGGTCTCCGGAGATGGGAGGAGACCCTGTCCATATGCTGTGGGAGCTATCCACCACCCCAAAAGTACACTCTGCCAGCACCTAGCAGTGTACCCCTTCCCTGACAGGTTCAGCAGCAAAGCGGTTAATCTATTTGACAGCAGGTTGTCTCTTACCGTAGGCAGCAGCGGCTCCATTTGGGCTCCCTGGTCTTTAATCTCCATGTTCTGTAACACCTCTGGAAAAAAGCACCTTGCTCTGCAGTGTCTTTGGTGTCTTCCACTCAGCCAGGCACTCAGCTCTGCTTAGTATTCGAATCAGGTAGCTCTGAAGCAGGAGGCAACTGCACACTCCAACTCACCAGAGTCACATGGCTCCTACTCACTCGGGCTGCTGGCCAGGTTTTGCACTGATTGCCTTGGATCCTTGGGCCGGTAAGAGAGATCCCGAAAGCCCTGACTCACTGCCCACACCTGGATTCTTGTATAAAGTACAGCCGACGATGCTACAAGTCCAAAGGGCATTGAGAATTTAGCCTGAGATGATAACTTCTTATACAAATGAGTTCATGCTGGCCCCTTAACCAGCTCAGTCTGATTTTGACACCTTAAGACACTCACTGCATTCCAGAATCCAATAGAAAATAACAGTTCATACGTGGTGATGTCAATCTAAAGTCTAAATAGGAGTTCTCTTGCCTACTATCATTTAGTATGATATTTGAGGTAATATGACTTCAAAAGTAGAATGTCAGTGAGCTTGAACCATCCACTAATTTAAAAATGTAAATTATGTGTAAATTGGTAAAATAGACATTTTTTATGTTTAAGTTGTGAGAAACTGGCAAGTTATACACTTTTAAAAAGGATTTTTCTAAAATTTGTCTCTCAAAACAGAGAGGAATGGAAAATATTCTGACAATAACAATGACTAAAATATATTAAAGGCCAATTAAAAGGTGGCAAATCTGATAAGTAGCTTAGGCATATATTCCCTGCATTAACTAGTTAAATAATTCATGGAAGGAGAGGAGTCAAAGAACATTGTTAGAAAAAAAGACATTGGTGATGGTCTACATACACAATCTTTTAAATAATTATGGGATTAATTTTGCATACATATTTCTTGAAATTAATTATGGGATCTATCTTCTGAATGTGAAGTCAAACCCAGAGCTTCAGATATGCTAGGCAAATATTTACCGCTGAGCTGTATGTCCATCTCTTAGGTCTTTGAGAGATGGTCTCAGTAAGAAGCAAAGACTAGCCTTGAATTGGTTATCTTATTGTCTCTTGGTCCTAAATGTTGAGATTACAGGGTTGTATCTATTTTAAGTAATGAAATCCATCTATACCTGGACCTCAGACTAAGAATATAAAAGTTTAAAGTATATAAAAACAAAAATCTCTTAGGAGCTAAAAGAGGATGGCTGAAAAATATGACTATAGTTTATTATAAACTTAAAAAGCCACCAGATTTTATAATCCTTAATGGCAGGAATTTACATAAAATAATATTAATAATACACTAAAGTTTATATATCTCTCATTGTAGATGGAATTATACACAACTTTTTTATCTTCAATACAATTCTTAAAATAAGTTTTATTGCTTTGTGGGAAACTACTACTTTTTATACTGTAATGATAGAGTGACAGTTTTGTTCATAGGACATTTAGATTATACAATGGAATTGAATCGTAAGATATTTGACTAGGAATAAGTGGGCTCAACTTGATTTCCTACAACAAATTGATGACTAAGTGTTCCTACCCACACACATAACCATAACAAACAATCAGAAATAATTATATGAATAACATAATAAAAATGTCCTTTGAACATTAATTTCTATTTAAGTAACTAATCCTAAGTCACCTAGTTTACATTTTTTCTAAATTAATTTAAACATAATTAAGAAAATTCTGACTCTTAATTCCAAGTGAGACAATAAAAACAAAATTGTATTTACGTTCCTATTAATCATCATTTTTCTACAATATGTATTAATAAACTCTGAACGTGTTTGCTGGAACGACCATTGCTTGGGCACTTACTGTACCAACAGTACCAGTGTAATAGGATTCATCAGACCCTACAGCTAAAGCTCAAGGTCAATAAGTTGGCTCAGCAGGAAACGGTGCTTGCCATCAAGCCGAATGAACTGACTGCATTCCCAGAACACTCAGAGAAGGAGAGAACAAACTCTCACAGATATACACAAAATATAACACAATAGTAATAAATAATGTAATATAAAATTTTTAAAATCTTATCTTTCGATACATCTCTGATCAAAAGCATCAAATACTTGCCTAGGAAAAATGAAAGAAGAAAAAGAAAATTATCCTCATTTAACCTACTATATCTATTTCACAAAAATATCTTCAAGTTAATGGCCAAAGCCTGAGATAGTGGATCAATCAATACCCTAACCAACTCGCAGTGGAAGCGATAAGTATAAAACTAACAATAGCTGGAGAGAAAGTGCTCACCACTAAGTAATGGAATTTTTACTAAGAAAACAGTCTTCTAGCACAGTATCATTGGTTTCAAAATTCTGGTGGTAAAGAGAAATAAAAGAGAAGAGAAATTCCAAATTGCATAAGGAAATATGAAATACATGCATATATCTTATCTGTACATTCTTGGTGGAGGCCAGGAGATGAATTATCCGGGGGTTTCCTTTTTGAAACTTGCTCCAAAGTGAATTCTGTATAATTCCTAATCCAAAGTATTTCCCCTTGGGCCTAGATCAGCAGTTCTCAACCTGTGGGGCATTACCCCATATCAGGTATTTACATCACAATTTCATAACAGAAGCAAAATTACAGTCATGAAAAAAATTATGGTTGGAATTATTACAACATGAGAAACTATTAAATGGCCACAGCATTAGGAAGGTTGAGAACTGACCTAGATGGTTAAAAATAGGCTTCTCTTGCTTAGAAATCCAGCAAGAATCTATTGAAACCTAACAGTCAGATTGGAAGCATCATATTAAGAACTGTATGACTCAGTTCATCAGAGGAAAGAAATTAATGTTCTATACACCCTACAAGAATGTGACAATAGTCTTATTTTCATTCTATTATGTTTGAAATGCTGTGTTTACTAATGATATTTTTCCTGTCATATGCAGCAATATTAAAGTGGAATTTTCCTCTCTGAAGAATGAAATGAGAGTAGGGATCGGCCGGAGTCCAGCTTAGAAAGAGGCACTATGGAAAGCACTGAACAATGAGTTACCCTCGTCTCTAGCTACCCTGTCCTAACCAATCCCTTTGTTGGTAAGGAGAAAGAAAGAAGCTCTGTGTGAGCTTCCTTCCATGATCTGTGCTGCGTCCTGAGACTCTTGCTGAACTCAAGTTCATCTCCTCTCTCAAGTGTACAAATCACACTGCTTTCAATGTACTCTCAGTTCCTACTTCTTTTTACTGTTTTAAGATCTAGGAATAAGATATTCCCATTAACACAATGTTTACCTTGCACAAGAGGCCATCTAATGTATTTGAAGGAAACATTGGGTTCTAGAAATTACTACCAGCACTAATAATGAAAAAAAAAAAAAAAAAAAAAAGCTTTACTTTTCAGAGTTTTTATTTTTTTCAGTATTGGATTTCTAGCTTGGATCTCAAAGTCCCTTGCTTTTTAAAGTAAAATATCTGAACATTAGACTGGCAATGACTTCAAACTTTTTTTACATTAATATTTCAAAAATATTTTGCATATGATAGTGCATCCCAGCACTGTTTATATCTTTTCTTTATGCTCTGTCCCAGCAATTCTATATCTTTTGGGACATGTACAAATGTTCTAAGCAATTTAAAACATATTATATTGATTTGTAAGATGAATCAATCAAAGCACTGCATTGAATTTACCTGACTCAAAAGAAACCAAAACTGTTTTCTTTTTTTTTAAAGATTTATTTATTATTATTTATATGAATACACTGTAGCTGTCTTCAGACACACCAGAAGAGGGCATCAGATCCCATTACAGATGGTTGAGCCACCCTGTGGTTGCTGGGATTTGAACTCAGGCCCTCTGGAAGAGCAGTCAGTGCTCTTAACTGCTGAGGTATCTCTCCAGCCCCAAAAATGTTTTCTTATCAGCTTTAAAAAATGAATCCCGATCACTATGGGAAAAGCTAAGAATGCCTACTATAAAACATAAACGTGGGACATAGTTATCCACAATTGGAAAGTCACTACTTCAATTTATTTTACAGATGCTTTGGGGGGTCCTAACTTGATCATAATTTTAACCAATCACCAGAAAAAGAATATGCAAACTAATTAATGTATTCCAGAGTTGTGCTGAAGTACAAGCTAAAAGAGACAGTTTAAACCACATGTCTCTGAGATCACAGCTGGTTTTCCCAATCTTGAAATTTGAACAATTTTAAGTTCTTAATTTTAAGGTGGTGTCTTAAGTTATCCTGAAAGGGAATTCTTGCAGTCTATGTCCTCAGTTGATGGCTGAAAAAACAGCAGCTTAGTCCAAACTAGCTCACTTCAATGGGAGCTAAAGGGCTGTTGTGCACTAGGAAGTACATTGAAACAAATAAGACGTGGGCTCTGCTCATAAAAGGCCACAGTTTAGACCTGTCGCTATGCATTATAATGCTCGATTCTACACCCAAAGGTCTGGGTCTACCAGTGATGTCTCATGTTTACAAGCTTTGTGGTGTAAACCTTGCTCCTTGATTTAGTACCATTGTTTAAATAGAACTGGCTGCAGCCAGTTATTGAAGGAATTAGAGGAAGGTGGGTGAGAAGTGACCTGGTTGGAGGAGAAAAATGGGAAGAGGAGGAAGTCACCATGAAGGCAAATGAACCATGAGCACGTGGCCAGGAGAAACATCAAGTATCTGGGGTACACTGCTGTGGAGGGAGCCAGGCCAGCAGTTAGAAGAGTAGATTAGGGGTTACCTCCCAGTAACTGTCAAGGCCAAATAAAATAACCATCGTCAGAATCTCACGTATTTGTAAACTAGTCAGCAATAAGCTTAAATTGGTTGTATTACCATTATTTGACAATATAGCTACATAAAAATTATATGTGAAAAACAAGAGACCGAAGTCTAAAACTCGAGATAAAATGACTTTTAATGACATTTTTCTCATCCTTACTATAGAGATTTAAACTCCTTTCGTGGGAAAAAGTTAAATTTTCCCTACTTTGACATAAAAAAAAAAAATCATGTCTCAACTTACTACTTCCCCAATTATCAACCTTTTTTTCTAATTATTACTGTCTTTGCTAAATGGCCCTGAATGCATCATTTGTTCCTAACTTTGTAACACTTATTGCAAAGTTGATCTTGTGATAAAATAGTCTTCCGACACCAAGTTAAAGAATTACAGCAAAATAATTGTTGTTCAGAGTGAGCCCTGTGTACCTTTTACTACACATTTTTAAACTATGATGAACAAAAAAATTTGTTTACTCTAGAGTGGGCATTGCCAAAGATGACAACTGTTATATGAACAAAGGAAGAAAAAAATTAATACTCAGCAATTTCTCCACTTAATCATTGGTTTCCAAACTATTAGTGAATAGTCTTCTTATATATTGTATATATAGTATCCAGAAAAACTTTACATATTACATAAAATCTAATACCCTGAATATTTATCCTAAATTTACTGTAATTGTCAGAGAATTTCAACATGTTTTCTGATTACTCACTTATAAATGGGCTTATTTTCTTATGAATAGAAAACTTCATCAGAAACTATAATTTGGACATACCATGAAATAATTTTAAGATGGTATTTTATTACAAATTTCAATAAAGACTTGTATATTTTGTGTTGCCTGCCTCCATAAAAGAAGAAAAGGTGACTTTTCAATGTATTGTGTTGATCACAGAATGAGCTGTCCAGAATTTACTAGAGGACCATCAACTAAGGATGTACTGCCTAACTAATGTGTTAGTACAGAAAGGAGATAAACCTTTTTAAACATTAAAAGAATATATTAAATATAAAAAGAATATTATTCTTTAATATTAAAGAATAATATTTAGGCCTAGTCGGCCATTATTGGACCAAGAGAGGACCCTTGGTCTTGCAAACTTTATATGCCCCAGTACAGGGGAACACCAGGGCCAAGAAGTGGGAGTGAGTAGGTAGAGGAGCAGGGAGGGGAGGGTATAGGGGACTTTGGGGATAGCATTTGAAATGTAAATGAAGTAAATACATAATAAAAATTGGGAAAAAATTATTTAGCCAGGGAAATCAAGAATGATATAGAAACCAGAAAGAGCCATTTATAATCTCACCCACTGGAGAGAGTCACTCATACCATTTGGCATGCATTACTTACTTTTTGACTTTTCTGAAGGTAATGGGGATAGTTCCTTTTTGTTTATTCCTTTCACTGCATTAAAAGCAAGTGTTGACTTATAATCATGAAATGGAAGTCCTTATCTTAAAGACATGGTATCTAAATAAAGTCTGCGATTAAACCATTTGTCTCTGCTATTTCACCCAGGCTGTGTCAAACTGCCACTTTCTACTTTCAAATTCTATGCACTGATTTGAAATAACTACCTATCACTGTTTCTTCCTGTCTTCACCCTAAACCAAGGCTCAGCTAACAGAAAAGAACACACGTGCAAAGAGTACATTGGAAATAAATGCCTTACTCATTTCCAATTCATCTTCCCTTCAGTTCTAGGGAAGCCTTTACTCTGGACTTCTTGGATCTTCAGCTTTCCTTACCACGCTACTATTTGGAACCAGTATCCTAGTTTAGTCTCCTGAAATTCAACTGGATTTGGATATTGCATCCTAAGAATTAAACAAAATGAATAAATAAAGAATAATGATACTTAAATAACTTCAAACTTGGTCATGATAGAAAATATTATCTTACATCAATATAAATATATCAGGTCATAATTTAACAAGAGAAAAAAATTCACTTTTTAAAAAAATTATCATGAGAAAATTAATGTTTACTTAAGCATTCTAATATTTCTCAGGAACACAAGTATCTCATAAATAAAGACAAAGACTGGTGTATTCATTTAACCAGCATTTACTGAATAATTCCTATGAACACAATACTGAGCAAGGCACTGGAAAAACTAGAAAAGTATTCCACAAGGGGGCTACAGTATGGAAAGGAAATGAATACTCAGACACATCCAAGGACAGCGTGACTGTCATACATATGTGAAAGAAGGAAAGGAGCCACCTATTCCAGAGCCAAGTGAAAGCAAGGGAATATGAAGGATGACACCTCACGGAAGGTGACATCTGAATCAAGCTGAAAGCATACGAACATTTCCCCATAAATTTATGTATATGGCAAACTAAAACATTACTAATACATGGCATAGAAAATGAAAAACCATAGAAGGCATTACCATATTCATAGCACGTGGGCAGAAAAGCCAGCTGATACTCAATGTAAGACACAGAAGAAAGGTAAGTTGAGATTTAGTTCTCATTTTTTTACTTACCTTTCTTTTGTTTCTAATTATCAAAACTAATTGTCTCTGAAGCAAAACTGAAAAACTAATAGAGCCAAAAATATTTAAATTTGTTACAAATATTATTTTAACTGAATATTAAACTATAATCAGAAGCATAATTTATCAGATAATAATGAAATGGGGAGGAAGGTAATACACAGGGAAAGAGAAGAAGGAAAGATTAACACACAGGAAGTTTGAAAAGCCAGAAGAAAATACACTGTCTTATAAATTTGCTTAAAGATACACTATATAGCTATATTAATATATATACATGCATATATATAATTTAAGGTATCTACCTCATATAAAGGAATTACTAAAACTTATCCATAGTGAGCTTATATCTGAATTGATATGGATGCTTTTATGTAGGTTTCATATTCAAAAATTCTAATCTAGAAAACTGGGATGAGAATAAATGTTCTGTATTTTCAAATTGAGATGTTTATATTAAGTGGCATGTATATCACTTATTGTAACTTGATTTTCATATGTTCTCTTACCCAAGACAGCATGTATCTTTCTTAAATGAAAATGATGTGAGCCTGTTGAGCCTGGTGTAGTAGCACACTCCTTAAATGGCAGTACTCTGGAAGCCGAAACAGGTGGATCTGAGTTTAAAGCCAGCTTATCCTACAGAGTGAATAGTATGAGGACATTCAGAACAAAGTGAGGAGACCCTGTCTCAAAGAAAAAAGAAAAAAAAGGGGGGGAGAAAGAAAGAAAGAAAAGTATTTGGCTTAAGTATCACTAATTATTTAGCAAATGGCAAACATTATATACATCCTAAATGAACTGATATGCTATGCATTGTTTTACAAACAACAAAAATCCACCATGGTTTTAGTCTTCAGGCTATGTCCCATACCATGCTAAATGTTTTATATAATTATTTAATTTATTCTTAATTTCAACCCTAAAAATGTGTTTTTATATCAATTGGTATATTTAAAAACTGAAATACATCCAAGTGAAGCAACTTGCTGAGGTTCATACAACATGAAGACGCCTATTAAGCCTCCAATAAAGGAGATTACCTGCCTCAAAGAAGATACATTTTACACTACGCTGTAACTGATCTTGTATTTGTTTAGGTTATCAAATAAAATGTTTATCCTAAATTTAATTAGCATAAAGAATTATGATGTCCACATCCACACTTGACATTTATACGAACTTAGAAAGTGTTGTTTGTTTTTAATGAATGTGGTCAAACAAACAAACAAAAAAACACACAGAATTTCTATAACAATGATGTATGCATGCTTTATTTATAGCAAGGCTTCTTCAAACTTCATTCAGAGAAGAAACATGTGGTCCTGTTTCTTAACAGAAAATAATTGGAGTGATAATTCCTGTGTCAGGGTGAGAAATCCTGCAGTGTTAATGACCTGAGTTAGGTTGTTTGCCTTTGTTTAGTCAAACA
Source organism: Mus pahari (assembly GCF_900095145.1). Classification (NCBI taxonomy): domain Eukaryota; kingdom Metazoa; phylum Chordata; class Mammalia; order Rodentia; family Muridae; genus Mus; species Mus pahari. The sequence continues at coordinate 120,692 of NW_018391600.1, read as the reverse complement.
TGTAATATGCTTTCCTCTCGTCTTCTGTTTCTTCTATACATGTAGTAAATCATATGTTCCCAACAAGTTCTCATTTGGTGTCAAAGATAATCAAATATTTAATATCAGAGATAATAAATTCTTTATCTAATTATTAATTTTTAAGGCTAAAGCATTTACAAGTTCTTAATATTTGAGTAAAAGGCTTCTACTTTGTGTCACAAAAGATGCTATGAAGCTGTAGTAACATAGATTATGCTGGAGAGAGGACAGGATAGTTCAGTAGAAGAGCATGTAGAAAACCCTGACTTCGATTCCAAGCATTTGAGAAAACAAAAGCAAAGACAAGAGAAGTGTAAAATAAAGAAATAAAGGAACTTTGTACTCATGTGTAATATGATGTCTATGACAACTTGCTTAAGTTTTTTGAACTCTTAAACTCTTGGTTTTGTAAAATTAATTTTAAAAAAAGTTTAAACTGTTCTGAGAATTAAATCAGCTAATGCCAGTGGAGTACTTATACTATGTTCCAGTATATAGTAATTCCTCAACAAATAGTGGGAACCATCATTATTTCATTGAGTGAACTAGCTACAGATGCCCAAATGAAGATGTCAAGAACAGAGTTGGAAGTGAGTTTGGGAAAACCATCTGAGTACGGATGTTAGAGCAATTCAATGAAGAGACCCCAAGGAAACATCAACATTTAAACACATTCTGGACTTCACTGGCCAGTCAGTATCCTAAATTTTTGAATGCTGAATAAAAATTTATTATTATAAAATAATTCCCAATAAACCAAATCATTTCCAAACCTTTGGTAAGCTGCCTTATAATCTACTGTTATTGTTCTATAGAAGCCTGGAAATGTTCTATGTTTGTATTTCAACTTTCCTTTAAAACATACACACACACACACACACACACACACACACACACATACTTTAGGGCAAAAGTTCAGAGTTAGTAAACACAAGTATTTCTTCACTAGAACACAAATATCACACACATGTGACATAAAACCATTGATGACTTTTACTTTCAGGAATAACTTTGACTTGATCAGCATTATTGAAAACCAGTAGTTCAAGATAAAACAAAATACGAAATACAAAATACAAAAATGAGTTCTGAACGGCATTTGTCTTTTAGTGTCCGTCAGACGGTACTTTTTCATTAACCTCATGAGCTTCCCTATATATGAACATAACAAGCTAGTTTTTAATACCAGAACCATCACTTATTTAAAACCCAGAAGACAAGTGCTGGTCTTGTTATTATTTCTATTTGAGCAACAGTAAAAGATAGTAAAACAAATTCCAGAAGTTTCTGAAGAAATACAGGCCAGAGTGAGGGCAATCCCTAAGATAGGGCTCCTTGTCCTAAGGAAAGAGAGAAGAGAAAAATGATTGAAAAATGGCTGGTTGTCATAACCCAACATTGCATTGATCCACCTAACTTTGTTTCCAATATAAGAACTTGTAAAATTTTAATTTACTCTATACTGTATCATGTAAAAGCAATTTTCATCTTCATAAAAAGGAAGATCTAAAACTGAATGTGCTGTTCAAATGCAAGAAAGTTAAAGTCACATAAAGCAAGAACTTTGTAAGATGAGTACTTTATTTTCTCCATCACTAGTTTCTTATTTTAAAATGAAAATGAGTGTATTATATCCTTCCTTAGTAATAGAGATCTATTGAAAACATACGTATTTCAACTATTACTGTATAAAAATTGTTGTTAATATAATCCTTTGCTTTTCAGCAAACTGCTATTTCAAAGCTTTTATATGCCAATAATTGAATAGTCACTGTCCTGGTACCTAGAGGACATGGCAGAAAAATAAGACATTGAAAATACTGTTTTAAGCCAATATCAAATTAAATGGAGAGATACTTGAAACACTCTCACTAAAATCGGGGACAAGACAAGGATGCCCACTCTCCCTGTATCTGTTCAATATAGTACTTTAAGTGTTAGCTAGAACAATAAGACAACAAAAAGAGATCAAGGGGATACATATTGGCAAAGAAGAAATAAAGGTGTCACTATTTGCAGATGATGTTATAGTATACTTAAGCAACCCCAAAATTCTACCAGAGAACTTCTCCAGCTGATAAACAACTTCAGCAAAGTGGCCTGATATAAAATTAACTCAAATAAATCAGTAGTCTTCCTTTATACAAATTATAAACAGGCTGAGAAAGAAATTAGGGAAACAACTCCCTTTGCAATAGCCACAAATAATATAAAATATCTTGGGATAACTCTAACAAGTGAAAGATCTGTATGACAATAACTTCAAGTCTCTCAAGAAAGGAATCGAAGAAGATCTCAGAAAATGGAGAGATTTCCCATGCTCATGGATTGGCAGAATTAACAGAGTAAAAATAGCCATCCCACCAAAGGCAATCTACAGATTCACTTCAATCCCTATCAAAACCCCAACGCAATTCTTCACAGACATGAAAAGAACAATTCTCAATTTCATCTGGAAAGGCAAAAAAAATCACAGAATAACAAAAACAATTCTTAACAATAAAAGAATGATTGGGGGAATCACCATCCCTGACCTCAAGCTTTACTACAGAGCAAAAGTGATAAAAAACTGCATGGTACTGGTACAGAGACAGACACGTTGATCAATAGAATAGAATTAAAGACCCAGAAATAAAACCACCCACTTACGAACACTTGATCTTTGACAAAGAAGCCAAAAATATACAATGGAAAAAAGAAAGTGTCTTCAATAAATGGAATAGACCCATATTTGTCACCTTGCACAAAGCCCAAGTCCAAGTGGATCAAGGACCTCAACACAAAACCAGATGTACTGAATCTAATAGAAAAGAAAGTGGGGAAGGACCTCAAACTCATTGTCACAGGGGGAAATTTCCTAAACAGAACCCCAGTGGCTCATGCTATAAAATCACGAATTGATAAATGGGACCTCACAAAACTGGAAAGCAAAGGACGATAAGGTCAATAAGACAAATAGACAACCTACAGATTGGGGAAAAAATCTTCACTGACCCAACATCCGATAGAGGACTAATATCCAAAATATATAAAGAACTCAAGAAGCTAACGACCAAAAAATCCAAACAACCCAATAAAAATTGGAGTATAGAACTAAACCGAGAATTCACAACAGAGGAATTGCCAATGGCTGAGAAGCACCTGAAGTAATGTTCGAAGTCCTCAGTGATCAGAGAAATGCAAATCAAAAGGACCCTGAGATTCTACCTTATTCAGAATCCAAAAACCAGAATCAGAATGGCTAAGATCAAAACCTCAGATAACAACAAATGCTGGGGAGGATGTGGAGAAAGAGGAACATTCCTCCAATGCTGGAGGGATTGTAAGATGGAACAACCACTCTAGAAATCAATCTGGCAGTTCCTCAGAAGACCCAGCTACACCACTCTTGGGCATATACCCAAAAGATACCCCACAATACCAAAAGGACACATGCTCCACCATGTTCATAGCAGCCTTATTTGTAATAGCCAGAAACTGGAAACAACCCAGCTGTCCCTCAACCTAAGAATGGATACAGAAAATGTGGTTCATTTACACAATGGAATAGTACTCAGCTGTTAAGAACGAGGACATCCTGAGTTTTGCAGGCAAATGGATGGAATTAGAAAATATCATCCTGAGTGAGGTAACTCAGACCCAAAAGTGCATGCATGGTATGTACTCACTAATAAGTGGATATTAGCCCCCCCCCAAAAAAAAGTATATAATACCCAAGATACAGTCCACAGATCTCATAAAGGTCAACAAGCTGAAGGGCCCAAGTGAGTACACCTCACTCCCACTTGGGGGGGGGGGTGGAGAAAGCAGTCATAAAAGGGAAGGGAGGGAGGAAGGGAGGGACCTGGGAGGGAAAGGGCATGGGGTGGGAGTGGGGGGCAGTGGGGGGAAGAGGGGAACCTGATCTGGTATTGGGTGAGGGGAAAGAACTGAAGGCCTGAGAGCTAGCAGAAAGAATTGAAACAGGCAACCTCAGGAGGTAAGAGGCTGGGGGGACCCTCTAGAATGTACCAGAGACCTGGGAGGTGAGAGACTCTCGGGACTCAAAGGAAAGAACCTTAGATGAAATGCCCTATAGTGGGGAGAGGGAACTTGTAGAGCCCACCTCAAGCAGAAAGACAGGGCATCAAGTGAGGGATGGGGTCACCATCCCACAGTCACAACTCTGACCCATAATTGTTCCTGTCTGATAGAACTGCAGGGTGGAAATGGAGAGGAGCCTGAGGAAAAGAAAGTCCAGCCACAAGCCCACAGTAGGATCCAGCTCAAGGGGAGGTAACAAGGCCTAACACTGTTATTGAGGCTATGGTGTGCTCACAAAAATGGACCTATCATGACTGCCCTTTGACAGACCCAGCAAGCAGCTGAAAGAGTCAGATGCAAATATTTGCACCCAATCAATGGACAGAAGCAGCTGACGCCTGTTGTTGAATTAGGGAGGGCTGAAAGAAGCTGAGGGTGACTCTGTAGGAAGACCAGCAGTCTCAATTAATCTGGACCCTCAAAATCTCTCAAACACTGGACCACCAACCAGACAGCATACACCAGCTGATATGAGGGCCCAACACATGCAGCAGAGGACTGCTAGATGTGGATTCAACCAGAAAAGATGCACCTAACCCTCAGGAGACTGGAGACCCCAGGGAGTTTAGAGGTCTGGTGGAGTGGAGGGTGGTAAGGAGTGGGAACATCCTCACGGAGACAGGGGGTGGGGAGGAGGTATGGGATGTGGAACAGTCAGAGGGTGGACCAGGAGGGGAATAGAATTTGGAGTGTAAAAATAAATAAATAAATAGATAGACAGACAGACAGACAGATAGATAGATAGATAGATAGATAGATAGATAGATAGATAGATAGATAGATAGATGAAGGAATATAAAAAAAGAAAATACTGTTTCATAAAAAAAAAAATAATGAAGCAGTCAAAGGATAAGCAGGTATGGGAATAAAGCACATAGTCTATGAGACAGTGATTAGAGCTGTAAATATAACACAGAAAGGAAGGGTTGGGGAAGCTGTAGTCTGTTGTTGAATGGAGCACCAGAGAGTACCTCACTGGTGTGAAATTTGAGTAAAGTTCTGAAGGAAGTAACATGGTAGACAGTGGTTCTATCAATTTCCCTAGAGTGAGAACAGTGGAAAGATACGCAGGAAAGGATCAAGGCCCAGATTCTGGATATTCTCCTTGCTACAGTCAACAGCATTTGCTGGGAACATGATGTGGGCTATAAGAGAGACAAAGAGCCAAGGATGTTGGTAGGATTTTTGACTGAGCAAGGTTGGCATTCCTTCTGCCCAAGAATGCTGAGTTCTGAGACCTTTGCTTACATTTATCCACAGGGAAGCTGGTGGGGAAGTTCACAGGCACAGTCCAATACAGTGGTAGTTGACTGTGTACGTGTCTGCATGTGCGAGGGGTCGGGGGTTGCTTTCGTGCACTCCATAGCCATTCCAAAACCAGTCATTGTCTCCTGGCACCATTGTCAGGTTCACAGGGCAGAAGCTTTTGCCTGCTCACCACCCTGACAACCCTGGAGCAGAAATTTTAAGAAATAATTCAAAAGACATTGGAGTATCAGAAATTACACTTCCCAAGATTGAAAAAGAACAAAAAAAAATTAGTATAGAATTGAAAAGTAAAATGGGCTTGAAAATATATCAAATATTGCTTGATGACAGAAGATATTTTAACCTGTCTTTATAAATTATTTTACTATATTCTATTTACTATATCCTTTTCCCATCTTTCTGACTCGCAAGTTAGTATGAAAATGAAGTAGTTATGTTAAATTCATGTTTTTACAACAGTATAACAATATTCAACGTGATTACAAGAACATGTAAAAATGAGCAGCAATTTTTTTCATCAAAATGGGAGGTAGAACACTCACGAGGGAGAGAAGGCTTAGTGATTTGATCAGCAATAAATGAAAGTTATTTCCTTTATTAAAATGCCTGATTACATAAGAAGTGCACAAATATTTTTAAACTGTATCATGGTATCAGCTCTCTCACCATGAAACTGTAGTTCCTGTGGTCTAGTAGACATGGATCTGCTGGAGACAGGAAGCAAAGAATGCCATTCAGCTAAATGAATGAATGAATCATTATGGTAAACTAAATATAATTCCTAGAGTCAGGTCAGGACATCGGAGGTAACAACAATGCGGCTCTCTTCATAAGAGCATGGAAGTTTTTGCTGTTTTTTTTTCCCAACTCTGAATGGAGAAGATATTGATTTAAGACCGTATTCAAAAGATTCCACAGCAGTCTATGATCTATAACAGTATGGACTAAGTTTGTCTTCTTCCCCGTTTCTCCACATCTATCTTGGTGCTAAATGCTTAACAAAACTTTAGTAAACATTTTAATGGATAAGAACATGAATGAACAATACAAAAATTAAATGGATAAATTAACAAGCATCACTTGAATTTATGATGCTACCTGAGTCATACATCAAATCTTGTTTAATAAACTACTTCTACAAAACATCACCACAAATATACTGCATATAAACAGAAAACTTTAAAGAACATATAACACATGTATGTTTTATATATTTTTATAATCTAACATATTACCTAATTGATTGCCTGGTAAAGAAGTTTAATTTGGATCCCTTCCCCTCTCTCTAGCAAAGCTACTCCTGGGAGGGAGGGAGTGTCCTAGCAGCTCCTTTTCTTGAGAGGGAGACTATATTTTGAGAGTACCATCATGGATAAATCTGTGAAAACTAGCAGGTATGTTGATATGGAAGATTCAGTGTACACCATTATACAGCATTTAATGGATTAATCTTTACCATGACTAACTATTCCTTTTCAGAACAAGAAAAAGATATCATTCATATGTGTATATATATATATATATATATATATATATATATATATATATATATATATATATATATAGTCACCCACATGACATGACTCATGACAGCAGAAGCTTTAAAAGCAGAATACTCAATATTTCATTTTCTTTTTCTGAGTAACAAAGACCAGACCATACTTCTATGTGATAGTAAAATTCTTACAAAGGATTTCTGTCAATCATGCCAAGGTAGGCTTTAGATCGGCACAAAAAGGAAATTCTTTGAACCGAAGTTGAAAATTCTGGGTTCTGGATACAAGATTCAAGTAGACTTCTCTTTGAAGATTATCAGGTTTGCCCTGCCACATAGTACCATACGGGAGCAATTTGCATAAGAAAACATGACTTGGAGAATTTGAGGACTATGTGTGTTTACCAGTACATCCCTCAGCATGTGGATGACTAGTAGAAAACACAAAGCAGCGCCAAGACAGATCAAAGAAACAACAGCCGCCACTTTACCAGGTGAACAAAAGTAAGAGAAAAATTAACTATACTATCTGGGGGGTAGCTTAGAGACAGTGTTTTGGCTTCATTCTAGAAGTCTACTGCTATCTGTCCATCATGAGGATTCCTCCTTCCCTTCTAAAGAGTCCTTAGTCAACTCTGACTAGAGATTGCTGGACCAAGGATAGGCACCTGACTTAACACACACCCATCTCTAGTCTTCCCCTGAATCCATAAGCTTGATATGAAATACATTTTACTCCTAGTAGAAGAAAAAATTTAAAAGACCATGTCTCCACTAAGAAAAATGCCTGAAAGAGAATGATTTTTAAGTCATAGGCCAAGCATGGTGGCACATGCTTGCAATCCCAGCACTCAGAAGGCAGAGGTAAGATAAAGTTGTAAATTTAAGAACAGCCTGATCTGCATGGTGAGTACTAGGTAGTCAAGTACATGTCTCAAAGGGTGGATGGACAGATGGATAGATGGATGGATGGACAGACAGACAGATAAAAGGTAGATAGATAGATAGATAGATAGATAGATAGATAGATAGATAGATAGATAGATAGATAGATGATAGATAGATAGATAGATAGATAGATAGATAGATAGATAGATAGATAGATAGATAGATAAAGATTGGAAGACATGACAGAAAATAAAAAGAAATGTGATGAGTGACAAATTATTGAAATCTAGATATAATTCAGCATATCCTGTGGTTTGATCATGGAAAGAAATGTTCCCCTGTAGCTTTAACTTTATTTCTGCCTCTTACAAGTTAAAAGATTCTTACTTAAGGGACACAATCAAAGAAGTATTGCTTCATTTCATTGTCACAGACTGGCTTGATCTTAAAACATACTAATTATATTTTGATAGGGAACTAAAACTCAAGGAAGTGTCTTACACTCCCAGTTAAAAGACACAGTGAGATAGCACTGCTAAACTTTAAATCCAGATATCCAGTCAGCACCACTTCAATGATCACTACCTTGTAGTAACGTTACGATACTACAGGCATCTTGACTGGCGTAGTTAACAATTGACAGGAGTTTTACAGGCTATTTTACCTAGCAAGTGGACTAACTGTTAGGACACATTTAAGTTTTATTCAATTTAAATTTTTAAAATTAATTCGTGCTACACAGACTATATGACCTATAATCTTTTTATCCACTTAGCAAGCAGTTATTTTCATGAGAATTCTATGTAAAGATAAAATATTTAGCCAGTTCTCTGGCTGTTTCTCTGTTTGATTTTTTTAGACCACTTGGGAATTCTGTTAAAGGCATGGTTCAGTAGTTCAGATTGATGCTAACGCAGCTGCTCTGTAAATCATAGTTGAAGAAACCAAATATTGTATGCACCATGGGAGATCAATTAAAGTATATCATTCATCCTTTTTAACTAAAATGCTATAAATATTAAAACATGTTTTGAAAATATATTTTGAGTACAAAATAAAATTTTTGTAACAATGAAAGACTCACTACTTAAACTTAAAAACTCAGCTTTCAGATGCCAAACTATCCACTTCAAAGTATCTACATTTTTATCTTACTTCAAAGACAGATATATTTCAAATATATTTAATATAGCCTCTGTTTAAAAATATACAATTCTTCTACTGTACATAAAACAGTGTTCTATGAAAAGAAGATAGAGGATAAAATAAATAAGAAAAAGCACTTAGAGTATAGTAAGTATAAAGAATGATATTAATGAAAGATTTGATCCTGAATATTAAAAAAGTTCACACACACACACACACACACACACACACACACACACACAGCATTATAGGAATTTAGAGGAAAGATTTGGCTGTTACCGAGGTTATCCACAGCAAAGAAGAAAACCGTTCTTACTTAACCAAAGAGAATAAGATTTCCAGAGGCAGAAATAGAAAAACAAGTGATTTTAATCTAAGGAAATGGCCTGAATGGAGAAGGAAAAGCAAGGGTATACATAAATATGAAACTGAAAGGAGCTCTAGTTGTCCTAACAGAACACTAGGAGGATAATTTTAATATTGATTTTAAAACCATGCAGCTAAATCAAATACCAAATTGCAAGTTTGAGGCATTTGTAAGTAGCCAGGTTTTCACTTGGTCTCATAATTCAATTCAAGCCATTTTTTTTTTTTACTTTCAGAATTCAATTCCTTCAGATCTTTGAATCGTTCCATTTTATCATTCAGATATAAATGTAAAAGACCATCCTCAGAAGAGTTTTCCTAGACATTCTGAACCTAAATCTGAATTTATATTATTCTCCTTTTTGTTAATCTATTTTATTATTTCTCCCTACCAAATATAAGCTCACTTCTAATTCCCACAGCTATAGGGTTAACAGTAATCGAATATTATTATACCATTGTTGCTTCTCAATAGAATTGGTTTTCTTATCTAATGATTACTCTGTCTTTGGAAAAGAATGGATTTTCTACTGCTGGAGAGATGACTCAGTGGTTCAAGTGCTTGTCATGAAAGCTGGAGGACTTTCAGATTCCCAGTTTTATGTTTTGGGCGGATAAACCAAACAGCAGACCACGCCAAGGTGATTCCATGTGGGAGAGGCTTATTAAGCAGGGATGGGGTGGGGCGGCGAAGCGAGTAGAAGAGCAGAGAAGAGGAGAAAGGGGAGAAAGAGAAAGAGAAGAGAAGAAGAGGGGTGAAGAGAGGAGGAGAAGAGAGCTAGGAGGGGGTGATCCCCTAATTTATATGGAGAATGACATCACACCGATGAGGGTGGGGACTGAGCCAGGTGAGTTGTGGGATTGAAGGTCCTTGTCCTGGCAAGGCAGGTCTAGTGTCACATGGTTGGGCCAGGCCTTGGAGTGTCCTGGTGCTAACACCCAGAACACATATAAAACAGGACCTGATAGCACCATTGTAATCCCAGCTCTACAACCGTGTAGGTGATCAGGAGCTTGTGAAACAGCGCAGCGGTGATGAGATAGCTGTTCTCAAACAGTCTGCAAGGCAAAGACATGTGTCCATTTTCCCCCTTCCCATCACACCCCCCTGTACACATACATGCGCACGTGTGCACACACACACACACAAGCATGCATGTACACATATACAGAAAGACCTTTTTTAAAAGATAACAATACACTAACTCCTAATACCTTCTGTTTTGCCCATATAACGATGCTTTGCTCAGTCATCATCACAGAATCTTTCTCTTGCACTAGATGGGAACTAACTTAGAGACCCACAAATGGACAATGTGCAGAGAGTGGCAGATCTTGCAACTCAGTTCTAAAGAGGAAGTTCAGGCAGGGCTCAGGGAACTATATGGAAGGGAAGAGACTGGTAGCACACACAGCACATACAAAGCCTGCACAGGTTCCCAGTGCTGAGAGGAGGAAGGAAACATAGGCCCTCCCCCATTCCCACCAAGCAGCTATCTATACTTGATACTGGCTCAAAGAAAAGAAAAAAATGGTTGTCTCCAATGGAATCTCATTGAGTCTATTGACCACACTCCAGGATAGTAGCCATCCTCATGCCCAGAGGTAGTCGCCCAACACAAAATTAGCTTGATGGTACTTTTGAGGTCTTTTTATTTCATATTGAGTTGTTTGGGCTTTGTGTGTGTGTGTGTGTGTGTGTGTGTGTGTGTGTGTGTGTCTGTCTGTCTGTCTGTCTGTCTGTCTGTCTGTCTGTCTGTGTCTGTGTGTGTCTGTGTGTCTTATTGGACTTTTTCTTGTATACTTGGTCTTCTGTTTTATGTTTCTGAGAGGGGACTTGTATTTTTCTTGTTTTGTGGTGGTGGTTGTCCGTCATAATTGACACTGCTTTGATAAGCACATAATGTCTATGAGATAAGGCCATACTAGCTGTTAAGATGCTTTTTTAGGTCTCCAAGCTGTCGTTATACTGTCTCTCCTCTCACTTTCCCTTTTCTCATCTCTGGCCCCCTCTCGCACCTCTCTTGCAATATACCAATATGAAAGGGTTATAAAAATTAAGCATCATTATAGCCTTAGATGTCAAACTGATGACCTGCTCCCACTCCAGAACTGCACTTTTATAAACAGTATTAACAGCAAGTAATGATTAATAGAGCCACATTAGTTTAATAACAACACAGAAGGTTTACAGCAAGTAATGATTTAAAAGAATTGGCTGAAATGAATTCATCTAGTAAACTGTACTTTCTTTCCATATCCTACTCACCAATAATCAATTTATTTTTAATTGTTTTTTTGAGTTTTGAGATTATACCATAAATGTTAGCATTTGTCTAGGCTCCGCCCCACAGTTACCAGGCAACAGCCAGGTATGCTTTCTTGCTCCAGCTCTGTCCCCTTGCTCCCACACCCCCCATCCTCTTTCCCCTCCCCCCTCTCTCTCCAAGGGCTCAAGGCCTGCCTCCACTCCTCTACTCCATCTCTGTCAACTTCCTTCAACTTCCCTTACTCTCTCAACCTCCCTCCCCATGCCCTGAATAAACTCTATTCCATACTATAGGCTCCTGTGGCTGGTCCCTCAGGGGGAAGGGATGCCTCAGCATGGGCCCAGCCCACAGAGGCACCCCTCCCCCCTACACCTGACTACATATCCACCAAACATATTTTTATAAAACACAATATTGTCCATGAGACCTTATGAGTATAGCTTCTGAAATTCCTAGGAGACATGGTCTCACAGCAAACCCCCTGTTCTTAAACAAGACCTGAACAATTCTAACAACAGTTAACATTCAATGTAGATGAAGAAAATCTCACAGGATGCCACTCCTAGATAAAGGAATACAAACAAGTGCTTAACACCTGCTGAGAGGGGAGGGTGTAATCTGCCTTAGGGGTGGGCCCTCAGAATAGTTAAGCAATAGCAACTGGTTCACTCCAGAATCAGACAAGCCCAAGGCTGAACTGGGCACAGCAGGTTGTATTCATATGTTTATTCATTTATGTGTATGTAAAAACAACGTTGTATGTAAAAACAACGTTAAAGAAGAGGAGGCCATAAATTTGGGAGGGAGGGGGTTGTGAGTCTGGAGAGGATAGAAAGATGAGGAGGGTAATGTAATTATCTTTTCAGTAGATTTAAACTGTCTTGTAAATACTTGTGTCACTAATGGCTTGTCTGGAGACAAGATGTGAGTAGCACCCATGTAAAAGCCAGGTGTCTGCCTGTATTTATAATCCCAGAGCTAGGGAGGGAACAAACCAGGCAATCTCAAGCACTACTGCTGGCCAGACTCAAGAACTGGAGAGCTCCAGATTCATTAGAGACCATGCCTCAACAAGTAAATTAGAGAATGACTGAGGACATCACTTCCACATGCCACCACAAACACGCATGTATTCACACAACTGCACACACATATGCATGCACCTACATGAACCTATACACACACGTAAATGAAAACATTTGTTTCCTTTTATTGAAAATGTATTATCCCAGTCTCAAATAGGTTATTCCAGTTTCATCCCAGCTCGGAGGCAGAACATCTGTGGTATCCTACCCGCACTCCTTCTCCAGTATATTCTGCAGAACCCTCCCCCACCCCCAGCCTAATCCTCTCTTCTTGCTTGTTGCTTTTATAGCACACAATCCCGGCACTGCCTGCTCAATCTCTAGGGCGGTGCCTGACAGGAAGCACTCAGGCTCACTGACATCTTCACCTCTCCTGCTCCTCCAGATCCAAGTCCCAGTCTTATCACAGGCCATCCCCCCCCAAACCCTCTCTAGCAGAGCACCTGCTGTGGTCTCCATTTCACAGTAATCCTTCCATCAACCCATCCCATTCTCCCAACCTTCCAAGGCACTTCCTGGGAGCACACCAGATTCAAGCATTCCCTAGGAACAGAGAGAGGCCCTGGAAACCAGTTCTGAAACTCCAGTCTCATTCCAAGTTCTGCAACAGAACACCTTCTGCAGCCTCCCTTCCCTCCCTGTCCATGTCTCCTGTGGATCCCATAGACCTTCCCCTATTTAAGCTCCAGCCCCTTGTCACTTTATCCCAGTCACCAATTCCAGCAAGCACTCCCTGCTAACCCATAGGCTACTTCTGCAAAGGAATCAGGTCCAGACCAGCTGACTGTAGATCTTAAGCTCTCCTTCCAGTCCTCCAGATCCAATCCCAGAGTCTTATGTCCAGCTCTACAGCAGACATTCTGCAGTGACCTCTCTTCATACTCTGCTCCCATTCCAAGGAAACTAAATAAACAGATCTTGGTGGAACACTGTTTTCTTACCTCCTGTGTACCCACTTAGCCTATCCCAACTCCTTAGTGTCAGCTCCCAATATCCAGAAACACTGTATAACTGGAAAAACCCCCACTATGGCCATACCTATACGGTCCATAGAAACTTTCCTATCAGGCAACACACAGCGATCATATTCTTTTAAAATTCCAGAAAGGAAAGAGAAATGGAGAAACAAAATACCCACACAACAAAGACAAAAGCAGATATCAGCACCTAGACCTATAATTATGAGCTTTCCAGGTGCCTACACACCAGTGTAAAAACACAGTACCATAGAACTCAGCAACCCTACCAAAACAAACCTTGACTATTCTAATATAGCTGAAACACAAGAGAAAAGACCTTGAAACAACCTTATGAAGACGATAAATATAAGAAAGAATCTCCAACATTGAAGGTATAATAGAAGAATTGGATGTATCAGCCAAAGCAATGTTTAAACTATAAAACTCCTAACACAAAATATCCAGGAAATCAAATCTAAGAATAATAGGAATAGAGGAATGAGAAGAAACCCAGCTCAAAAGCCCAGAAGATGTTTTTAACAAAATTATAGAAGAAAAAAATTTTAACCTAAAGAGATGCACAGAAAGAAACATGCAGAATACCAAACAGATTGGACCAGAAAAGAAAATCCCCTTAGCACATAATAAATAAAACACTAAACTTACAGAACAACAACAACAAAAACAAAAGATATTGAATGCTTTAAGGGGAAAAATATATAACATATAAAAGTACACCTATTAGAATTACACTGAATTTCTCAGTGGTGACTCTAAAAGCCAGAATGACTTGGAGGCATACTCTAAGAGACCAGAGATGTCAGGTCAGAATACCATATCCAGCAAAATATTCAATCACTATAGATGAAGAAAATAAGATATTACATGAAAAAGACAAATTTAAACAATATTTATCTACAAGTTCCTCCATAGAGGTGCTAAAAACAAAACTCCAACCAAAAGAGGTAAACTAAAACCATGAAAACGCAGGGAATAAATATTCTCAGACTACCAGATTCAAAAAGGAAACACACACACATACACACCACTGACAACAACAAAATAAGAGGAATCAATAATTATTGGTCATTGATATTTCTCAACATCAACTGTATCAATTCCCCAATAAAAAGGCACAGACTAACAGAACAGACTCAAAAACAGGATTCATCTTTCTGCTACATTAAAGAAAAATACCTCAACATCAAGGATAGACATTCCTCAGAGTAAAGGGTTGGAAAAGATATTCCAAGCAAGCTGGTATAGCCATTTTAATATCTAACAAAATAGACTTCAAAACAGAACAAATCAAAAGAGATATAGAAGGACACTACATACTTATCAAAAAAAAGAAATCCACCAAGATAATGTTTTAATTCTTAACACCTATGACACAATCATAACAGCACCCAAGTTTATAAAGGAAGCACTATTATAGCTTAAATCACATACTGACCTCATACACTGATAGTGGGAGACTTCAAGAGTCCACTCTCAGCAGCTAACAAATCATCCAGACAAGTCAAATAAAGCTAAAAGATATGTACATGACATTTCACTCACTCACCTAACAAATACCTTCTCTGCATCTCATGGAGCATCCTCCAATACTGATCAAAAATACTAAGACACAAAGCAAGTCTTAAAAGATACAAGAAAGTTGAAGTAACACCCTATATCCTATAAGAGCACTATGGATTAAAGCTGGGAACAACAACAGGAATCTTACAAACTCATGGAAGCTGAACAAATCTCTACTGAATAAACAAACAAAGTGTCAAGACAGAAATAAAGAATTAAAGACTTTATAGAATTCAATGAAAATGAATACACAACATACCCAAACTTATAGAATACAATGAAAGCAGTTCAAACAGGCAAGTTCACAGCACTAAGCATAAAATAAAAATAAACTGGAGAGATCTCATACTAGCAAACTTAGCATCAAACCTGAAAGCCTTGGAAGAAAAAGAGGAAATTACACTCAAAAGAAGTACATCAAATGAAATTGTCAAACTTGGCTAAAATCAGTAAAATAGAATAATATAAATTAAATAATAGAATAATAAAACCAATACAATGAATCAACAAAGCAAAGAGTTGGTTCTTTGAGAAATCAATGAGATTGACAAGCCATTAGCCAAATTAACTAAAAGATGGAGAGAGAAGATCCAAAATTAAAAATGAAGAGCATGACAACAGATAACTGATGAAATCCAGAGAATCCTAAGACATACTTTGAAAACCTGCTCTCTACCAAACTGGAAAATCTAAAAGCAATGGGCAAATTTCTTGTTATATACCACCTACCGAAGTTAAATCAAGATCAGATAAAGAATTTAAATAGAACTATAACCCCTAGAGAAATGGAAGCAGTCATTAGAATCTCGCAGAAAAAGCCAAGGGCCAGACAGTTTTGGTTCAGAATTCTAACAGACTTTCTTGGAAGTGTTGATGCCAAATACTCAAATTATTCCACACAAAAGAAACAGAAGGGACATTGACAAATTCATTTTATGAGGCCACAGTTACCCTGATACTTAAACCACATAAAGCAACACCCCCCCCTGAAGAAAGAGAATTACGAACCAATTTTCCTTATAAACATAGATGCAAAAATAGTATCTGCAAACCAAATCCAAGAACATACCAAAAAGATCATCCACCATGATCAATTCAAGCTTCATCCCATAGATGCAGGGATGGATATATATAAATCAATAAATGTAATCCATCATATAAACAAACTGAAAGAAAAAACCATGTAATCACCTCATTAGATGCAGAAAGGACCTTTGAAGAAAAATCAGACAACCCTTCATGATAAAAGTCCTGAAGAGACTAGGAATACAAGAAATATACCTCAAAATAATAAAAGCAATTACTGCAATACCACAGCCAACATCAACCTAAATGAAAATAAATTCAAAGCACTTACACTAAAATCAAGAACCAGACAAGGTTCCAAGCTCTCTCCATACCTATTCAATATAGTAGTTGAAATCTTAGCTAGAACAAAAAAACATCTGAAGGGAATACAAATTTAAAAAGACGTCAAAGTATCTTAATTTGCAGATCATATGATAGTATATATAAGTGCCCCTAAGAATTTCAGCAGGGGAACTCCTACACCTGATAAGCACTTTCAGCAAAGTAGCAGCTAGATACAAAATTTGCTCACACACACAAAAAAAAATCAGCAGCCCTCCTTTATCTCCTGTGCTCATAGATTGGTAGGATTAACAAAGTAAAAACTGCCATCCTGCCAAAAGCAATCTACAGATCCAGTGTGAACCTCATCAAAATTTGAACACATTTCCTCACAGATATGGAAAGGACAATTTCTCAACATATATACTACAAAGCTACAGTAATAAAAACAGCATTGCATTGCCATTAAGACAGACATGTTGATTAATAGAATGAAATTGAAGACCCAGACATAAATCTACATACCTACAGACACCTTATTTTTAATAAAGTAAAAGCCAGAAATATACTCTGAAAAAAGCAACATCTTCAACCAAAAAAAAAAAAAAATGCTGGTCAAACTGGATGTCTGCATATAGAATAATCCAAATAAATACAAACTAATCGCCCTGCACAAAACTCAACACCAAATGGATCAAAGTCCTCAATATAAAACCAGAGACACAGAACCTGATAGAGAAAATGGAGACTAGCCTGGATTCATTGAAACAAGAGAAGACTTTCTAAACAGAACACAGATAGCGCGGACACTAAAATCATCAGTTAAAAAAAAAATAGAACCTCATGAAACTAAGATGCATCTGTAAGACAAAGCTCCGTCCAATGGATGGCTATGAGCATCCACTTCAGTATTTGTCAAGCACTGGCAGAGCCTCTCTGAAGATAGCTTTATCAGGCTCCTGTCAGCAAGCTCTTGTTGGCATTTGCAATAGTGTTTGTGTTTGGTGGTGGTTTGTGGAATGGATCCCCAAGTGGGGCAGTCTCTGGATGGTCATTCTTTCAGTCCCTGTTCTGAACTTTGTCTCTGTAACTCCTTCCATGGATATTTTATTACCCATTCTAAGAAGGAA
>NW_018391600.1:88547-102668 GCF_900095145.1 Mus pahari | reverse complement strand
ATAAATAGGGCTGCTATGAACATAGTGGAAAGTGTGTCCTTATTACACGTTGGAACATCTTCTGGGTATATGCCCAGGAGTGATATTTATGGATCTTCTGGTAGTACTATGTCCAGTTTTCTGAGGAACTGCCAAATTGATTTCCAGAGTGGTTGTACCAGCTTGCAATCCCACCAGCAATGGAGGAGTGTTCCTCTTTCTCCACATCCTTGCCAGCATCTGCTGTCACGAGTTTTTTATCTTAGTCATTCTGACTGGTGTGAGGTGGAATCTCAGGGTTGTTTTGATTTGCATTTTCCTGATGACAAAGGATATTGAACGTTCTTTTAGGTATACACATAATTTTTACTCCTTTGTGCTAGCATCTTTGGTACTGGAATATACTGTATGCTACCAAAAGAGAAATGAAAACATCTACCTAGCCACAAACCTTTGGCCTGCAATGGTGTTCTGCCTGCAAGATATGCTAGTGCAGTGGTTGTACAAAGCTAGTGGGAATGAGTAATCAACCAATATCTGATTTGAGGTCCACTCCACAAGATGGAATTATATCCAACACTACTTGAGTGAGCAAGAACCAAGGACTACATTGAAGCGGAAACTTTTGGTTTCTTTGGAAAGTCAGTTGTATCAGATGATGTTTAGCTAGGGGAAAAAAAGGAGTGATTTCTTGAAGCAGACACGGATGAAAGGAAGTTTTGTTAAAGCAAGCACATGAAAGGACACATGATGAAGGATTCTTTGCTAACAACATGCATGTATTGGTTTGCCTTGAATGTGTTGTTGAGTTCCATTTGTCGTGACTCCACAGAGAGAAACTCACCACAAAACTTCTGGTGGTGTACTGGCAGCTTCTTGCTGCTCCTGTGGACTCAGCCAATTGACAGAGTAATGTCAGCGGATACTGACTCACATGGTGGTTTGCTAAGACAGACTCACCTGCTGAGGCAAGAGGCACATCATGAGGCAAGACCCATGGAAGACGTGATGTTTGGAGGGAGTATAAATAGGACTCAGTGGACAGTGACAGATGTTGGCTTGCTTGCATAGCCAGCTGTGCAACACTTTTTGAGAGAGGCACACCCAAGAACTTTTTTTTTGTGTTCCTGGTGATTCTGGTTCCTCCCGCTGACTCATGCCAATTTGGCTGAGGCCTTGTTGTCTCTGCTAGGTCGTGCCACCACTGCAGCTATCTGGACACTACAGGACTGGACTGCTGCTATATCTGTGAAGTATTTGTAAGTGGATTGAGCTGCTGCTGCCGACCTGTGAACTGGACTGCTGATTTCCTGATAACCTTTTCTCCCCACTACCTCCAGTGGGTGGTAAACTAGAAGTGAGATTAAAATGTTTAAGAACCGTCATTAAAAGTAGGGTTGAGAAAAATTAAAGACTACATTAGCTAGCCCAGGGACCAAGAGTAAAACCAAATACTCCTATCTTAAAACAAACAAATTAATAAATTTAAAAAAAACCCAAACAACCAAACAAAACAACTCACATATAGCAATAAAATAACTTGTAATGACACATTCTGCTATATCCCTAGAGACTGAACCAGGATGCCTAGAGCCAGTATGAGTCTGTACCACATCATCCGTGTATGGCTCCCAGTTTAGTGTTTTTATGTTTTTATTCCAGGTGGGGCTCTGTCTCCCTCATTATTTAGTGATTTCAACTAGATCTCTTTCATGTATGTATATATTTTAGGAATCATCTATTGTAAAAACAAATGTAAAAAATATGGACAACCTGAATCTTCATACATTGCTCAAGAATGATATGAGCATTGAATAAAATACTTCATAGCTTCTTGAAAGGTTAAACATAGCTTTATCATATATCCCAACAACTCTACTCTAAAATCTATTCATAAACAGACACAAGTAGTCTACCTCCAAATGAAAACATTGATGTGTATGCTCACATCAACCACAGTATAATTGATAATAGGCAAAATTGAAAACATCACATATTCTGGACTTGAATTAATGAACACTTTCTAAATGTTATATATATGAAGGAAATACTGATTTATGAATTGCATTAATGAACTCCAAAAGCTTTATGCTAGGGGTAAAAAGACAGAAACAGAAGACCATATACTGTATGAATCACTTACACAAAATATACATCATATTCAAATCAATAAAGATAGAAAATAGATTAGAGACTGCCTAAGACTTATTATGAGCCCATCCAGTAGAACATGGTAGACTTACCAAGGCTACCCTGTTTGTTTGGTTTTGTTGTTGTTGTTGTTGTTGCTGCTGCTGCTGCTGTTGCTGTTGCTGTTGCTGATTTTGTTTTGTTTTGTTTTTTCATCCTATCCCTAACCTTTTGTCTAAACTGAACCTTAGCCCTAACTCTCAAAGGTCACAGCTTTACAGAAAACTTATTTTCCTTTTACTAATATCACTTTCCAACAGCTTCTCAACAAAAGGTGACAGTTTATGAATACTTCCTTCTCCACTTCATGTTGGAATTTTGTTTGGCTTGATCTTATGCAGGTATGTCTTGTGCACATCTTGTATATGCAAGTGGTATTATATGCCTTTTGTATCTAGAAAACATCATTTCACTATGTGTATCTACTTTCTGTCTCAAAAATTCTTTCCATCCCCCCTTTTATGATGATCACTGAAGCTTGAAAGGAGGGGGCATGCTATAGGTGTCCCATTTAGGGCTGATTCCTCCACACTCCCATATTCTCTTCACATTAACCACTCTGTCTTAATCACCATCTATTGAAAACAGCAACAAAGAAGCTTCCTAGATGCTGCCTGAGAAATGCACTAGTGTACAGGTTTAAGTATTTAAGAGGCTATTTAATAGTATGTCCATTTAGCAGAACAGTAGTAGTAGGTTCTTCACTAGCAACTGTGACCTATCTCCCCCTATGTTTTAGAAGATTTTGATGTTTTGGAGATTTTTTTGAGAGGAGGGACTATTTTTGTTGTTGTTGATATTGAGATTAAGTCTCCTAATATAGCCACATCTGCCTTGGAACTTGCCATGTAAACCACACTGGCTTTGAATTCATAGAGATCTGCCTCCTGAGTACTGTGATTAAAGACATGTGCCACCACACCTAGCCTGGCCACATGGTCTTGCCCCTAATAAGAGTATAGGCATGAATTTAGTCTTGCATGGCCCTTAATCCAATCACAAAATGAGTCACTACTTCTTTAACAGTTATGACATTATTGCACCAATTGGCATAACTTGTCAGGTTGGTCACTATTGTGGCTTGCAGGGTTCACAATTGAGTAATATTGATGAATGTTTTTCCCCATCATTGGTGTATATAACACTTCCCAGCACTGTGAAAGCTATCTTAAAGGGATGAAGTCTCCATGTGGGTACCATTTGATTTCTCCATGTTCTATGACTCAAGTATATGCTGCCATCCACATAGTGACTTACCATCAAGTTCTAGAGGAAATCAAGAGCAATGCTAATAGCCTTTCATGTTTGGGTCTTTATAGAACAATTACAAAAAGCTAGACCACTGTTGGCACTAGAGTTTTTGATAGCATACTATGTTTAAGATAGGTACTGTCTTCCTGTTATAGAGCAATTCTGTTTAAATTCATTTTATTTATGTATATGGATATATTTCAGGAAACTTCTAAAGTATTGGGGTTTCATATGACTTCTTCAAAGGAGTTTAGTGTTCTCACTCTCCATATTCCTTTCCCAATCCTGCCCTCCCATCCCTCATACCAGCTAATAGTTCTTGCTTATTATCCCCATCCTCCCTTTATACTACCTACATTCTACATCACCCCAACTGAAAGCATCCCCCATGGCACCTTACTAGCTTCCTGTCCTCAATAGATATTCCAATTTAAATACACATATTTAATGATTCAGTTGATGATGAAAATGGGCAGCAAACATCTTTCTAAGTATGTGATTTTTCATTCAGAATGACTATTTCCAATTTAATCCACTAAGAATTCTTTTTTTTTTTTTTTTTTTTTTTTTTTTTTTTTTTTTTTTTTTTTTTTTGAGACAGGGTTTCTCTATATAGCCCTGGCGGCTGTCCTGGAACTCACTTTGTAGACCAGGCTGGCCTTGAACTCAGAAATCCACCTGCTTCTGCCTCCCAAGTGCTGGTATTAAAGGCGTGGACCACCACGCCCGGCTCACTAAGAATTCTTAATTCTATTTCTTTAACAGTTGAATAATATTTTCATATAATTGTATATTTTCTATTCATTGTAGATTATCTAATCAACCCATTTACATACATCTAGGTGGATTTTATGTGAACAGAGCTTCAATGAACATGGATGATCAATTATCTCTGTAATAGAGTACAGACTCCTTTAGGTATATGCTAAGAGTATTATAACTGGGTCATATGGTAGATCATTTCTAACTTTTTGAGGAACCTCCACACTGATTTGCATAGTGGCTGTACCAGATTTGTATCCCCACAAATAATAAATAAATAGCAAATAAAAAGTGTTCTCCTTTTCCTAAATCAATGCCAGCATATGTTGTTTTATATTTTTTTAATCTTACCTGAATCTGATTGGAGTAAGAAGAATTTTCAATCTAATATTCTTTGCCCTTTCCTGATTTTGAAGGTTGTTGAACCTTTAAGAAAAATTCTTAGCATAAATTTCATCTTTTTAGAATTTTCTGTTTAGTATTATATCTCTATTTTCATATGTACATTATTTATTTTGCATTTAAAATTCATACAACATATTCTGATCACAATTTCCCGTCTCCCATCTCCTCCGAGATCCTCCCTGTGTCCGTCTCTAAAGGCCGTGGGACATGGGAGAATGGAGCCAATAAATGAGGCAAGCTGAAGTCACATGCAATAGCCAACTTTATGCAGAGCATTAGATAACTTAAGCTCTGAGGGTTAAGAGGAGCCACATAAGTGTACATACAATCACAAAGACAAGTGGCAGACAAGCATCAAGTGGCAAAAGCAATTTTTCCATAGAGGAATTACCAACAAATAACAATAGCCAGCTGTAATGAGCAATCTGAAGTAAATGCACTCCTATTTTCTATACCTGGGAGGAGCAAGAAAATATTCCAAGGATAATTCTGTTTTGGAGAAACTGAGGTCACAAGCCTTTTTTTTCTTGGAGTTTTCTCATAAGTACTCAGAATTCTCCTCATATGACTCCAGTCTTGGACCATGTTCCAATGCCTCCCAACTTCCTCACCCATCCAACTCAATGCCTTCCTTCTCTTTCAAAAACTAACAGGCAAACACAAACAAAATAATTTTTTTAAAAAGTAAAAAGCACAATAAACACACAAAAATCATGGAAATACAAAAGTCAGAAGCCATAAAAAATATATATAAGTGAAAAACCAGTAAGATAAAAAATAATAATAATACTCAAACAGAGCAAAACAAGACAGTAAAATCTACAAAAACACCACTGAATTTGTTTTGTGTTGCCCACCTACTGTTGGAGGTGGGGCCTACCCATAAGTGTAGTTAATATGCCCCATGAGAATCCATTGAAGAAAACTAAATTCCTTTGAAAGGAGTTATCAGTTGGAGATAGCTTCTTGATTAGAGATTGGAGCTCATGCCTACCAGTGGGACTGGTCTGGTATAAACCTGTTATAAGCTTTAAATCTAATCAGAAAGTGGTCATTTACTCCCACAATATTTGTGTCACTACTGTACCAGTATACCATCCAAGTAGGTTGCCATTGTAGACTGCAGAATTTGTAGTTGGGTTGGTACTTACCTTTCTCCTCTGGTAGCATCAGAGAACCTTCCCGTACAATGAACACGAGTCAGTAGGGGTGAAGGCTGTAGGTAGGCACCAGTTCAACTTCTCCACGTTCACTGAGATATGTAAGTGTAGCTGTCGTCTTCAGCAGTAGTGCCTTAGAGAGCAACCAACAGCCTTTGCAGTAGCCTGAGTTATTTAGAGTTTTCCTTGAGTCTTTTTTGGTCTAATTGGACTGGGGTTGGTTTTTCGTCTGTCCATTTGTTTTGTTTTATTTTGTTGTTGTTTTTCCTTTTGGTGAGCTAGGACCATCAGTTTATTGAGTTTATGTACATGGGTGATGGGTTACTTACAGGATCAGAGAGAAACTCAAAGCAGCTACATCACTGAAAAGTCTTATCTCATAGCAAGTCTTATGTTAAAGTCCTTGATGCATTTAGAGTTGAGTTTGGTACAGTGCAGGTGAGATAATCTAGTTTTGTTCTTCCACACGTTATTACCCAGTTTGACCAGCATGGTTTGTTGAAGATGCTACCTTCTAATATGTAATTTTTTTTTTTGGTGGTGGTGGTGGGGAGGTTTCGAGACAGGGTTTCTCTGTGTAGCCCTGGCTGTCCTGGAACTCATTCTGTAGAACAGGCTGGCCTTGAACTCAGAAATCCACCTGCCTCTGCCTCCCGAGTGCTAGGATTAAAGGTGTGCGCCACCACGCCTGGCCTCTAATACGTATTCTTAACTGCTTTGTGGGAAATTAAGAGGCTGTAACAGTGTGAGCTTATGTATAGGTCCTTGAGTAAAAATTGCATTTATCGCTGTGCTTGTTTTTATGGCAATACCAGTTTTTTTCAATACTATAGCTTTGTAGAATAATTTGAAATTAGGGATAGTGATGCCTCTAGTCGTTGCTCAGGGTTGTTTTTGCTATTCTGAGTCCTTGGTGTTTTCGAATGAAATTTAAGATTTTTTTTTGAATTTTTGAGAATATTTTCATTGGAATTCATATGTAGGTTGGGTTGAATTTAGAAAATGCTTTTGGTAGGATGTCCATATTTACAATATTAATACTCTCAATCTATAAGTGTAAGATCTTTTCATCTTTTGGTGTCTTCTTCAATTTCTTTTCTCAGTGTCTTAAATTTTGCAATGTAAAAGTCTTTCAATTATTTGTTTATATTTACTCCAAAATATTTTTGAGGTTATTTTGAATGGGTTTGTGTTCCCTGGTCTTTATTTTCCTGTACTTGTTGTTGTTGGTCTATAGAAGGCCAATGATTTTTGTTAATATTGTATACTACTTTGACAAATGTATCAACTGTGAGAGTTTTCTGGTGGAATTTCTGATGTTTTATGTGTAGAATCATATAATCTATAAATAAAGATACTTTGACTTCTTTTTTTTCCAATATTGTGAAACTAGTTTCTTCTGCACAATTTTTATCTTCTTCATTGTCTTATTTCTCTAGCTAGGACTTCAGATAGTATGTGGAACAGGAATTTAAAAAGTAGACATTCTTATCTTGTTTCTGTATAAGTGGCAATGTGTTTCATGTTTATCCATTTAGAATGATATTAGCAATGGGTTTGTTATTTATTGCCTTTATTGTGCTGAGTTATATCTGCTGTATCCCTACATTCTGTAAGACTTTTATCATGAAGGGATTTTGTATTTTATTCAAGGCCTTTTCTGTGTCTAAAGAGATTATTATGTGGTTTCTCTCTTTGAGTCTATTTATGTGGTGTATTACACTTATAATTTGCATATGTTGAACCAATCCTGAATCTCTGGGATAAAGCCAACTTGATCTTGGTGGATAATCTTTTTGATGTGTTCTGGATTCAGTCAGAATGTATTTTACTGAGATTATTTTGAGTATGTGCATCAGAAAAATTGGCTTCTAATTTCCTTTTCTGTTTGGTCTTTTTCTGGTTTTGTTAGCGAGATAATACTGGCTTGGTTGAAAGGCTAAATAAAAAACTTTAAAATATCTCAGATCTCATTAATAATGTAATGATACACCCAAAGGCTTTGGAAAAACAAAAGATGGAGACAATAGATGGAACGAAATCATCAAAATTAGTGCTGAATACATGGGACGTCTTTATCAAACTCCTCCCCTCAAACCTCAGAAATCTATGCGAAGAGAAAACAGAAAAATTGCAAGACTTGGGAATGGTAGAGAGCTACCAGAAAAGGGGTGACTTCTAGACAGAGCTGAGGTTACAGAAACTCGTGGTGACTATGTCAGCATTCACAATATCTGCACAAATTTAATCCAGACAAAATTTCAGCATAGAGAAGGGGAAATGGATACAAAGTCCTACTCTGTAACCAAGAAACTATCTGCAGCTGATGCTGCCAGAAGGGAGGGAATCTGTTTTCTCCAGTGCAGCATTATTGTGTAAATCAACCACACTCCGTGGCGGCCTCATGCTCCAGTGCAGCATTATTGTGTAAATCAACCACACTCCGTGGCGGCCTCATGCTCCAGTGCAGCATTATTGTGGAAATCAACCACACTCCGTGGTGGCCTCATGCTCCAGTGCAGCATTATTGTGGAAATCAACCACACTCCATGGCGGCCTCATGCTCCAGTGCAGCATTATTGTGGAAATCAACCACACTCCGTGGCGGCCTCATGCTCCAGTGCAGCATTATTGTGGAAATCAACCACACTCCATGGCGGCCTCATGCTCGGGAATAGACCTCAAAACAGACTTCATGGTTTTTGTGGGGTTTTTGTTTTGTTTTGTTTTTGGTTGATTGGTTGGTTTAGCTTGGTTGTTAGGGATTGGTTTGTTTTTTTGTCTTAGAGCTTTTGATTTTTTGTTTGTTTGTTTGTGTGGTTGGTTGGTTTTGTATTTATATTGTTGGCCTTGGGTTGATTCCTCTCTGTTTTCTTGAGAGAAAGAACATGAAAGAAGAATCTGCAAGGATGTAAGAGGGAAGAATAGGATCAAAATACATCGTGTGAAACATTTGAAAAATCATTTTCAATGCAATAAATTAGGGAAAAAATTAATAAAATAAAACAAATACATTTTAAGATGCAAGGAGTGAATGAAACGGAGAATTAATTGATTTAGAAAGATAAAGCATGGTTGATAAATTTTTTTGTCAATTAAGCTCAAAAAGGACAAGCTCCATTAATAAAATCAGAAATAAAAAGGAAGATACCCCGGGCAGTGGTGGCGCAAGCCTTTAATCCCAATACTTGGGAGGCAGAGTCAGACAGATTTCTGAGTTCAAGGCCAGCCTGATCTACAGAGTGAGTCCCAGGACAGCCAGGGCTACACAGAGAAACCCTGTCTAGGAAAATATATAAGGAAGATACTTGGAAAATTTTCAAATTCCTTTAAAACACCAGGATTACCTTGATAACACAACCAGATGACAGCACAAAATACAAGAAAACTACAGCCCAATCTTCCTGATGAACACAGATGTAAAATTCCCAGTAGAATGCTGACAAAGTGAATTCAAGCTCATATGAGAAAGATTATTCATCAAAATAAAATTTATTTCACTCAAGAGATGCAACACATGTAAGTCAATAAATGCTATGTTTCGACACAGATAGACTCAAAGACAGAAATTGCATGATTACCTTTTTTAAAAGCCCTTTAAAAATCAACATCCTTTTATGAAAAAATGACATGGAGAAGCCATGGATGGAGGGAGCATACTTCAACATAATAAAGGCTATATACAACAGACCTATAACCAAACCAACATCAATGCTACGTGGAGAAAAACTCAGGTCCCAACAAGATAAGCAACAAAGTCATCCACTCTCTCCTCTCCTATTCAAAACAGCGCTTTAATCTACACGATACCAATTAAACAACAGAGAAATCAGGGGAATGCAAATAAGAAGTAGTCATAGTATCCCTATTTGTAGATAATATGGTTCTATATAGAAGAAACCCTAAAGAATCCACCAAAAAGCTTTTAGAACCGATGCATTTCAACAAACTGGCAAGATACAAAGTTGACACATTCAAATCAGTAGCCTCCCTGCACAATAATTTCATTTTTTTTTAAATTTTATTTATCATTTTGTATGTGCATGTGCCAGCAGACTTTATGTGTAGCATACATGCAGGCGCTCATGGATACCAGAAGACAGCATTAAATCACCTAGAATGGCGATACAAGCAGTTGGGAACTGCCATGTAGGAAGCAGGAATAGAACTCAGGTCCTCTGCAGGAGAAGTAAACAATCTTAATCACCATAGTATCTCTGTAGTCCCAGAAATGATCATTTTTAAATACAAACAAATAATAGATTCCTTTCTTATAATTTAATGGAGGAATTATCAGACTACAATAACAATTTTATACAAAATCTAAAAGAAGTGTTACCAGATGCAGTATGACATTTGAAAATTGAATGCATAAAGAACTACATGCATATATTTTTATTTTTATTTATTTATTCTTTTTCGAGACAGGATTTCTCTGTGTAGCCCTGGCTGTCCTGAAACTCACTCTGTAGACCAAGCTGGACTCAAACTCAGAAATTTGCCTACCTCTGCCTCCCAAGTGCTGGGATTAAAGGCATGCTCCACCACGCCTGATTGAATATATTTTTAATATGGGGATATTGTACCTGATATGGCATATATAGCATATGATAATCATAGCTACTCTGAAGGCGCAGGAATGAAGATCATCATTTCAAGGCCAAAGTATGGAATTTATTGAAAGCCTGACTTAAAAGTTTTTTAAAAGGCATAAAGATGTTACCTAAGTACTACACTGCTTTCCTAATAGGTACAAGGCCCCAACTTCATTCCTTCGGGGAGGTCTATTTTATTCTAGAGAGTATAGGGCCAGTGAAATGCAGAAATCTTTCTGTTAAATGATATAGTTATTCAGAAAGAAATTAGATAATGTGAGTAGCATATAATTTAAAGGGTACATTTTCTAAGATTAATAGAAATACTTTTCTATTAAAGTATTAATGGAAAAGCTAAATAACAAGAAGGGCCCAAGGGAAGATGCTTGAATCTCACTGAGGAGAAATAAAATAGACATGGGGATTAATGAAGTGGGGGAACTGTGTGGGAGGTGGGGTGGGGAGGGGAACAGGAGTAATCAAGTGTGGAGAAGGAGAGAGAACTGAAATTGGGGGAGCTCATCTCTGGGACAAGCTAGAAACCTAGGAAAATGGAAACTCTCAGAATTCTATAAGGGTGAACCTAACTAAGACTCCTAGTAATGGGGAATATGGAGCCTGAATCAGCCACCTCCTGTAACCAGGCAAGACTTACAATGGAGGGATTGAGATACCAACCCAGCTACAAAACCTTAGACCCATAATTTGTCTTGTCTATCATATGTATGTGTAGGGGGGTGGTAAATGATGAAGCAGAATTTGAGGAAGGGCCAACCAATGACTGGCCCAGATTGAGACTCACACCATAAGAGGGAGCCCACTCCTGACACTATTAATGATATGCTGCTATACCTAGCATAATTATCATCAGAGAGGCTTCACCAGAAACTGATGGAAACTGATTTAAAGATTCACAGCCAAACATTAAATGGAGCTTGGGGAATCCTGTGGAAGAAGGAGTGGGAGGATGGATTGAAGGAGCCAGAGGTCAAGGACACCACAAGAAAACCTATGCAATCAACCAACCTGGGCCCCCAGGGGCTCATAGAGACTGAACTGCCAACCAGAGAACATGCCAGGGATGGGAGGAGGCCATCTGTACATTTGTAGCAGCCGTGTGGCTTGGTCTTCAGGTGAGACCCCTAAAGAGGGACCAGGGGCTGTCTCTGACTACGTTGCCTGCCACTGGATCCCTTTCCTGTAACTGGGCTGCCGAGCCTCAACAGCTGAAGATCTGTCTAGTCGTACTGCAACTTGATATGCCAAGGCTGGTTGATATCCATGGGAGACCTCCCCTTTTCTGAGGAGAAGGAAGGGAGAGGTTGATGGGGGGGGGGTGAAAAGGAGAAGAGAAAGGGGAAGCTGAGTTAGCAATGTAAAGAAAATAAATAACTTAACCAATAAAAGAAGAGAGGAGAGGAGAGGAGAGGAGGGGAGGGGAGACTGCTTGTGGACGTTGTACATCGTGGTGCGCACTAGGCTCCGCACCACGATGTACAACGTCCACAAGCAGAAGAAGAGAGGAGAGGAGAGGAGAGGAGAGGAGAGGAGAGGAGAGGAGAGGAGAGGAGAGGAGAGGAGAAGGAATAGGAGGTTATGGTGATAAAAGAAAAAGGCAAGAAGAGGCAGCTGTATAGAACAAACCTTCCAAAATCAGACCTACACAAAAGTATCACCATTCACAATGGGCTGAGCCCTTCCACAACAATCATTAGTAAAGAAAATTCCCCCAACAAACTGTCCTACAGGACACTCTGAACAAGAAATTTTCTCAATTGAGGTTCTTTCTTCTTAGATAATCATAGCTTGTGTCCAATTGGCAAAAAGTAGTCAGTATAGTCACACTATTTGTATAAATATTATTTTATAAAAATGCAATAATTTAATAAGTATTGATGCTAAACATTTAACAATAAAATTTGAATTTAATAAACATCAAATATGTACACATTATTGCATCATATATTATGTAGAAAGTATGTAGATGTACGGTGTTTGGAATTTGTCTTTATATATTTCAGGCACACACTTCATTCTTGCTACTTATCATTATTATTTTCCACTTCTACCAACAAATCTTATAAAAGTCAAAATTTGACACTGGTTCTAAATCAATGGAAAGCTCTTGAAAACTATTATTCGATGTCAATACGCTGCTTCAAAATTAAGGTCAGCCTTTGTACTATGGTAACTAAGTATGATCCATTTTCAAGATTAAACTGTCTGTTGAATTTAGGAGTAGACAGTTATCCATTTACAAGCAGTCTACCTCATTTCTGGCTTTTACCAAGTGTTTTGCCTTCTATGATCCAATGTCCTTTCTGTTACTGGAGCTCCACATGCCTGCTTGGTTTGAGATCGACATTTACCAGGCATATTAATTCAGACTGACTCAAAGCTTCCACCTTTTTGCCCTCATATATATTAACTAGAATAGCCAATGGTGCTTTATAGTTTTCTTAGATAAATTTACTTCTAAAAATTTTCTTCTTTGGGGTGTTATGGCAGTTTTCTAAATTTTTAAAATTATTTTATTGATAGTGCCAAAAATACAACTGGTGTGGTATATGTGTGTGTATGTTGAGCTGCTGTATAATTAGTTGACTTGTATTATTAGCTCAACTAGTTGAGGACTTTTTGTAAATTTTTTAGAATTTTCTATATAAGAAACCAATTTATCTCACAGGAGGTACAGCTTTTAGCTTGGATCGACTTTCTTTTTTTCTTTGCCTAAATACCATAGTTGAAAGCTGTAGTACATTGACAGAAATGGCAGACTCAGCACTCCTTTCATTCCCAATCTGGAAGGCTTTCATTCAGGCTTTAACCGAATCAATACATATAAACTTCTTAAACTCTGGGTCATGACACCAAGTGAGGTCACATAATTGACTGTGAAGATCATAAGAATTTGACTCAAGACCCTACAGAATCAAATATACAGCCAAGATTTAATTTTTCAAACAAAATTAAATTAGCACGTCTATCTTCTTAGTATTGAATCTCACTTTCATTTCTATTCATGATGATACAATTTTATATGTACTGAAGAATAGCTTTAATAGCTTTAAAATATTTTTGTAAAAAGAAAGAACATGAAATTGGATGTGTGGCAAGATGGGGAGAATCTGAGAGGAACTGGGGGAAAGGAATGAATGTGATCACAATATACTACAAAATTATCAAAGGAGTTTTTAAACATATTATACATATTTATGTTTTACTTTCAGCATGTGCTTTGATTTGAATGCCTATTTTAAATGTCTATATACCAGAATAATAGAAAGATTTCTTAGACAGCTGTCCCCAGCATCTCCCTACATAATCTGATGGCTCATGAGTTTCCTGACCTCACTAACTTCCCCAACCAACTTACTTCACATTAGTTCCTTCCTTGGTGGTCTCCACCTCAGCACTCCCCCACGTGCTCCCTATATCAGTGAGGTCCCTGTCCTCAGGGAGGGCCTGACCATGATCATTGCCTGTACTCATAACTGCCAAGAAATGAAAACAGATTAGATGTTCATAATTGAATGAACAGATAATAAAATGTGGTATATTTACACAATGGAATATTATTCAGCTATTAAGAAAAAATAAAACTGTAAAATTCACAGGTAAATTGAACTAAAAACATTCATTCTAGGAAAGTTAACCCTGGCCCAGAAAGACAGATGTCACATTCATTCTCTCCTCTGTGAATTTTGGCTTTGAACCCTCAGATGTGTGTTTCTTTTTTTTTTTTTTTTTTTTTTTTTTTTTTTTTTTTTTTTTTGTCA
>NW_018391600.1:79411-88536 GCF_900095145.1 Mus pahari | reverse complement strand
TACTGCTCTCGGGCGCACTCCCCTCCTCGGGTGAGGAAAGGCGCTGGATGCCAGGCGGACACCCCTCCTCGGTCGGGGAGGCAAGGTGTTGGGCGCTGAATCAGCCTGCGGACAGCCGCCAGGCGAACACCCCTCCTGGGCAGGAGAGGCGCAGGACCCAGATGTGTGTTTCTTTTAAACATCCATAAGTGTCAGCAAATTACTAAGAGGCATGGAGAGGAACTCTTAAAGAAAAGGGCATATAATACACTGGTATAAAGAAAGTATATATATATTCCATATAAAAGGTATATATATATCATATAACACAGTAACATATATCATACAGCTCTCAGTAGATAATCTGATATATCTCAGGGTTCTAGAAAAACAAAAGGAAGGCAAATGCAAACACATCAGAGAGTTAAAATACATCTATATTAATATGTCAATATAAATAAATATATATTAATATGTAGATATAGAGATATATGTACAAATATGTGAATATATATATATATATATATATATATATATATATATATATTTAAACAATAGTAGGAAAGATTTTGTTGTCTTCTTTAATATCTGTTCCCTTAGCAGGAGTTAACCATTTTGAACGATAAAGATAGACACAGTTCAAAGAAAAATAAAAAAATAGGTTTTTGAGAAAATTAGCAAAGATTCAACAAGCCCTAGCCAAACTAACCAAAATAATAATAAAAAAGTTTTAAATTAATAAAACCAGAGATGAAAAGGGAGATTTTATTACACACCCCAATAAAATCCAGAAGGCATCAGAGAATATGTTGAATATATAAATAACAAAAAGTTCCAGAATCTAGAAAAATTGGATACATTTCTAAATACATATGGCTGACTGGAATTAAAGACAAAAGATACAAACAATTTAAAAGATCCATAAAAAAAAAATCCAGATTGCAATAGTTATTTAACATTTTAACAAAATGAAAAGCCCCAAACCAAATGGTTTTATAAGGGAATTCCATCAAGCTTTCAAAGGTGACTTTCGCAAACTGTAGTGCAAAAAAGAAAGGGAGGAAACCGTTTTTTAAAAAGAAAAGAAAGGAAGAAAGTAAAGAAGGAACAATGAAGGAACGGAAAAGAAAAGAGGGGAAAAACTAACAGCAATCTCCTGGCAAACGCTGAGACAAAATTTCTTAAAGAAATGCTTACAAGCCATATTCAAGTGTGGTTGTAAAGTTGGTTCTATATACATGAAACATAAACACAACATACTATATTGACAGAAGTAAAACAGAAGTCACATAATCAACTCAATGTATGCAGAAAATGGTTAAGCTCAATGTCCCTTCCAGGTAAAAAGCTCCAAAGAGTCTTGGAACAGATGGGACACACCTCAGTATGATATATAGATATAGATTCATATACATATACACATACAAATGTGTGATATAGCTAATGTACATTATCCATTAAGTACAAGTTAGTTATGCTACAGTTCACAGACCCAAAGAAACAAAGTAAAAAGGAGGACCCAAGGGAGACATTGGAAATGGATATAAGAAGTGGGAGAGAGGATGAGGAAGAGAACAAGGATGCAGGCTCAGATGGGGGGGACGCGAGGGGGGCTAGGAGAGAGAATGGAAATCGTGGGAGGGAGGGGGATATCTCCAGGACTAGACAGAGACCTGGGAAGGGGGAGGCTCCCAAAGTCTATGGGGAGGCTCCCAAAGTCTATGGGAGTGACCCTAGCTGAGACCCCTAACTGCTGGGGATATGGAGATTAAAGTGGCCACCTCCCATAGCCAGGTGGAATTTCCAGTGGAGGGAGAGGAACATCAGCCCACCCACAAAACCTTTAACCCACAATTTTTCCTACCTATGAGATGTGCAGGGATAACGATAGAGCAGAGATTGAGGAAGTGGCCAACAATAACTGCCCCAATTTGAGACCTATCCCATAGAAAAGCCAACCCCTGACACTGTTAATGATACTCTGTTACGCTTGCAGACAGGAGCCTAGCATAACTGTTTCCAGAGAGCCTTCATCCATCAGCTGATGGAGACAGATGCAGAGACCCACAGTCAAACATCAGGCGGAGCTCAGGGAGTCATGTGGGAGACTTGGAGATAAGATTGAGCAACCATCAGGGGTCAAGGACATCACAAGAAAATCTACAGTGAATTAACCTGGCCCCATGAAGACTCACAGAGACTGAACCACCAACCAAAGAGAATGCAGGGGCTAGTCCTAGGCACCCTACACATTTGTAGCAGTTGTACAGTTTGGTCTTCAGGTGACTCCCCTAACAACTGGAGTTGGAGCTGTCTCTGACTCTGTTGCACACCGTTGAATCCTCTTCCCCTACCTGGACTGCCTGGATTGCCTAGTTGGGCCTCTGAAAGAGTGGATACTTAGTCCTGCTGCAACTCGATTTCCCAGGGTAGGTGGTACACAAGGGGGCTTCCCCTTCTCTGAGGAGAAGGGGAGGGTTAATGGGGGGAGAGATTTGTAAGGGTAGAACTCCGAGAAATGGAAAAAGGGGGCTTCCACTGGTATGTATGTAAAGTGAATAAATAAATTAGTAGGAAAAATATGTAAGACACATAATCAACATAAAAAATAAGTAACTTTTATATACACTAACAGTAAATTCGTTGGGCTTTGCTGATACTGGTCTTCACTGTCAACGCTGTGTGGTATTGGTTCACCTCAACACTCTTTGCTAGCCATTGTTTATCATGACATCATAGAGAGAAATGCACTGGGCTGGAGAGATGGCTCAGTGGTTAAGAGCACTGACTGCTCTTCCAAAGGTTCTGAATTCAATTCCCAGCAAACACATGGTGGCTCACAACCATCTATATTGAGATCCAAGGCTCTCTTCTGGTGTGTCTGAAGACAGCTACAGTGTACTCATATAAATAAAATAAATCTCTTAGAAAATAAGTGCCTTACAGTTGATTTTTAAAAAAAAAAAAAATGCAGGTATAAGCCTAGCAAGGAGGTGAAATACCTCTACATGAAAAACTTGAAGACACTGAATATAAAGATTGAAGAAGACATTAAATGATAGAAAAACCTACACTACTGTATTGTCAGAATTACTATTGTGAAAATGGCTTTACCCCAAAAGTCGTCTACAGACTAAATGAAGTATCGATTATATTCCAAGTCCTAAAATTCATATGGAAACACAAATGATCATGGGTAGACAAAGTCATCCAAAGCAGAAAGAACATAGGTAAATATATTGCATTATCTGATCTCAAACTATACTACAAATTATAATGAGAAAGACAATATAATACTGGCACAAAAATAAGACACACAGAGCAGCTGAACATAATAAAGATAAACCAGGACAGCTATAAACACCTAACTTTTATAAAGGGTATTAAAAGATATATATTGGGCAAAAGACAACCTGGAAAATGGGATATCCTTGCCAAAGAATGAAATTAGTTTCATATCTCTCAGTCTTCACAGACAAAAACATTAATTCAAACAGAATTAAATACCTTAATTTAAAACATGAAATACTGAAATGACTAAAGGAACACATGTGGAATGTACTCTAGGATATATGCCATAAATATAGTCAATAATTAGAACCTTAGTGGCATAAGAACTAACTCAAAGAATTTACAAATGGAGTCACTACCTGAAATACAAATGGCCAAAGCATAATTTTTAAGTATCTAAGATTTTTGCTCATCCAGAAAATGAAAATTAAAACTATTTTGAGGTTCCATCTCATCCCAGTCAGAATCAAGAAAGGCAATTTCAACAAATATTGTCAAAGATGTTGCAGAGAAGGAATCCCTGATCGTTACTGGTGGGAGAATAAAATTTACAGTCACTATACAGATCAGTGTGGAGGCTCAATAGTAAAAGGAGAAACACTCCTGGATAGACACCCAAATGACTCTGCAGCCTAGAGATTCTTGCACATCCATAGTCACTGCTTCTCTTTTGACAGTGGCTAGGACATAGAATCAGCTACATGTCCATCATAGATAAATGGATAATGGAAATGTGAGTAATGTACCCAAGGGCATAAATATAAAGAAAAATTGAGAAATTTTCAAAATAATGTATAGAATTAGAAACTACTATATTCAGATTAAAATAGACAAATACCTCATGTTTCTTTTCACATGCTAATTCTGGTTTCTAAATATTAAAGTTGTATTTTTAGGTGTTGGCAGAGGACAAAAAACTAAAAAGAGGCCTATAAGCTGGGAAATGTTTGTGCTGGGAAACTTTGAATGTGTGCATTAGGAAAGGTAATAAAGCACATAATGTAGAAGTGAAAGAGTACCACTGTGGGTAGATGCGTACATGGGGATGGTGAGAGGAAGAACATAATGTAGAATGAAAGAGGACCACTGTGGGCTGATGTGTGCATGGGGATGGTGAGATGAAGGACAAAGGAGCAAGGCACGGGGAACAGGGGTGGAAGGAATAATCTAAAGGGCACAGGAAAGCCTGCTATTTTGTACATATTTTTTTACAATGTGTGTACTTATATATGTGTGTGCATACGTGTATATGTATACACATATATGTATACACATGCATGTGTGCGTGTGTGTAAGAGCAAGCAGATGCATATGTGGAGGACAGTCTTGAGGGCCCAGGAATCAGACTTGATGACAAACACCTCTAACTGTTCTCTCCAGAATGTGTGCTTTTTCTTTTTCTTATTTTTTTTTTGTTGTTGTTTATTTGTTCAAGTTCAGAGAACTAGCAAAACTTAAGAATCTTTTTTCTTCTAAAATAACCAAATCCCAATAGCCAATTTCTAATTTTATTTCAATTCCATTGAAAACTACCAAATTCAGAAAAAAATGTTCAAACACACAGAATTCGTCTCTTAGGTTTGATTCCAGAAGTGATATTTACTGTGTAATGACAAATCTAGGCATAGAAGCATTTCTAATTCCACATACTTCAAGGTTCACTCTAGCTGTAGATCTCTTCTAAGAATGTATTCTTCCTCCTCACAAATAAGAAGAGAATAGGAAATACTCAGAGACAAGTGTAAAGATGCTCTCTTTGATGTTTCAAAGCAGTTTGCCTTTTGCCCTTCTAACAAACTGCAGACAGAAGTTAAGTTCCAATTCCTCAAAGTGCTGCTTCTCAAACTAACATTTGTATCTTCTTTATTTATGCTCAAAATACTTTTAAGAAATTCCATTTGTACCTTCCAAAGTCATTTTACCTATCAATAGACCCCTGAATCTTAAATTTTGGATTAATATTTCATCTGTGACCTAGGCTTTAGTGCCACTCAGTGTTCACATCCTAGAACTACAACAAGTCAAAACACCAAAACCTATCATAATTCAGACATGTACTGCAGCCTCAGAATATTTATTTTCTTACAATATAATGCCATTAGTTCAAGGTCCCTGATCCCTGCCTGGTTTGCACTTCACGATGCACCTAACAGAGATAGGAAACTCATCATGCACTAAACATCTACTGGAGCTTCACTCAGGAGACATGAGTGCCAGCAATCTTTTTTTGTTCTTCTTCAGATTGAATCATCTAGAACTATGCCATGCTTCCAAATATAACCTGACTGACTGAAATCAGAGGAGAGAGAGAGATTTTCTCAAATGGAAAAATCCCAACCACTCAAAAACAAAATCATAACTAAAAGGTCCAATGTTTATAGAAAACAAAATGTAACAATGGAAGTTAGTAAACAAATAATGAAATTAAATGAATTATGAACAGTATAGTTACATAATGTTACACATTTTCACAAAAAGTCCCGTGCCAGTAGAATGATGAAATTTTCATTTGTGTAGGGAAAAGAAACTGTGTTATAAAAGAATGAATGTCTTGGGGGGGGGGTAAAAATACAGCAGAAACAATCACAAACAGAAGATAACTAGAAGTGTGAAAAAATTAAAGAAAGAAAAACATATGATTTGCTTAACAAATGAGTCCAGAAAATTTTCACATAGAAATTATAAATGAAATATCATTCAAGCTGACCTAACAATAACATACTAACCACTGGTCATTTTAAAAACAAAATAATTAACCACCGTGTACCATTCATCAGGAATGAAAAGAGGATGAAAAGTGTGACACTTCTCTTTTGAAAATACCTAACAATGTTTTTAAAAACTTAATATAACAAAAGGTAACTTGAAGAAACCTTATACTTCCTTTGCTGTCAAAATTTAGAAAAGTAAAAACAAAATCTCACTACTCTTACTAACTAGAGAGCATCATTATCAGTACTTGGTATAAGTCTTTCAACCTATAGGATTATCTATATGTCTGGTGTACAGGTTAAAAACATTGTCTCGGGATCCAGACAATCCAAGTGTTTATCTTATAATTCATTAGTGAGTAAAGACGGCGCTAAATCTCAGTTTCTTTACCTGAACAAGAAGCATAATTCCAGTTCTTAGAGCTACAGACAGCGCTGCTCCTTTGGACTTTGGGTAGTTGTCATGGTTTGCACCCTTGGTTCACTGTAGGTATTACATCATTCTTCCCAATGGCCAATTATCTTTCACTTTTGTTTATATTGAACTTGGACAAACAGAAGATTTAAATTTTTTATAGTAAATCTATCACTTTTTTATTCGTGATTTTTGCCTTTGGTATTATGCTTAGAAAGGCAACAGACTTAAAGAAGTAAAGATAGTACAACTTTTTATGGAAAGAAAAATTTATTTGGCATGCATAATGTGAATAAAATAAAAAAACCCAGCATCCCTCTTCTCATGCACCTCTACAAAGCATGCAACGTTTTAGAATCACTTCAACCTAAAAATAAATGAATAGATAGATAGATAGATAGATAGATAGATAGATAGATAGATAGATAGATAGATAAAATACCTCCTGAAAAACTTCCAATGATCACAGGTTATCCTGTCATCTAGTCTGAATCTGTCATCTGTGACTTAAATAAAAACATATATATATATATATATATATATGTGTGTGTGTGTGTGTGTGTGTGTGTGTATATATGTATATGTGTGTGTATATATATACACACACACATATCTATGTGTATATATATATATATATATATATATACACACACACACACACACACATACAATGATAGTCAATACATAGTAACTGAAAAGTTTTCCCTTTTTAAAGAAGTTCTCCATCTAACTGTGAAATGTTTATAACGAATTACTCTACAAATCCAGGAACTCACAAGAATCATGCATTGCTACATCCACCCCAGTAGTGACTCTCGTGACAGGTCTAGTAACCTGGAAGCAGTCCCGAGACAAGGAGTGGCACGGAGACTTAGCCTCCTGGAACCTTGGCATTCCCATAGCATGTATGCTCCAAACCTGTCCCCACGTTAGTCTGATGTATGGGTCTGTGTGCTCTCATTTAGTATTGTTTTATTTTATGTGCCTTTAAGAATTGATTTTGACTTATAGCTAAGCATCCATTGCTCTTCCAATGTCCTAGAAAGTCTTTGAGCGGACCCTGAGCATGGAATTCAGTAAGAGTGTTACCTATTCAGTAACATTCAAATTTACCTCTAGTAGAAACAGTGAAAATAATCAGGCATTACAATTTACTTGAATGAGAGCTAGAAAGCTCAGGGCTAGTCTACATAGTAATTACTTAGAACAATAGTCTAGTCACACCCATACACCGGAATACACAATGACCTAGGAAATATGTGGGTTGTGGTTTTAGGAAGAACTATAATATTATTCATGAAAGAGTTACTAGAACAGAATTCCCCTGATGCATATTTTTCACTAGGCCCAGAGGAATAACATTATCAGGTATTTATTAAAGGATCCCTGGTGGTGGGTTTAACAATAGACTAGCATTGCATCAGAGCATTCACCTGTTTCCTGTTGTTCCTATTCTCAGTTGTAAACAGGGCCTGGCTCCCCCAGCCTTTATGTATGCATTTTCTTTGTTTTGTGCCGATGTACCTTGGAGGATGTATTTGCCTAGCTTTCTTGTTTTTCTTCAGTATTAAAAGTCTGGTGTTTGCTTGGAAAAAATACATTCAGATACACACTCTCTCTGTGTCCATGTCTGTTTGTCACCCATCCACACCAACTCCTTGCTTGCCTGTAACCGGAACCCCGAGTTTTTCTGCGGATCAAGGACACAACTGAGGTCTGCCTGCAGCAATGCGT
This sequence comes from Mus pahari, assembly GCF_900095145.1. NCBI lineage: Eukaryota > Metazoa > Chordata > Mammalia > Rodentia > Muridae > Mus > Mus pahari. The sequence goes on along the minus strand of NW_018391600.1, from coordinate 80,406 downwards.
ATCTGAGTGAATTAAGTTTTGTGGATACAAGTCCTTTTACCCTATCATTGTCATAATCACATGAAGACTTTCAAAGTTTAAACAAATCACTAATAAGTTATTACTGTTCTAATCATTTGAATTGATATATTTTCATCAATATATTCAGCAGAGATGACTAGCAAAATATAACCTGGTTCTTGTTTTTGTCTCATAAAATATCATTCATTCATTATTATAGTTTATCAGAATTAGTAGTTAATCAATTAATACTTGTGAATTAAAAATATAAGTACAAATCCAGCTGCCATTTTCTAACAATTTTTTTTCAAATTTAGATTAATACTAACTCAGGATTAATTGGATAACTAATATAATATTTTTAGAAGGGGGAGTTGTGGTTGGTAAATTTTCTACCAGGCATGTATAGAGCTGAATTCATATCTTCATCACCCACAGGAAAAGTGTGAAATTCAGGTGTCTATGATCCCACTGCTGAGGGTGGAGAGAAGAAAGGTGGATCTCTTTAACTTAATAGTCAGCCAGACATGTCAATCAGTAGACTCCAGACCCTGTCTCATCGTAAAGTGGAAAGAAATGGAGGAAGATAACCAACACTGACCCCAAGCCTCCAAGCATAGATGAACAACCACATAGACATGCACATGTACACATAAACATACAAAAATTCAGCTCAGTGTTAGTTTTCATAATTTTTATAATTCAAGGAGTTCAAACAAAAAGTTGCTACTAATCACATAGGGGTCTTTTCCAAATAAGCAACATTGGAAACAGAAGGGAAAAGATATTATAATTTTTATTTTATTTTTTGAGATTATAATATAATTACAATAGTACTCCATTACCTCCCTCAAAATTCTCTCTTATGTCCTTCCCTGCAATCCTCCAAATTTGTGGCCACATTTTTCATTTTTTATTACATTATTAATATGTATATACATATATATTCTTAAATATAACCTGTTTAGCCCATATAATGTCAATTCCATGAATGA
>NW_018391600.1:76737-78786 GCF_900095145.1 Mus pahari | reverse complement strand
CGCAGATCAGGGACCCCAGAAAAGTCCATCTGCAGCAGTTTTTAAGGCTGATTATTTGGCANTTGGCAACAGATTGGTGTGCACTTCCCTGGGGAAGACCATCACTCTGACTCTCAGCTCTCCTATGTTGTCTATAGTTCCTCCTATAGGGTAAAGGCCTCATGGTTTTTCCCAAACATGTTGGTAAATCCACTGGTGCCAGGTCATGTTTCCCCAGTCATTTTCGTGGTAAGATTTTAATGGGTGTAGCTTAGATATTATTAAGAGACACAATCACACAGCTAATACAATACTTGTTATTACTTATAATAGCACAAATTCCATAATCCTCTGGCTCTTAAAATCTTCTTATCCTGTCTTCCATAAATGATCCCTAAGCCATAGGTGTGAGAGTGCTCTGTATATGTGTCCATTTGGACTGGACTCCACAATGCATTTTTTAAAGGATATAGTTTTCTGTAGTGGTGTCCATCTGTTGCAAAGAGAAATTTTCTTGATGAGAGGTAAAATTATGTTTAAAATCACACCATGCCTAATATGCATATATTGGAGATATTAAAAAGTGTTTCAAATTTTGTCAAGGTCACAAACAAGTAAGCAGTAGCATATCAATGATAAATGTTTTTTCTTAGTCTGCTGCTCCATCTACCACAGTATATAATTCCTGCCATAAACATCTTAAAATATGTAGAAAGTCATAAGAATTGCTAATACTACTTTTCAGCACTGTCATATTTTGTCCACTGAGCCAAACATACCAGATGTCTTTAAATAAAAGATTTAGACAGCATAAAAATAAAGTGTTATTGTATATGAGCTTCTTAAAAATATAGCAATATATTAGAAATATAAGGTATTACGGGAAAAGGGAATGTTTAAAATATGAATGAGATATACTCAGAAACACAGAAGGTAGCCATAGATGCAGATAATGAGGAAGGAAAGCATGAAAAAGTATTGAACAATTTGGCATGATAAAATATATTTATCTAACATAATGAGCTAAAATCATACATTCCCATTTGTCAAGCTAAATGTGAACTGTTTTGTTTCCTACAATTATTACGCCTTCATAAGTGTATAACTCTATTATATTCATAAAAAAAAATACAATGCTATTGATTAGTCACCTAGAGTGGTTAAGAGGGTAACAGTCGTAAGGTGACAGATACACTAGCCAGTTGCTTCCACATCTAAACATTAATACTAACAATGAGTGAGGATAGAATTTATGAGAACAGATCTGAAACAATAGTTTCTGAGTTCACTGTGTGTCTGTTCTATCTATAGACTTCTATCAAGTAACTCTACATATTTAAGCAAACAATATTCTCCTGTTTATGTTTTCTGTTATATTTATCTATGTATCTATATACCTATGTATGTATTATGTATGTATGTATGTATCCATCTATTTATCCATCTATCTATCCATCTATCTATCTATCTATCTATCTATCTATCTATCTCTATCTATCTATCTATCTATCTATCTATCTATCTATCTATTGATCTATCTATCTGAGAGAGGAGGCATGTTTACATATATCAGTGTGCCTGTGGAGATCAAAAGATAACCCAAAGAAATACATTCTCAAATCCCTTCCAGTCTGCGCCAGGAACGGGTCACCTAGGGTGCGGAGTGGGCACAAACCCCCACGGTCCCTAGACGACTACCCACGTGATCATAGGATCACTGGTGAGTGCAACACAACATCTGCTCCAATCCAATTGCGCACAGGACCTGAGACAGCACTAGGGCAGCAGAGAATCGGCCTGACCAGGGGCACAGGCCCCTTCCGGTCTGCGCCAGCACCTGGTCACCTAGGGCGCGGATTCGGCGGACACCCCCATGGACCCTACTGGACTGCTCAAGTGATCTTGGGAATCACAGGTGAGTGGAACACAACAGCTGCTCTAATCCAATAGTGATGGATGGGCCTGTGACAGCAGGAACAAGGACACCAGAGCCTTTCCTGACCAGAAGCTCAGGTTCCTTTTAATCAGTTCAGGTTTACCTTGGTTTCAAACAGACCAGACAACTCCATG
>NW_018391600.1:75348-76726 GCF_900095145.1 Mus pahari | reverse complement strand
GAACACAGGGCCCCCAATAGAGGAGCTAGAGAAAGTATCCAAGGAGCTGAAGGGGTCTGCAACCCTATAGGTGGAACAACAATATGAACTAACCAGCACCCCTAGAGCTCGTGTCTCTCGCTGCATATGTAGCAGATGGTCTAGTCAGCCATCATTGGGAAGAGAGGACCCTTGGTCTTACAAACCTTATATGCCCCAGTACAGGGGAACACCAGGGCCAAGAAGGGGGAGTAGGTGGTAAGGGGAGCAGGGGGGAGGGTATAGGGGACTTTGGGGATAGCATTTAAAATGTAAATGAAGTAAATACCTAATAATAATTGGAAAAAAAAAGAAATACATTCTCTTCTACCACATATGTCCAAAAGATTGAATTCAAATGATGAGGTTTGATCGCAAATACCTCCATTTACTGAACCAGGTCAATAGCCCCTGCCTTCCCCAGTCTTACCACAGATAATCATATAATAAAAGATAGAAAAGATGAAGGCAAAGTAGTAAGTTTACACACAGCACACAGAAACAGAAATTAAAGAATGACAAATAAAAAATAAACCATTTGAGAACTTTTCATTCATTTTCTCTTTTCCTTCTCCTTTTCATTAATATTTTAGTTTGCATACAAGTTAATGGCTTAATTGTGATATTTCATACATATATCATACATATCACTATACTTTTCTCCAAAACTTGTTTTTTTAGTGCTAATTCAAGCCATTTGAGAATCACTTTTCATTGCTTTTAGTTACTTTTCACTGCTTGCAGAAGGTATAAAACTTCCATAGCATGAAGATTTGAAGGTATTTTTGGCCTAATCTTCTACTGTTCACTATATAAACTTCTTACTCTTTTTTGTACCAATTCTTGCCATTTTTCATAAGCACAAATTTTATGCTACTCTGCTTTTCAACAAACCATTCTTTTCAATTGCATTGTCTTCTCATTTACTAAACTCTATGAAAGTGACTGACCATAAGATGCTGTAAATATTTGCTTACTTGGCTAGTAGCCTCTCCTAGATATTGAGCTAATAGGAAAACAACCATGCTTATCCTCGAGTTCCTAATCCTAATCACACATCCAAGATTCAAATTTATTTTTCTTTCTTTCAGTTTTGAAAAAAAAAATTGATAGAATCTTTTTTCTTTCCTTTCTTTACCCTTTCTTGAAAACTACCGCATTCTCATTTTGTGTTTTATTGGCATGTATTAGCTATACATAATCCTAGATTTTATTATGAAAGTTACATAGATGCATAAAATATATTTTGATTATACTTATCCCTATTACCCTGTCACTCTCCACACACTTCTCCTCCTCCTCCTCCTCCTCCTCCTCCTCCTCCTTCTCTCTCTCTCTCTCTCTCTCTCTCTCTCTCTCT
>NW_018391600.1:72762-74943 GCF_900095145.1 Mus pahari | reverse complement strand
TTCTTCTTCTTCTTTTCTTCTTCTTCTTCTTCTTCTTCTTCTTCTTCTTCTTCTTCTTCTTCTTCTTCATCTTCTTTTCTTTTCTTCTTCTTCATCTTCTTTTCTTCTTTTCTTCTTCTTCTTTTCTTCTTCTTCTTTTCTTCTTCTTCATCTTCTTTTCTTCTTCTTCTTCTTTTCTTCTTCTTCTTTTCTTCTTCTTCATCTCCTTTTCTTCTTCTTCTTCTTCTTCTTTTCTTCTTCTTCATCTTCTTTTCTTCTTCTTTTCTTCTTCTTCTTCTCTCTCTCTCCTCTCTCTCTCTCTCTCTCTCTCTCTCTCTCTCTCTCTCTCTCTCTCTCTCCCTGCCTTTCTCTAACTCTACTCTCCCAACTCCCCTCCCCATGCCCTAAGTAAACTATTCTATACTATACCCTCATGAGGTTGATCCCTCAGGGGGAAGGATGCCTCAGCATGGGCCTGCAGAGGCACCCACTTCCCCACACCTGACTACACATCCACCCAACATATTCCTTCTCTCTTTATCTTTTTGTAAACACAACAGTAATGGCCTATAAATCTTTGAAGAGAGGCTGAATCTCCTGAATCCTACCTTACTCCCTTACTTCATGACTAAATGTTGATCAGCCCAATCATGTGCGGATCATGTTCAGGCAATCAAAGCTAAGTGTTTTAGAAAGCAATGGCCATGCCATGTCAGAAAGACAACATTAATATCCCATCTCTTCCTCAAGCTATTGAATTATTCCTATCTACCTCTTCCATGGCACCCCCTGACCCTTAGAAGAGATGGCACAAATTTCTCTGTTAGGACTGGGAATTCAGCAGTCTCTTATTCTCAGCATTTGGACCAGAATTTCATTCTTATTCTCCAAACTCCTAACCTCAATAATAAATTTTTACTCTGTACTACTTTAAAACATTAAAAGATGGTGTTCAAGGAAAAGAGATAGTATTTCCTTTTCCCCATGCTAAGTACAACTAAAAACCATGACCATTATGCAAAGCATATAAAAAAAACCTAAGAGACAAAACTTCAATATCCAAGGAGTAATAAGTAAAAACTCTAAATCATAACGTATCCAACAAACAAACAAAAACTAACTAAAAGTCTTAATATCTTTTCTATTACTGTGATACTATACCATGACCAAGGCAAATTCAACATGAGAGAGTTAGTTTGGCACCTTTTTACAGTTTCAGAGAGTGAGTCTATGACTATCATGGCAGGGAGCATGACAGCAAGTCAGCAGAGCACTGGAGAAGTAGCTGAGCTTACATCTTATCCAAGAGTTGGAGTCAGAGAAAGAGAAACTGGAAATAGAGTGGGTTTTTGAAACATCAAAGCCCAACCCTGTGACACACCTCCTCCAACAAAGACATACCTGCTAATCCTTCCCAAAATTTCCATCAGCTGAGGACCAAGCATCCAAATATATGAGGTAAGAAGACCCACTCCAAATCTAGGCCACAACTGCTGGTAGCATCTTATTGAAAAGAACATGAAAAAAGGAAGCTTTGCTCCCTGCCTACATGCACTCACTCTCACTGACAAGTTTATCTATCCCACTTCTGGTAATAAAACCCAGTCTTTCAGGATTCCAATAAATACTGAAGACTAGGTGAAATAACCAGCATTATGGACTGAACAACTATCAGATTATTCACCTTTCTGTTAGGAAACAGCCATTATTGGACTATTCATAGCATAGCAGTAAGCAACTTTAACAGATTTCCTTGTAATTTACATAGGTTAATTCTATAAGTTCGGCTTCTCTAGAGAATGCTAGCAAATACAATAGCATAATTAAAATTTCTGAAATCTAAAGGCAAAGAAAAGGTCTTACAAGCAGCTAAGATACCTCACATAGAGGGGAAAAAAGGCATTTGAATGACAGAGCTTCTAGTAAGAAATCATAGAAGCCAGGAGGAAGTACCACAATAAACAATTATAATGAAATAATAAGAACAATTCAGGTTATCAGTTGGATTCAATAAAGAGATAGGGATAATGAAGAAAACACAAACAAATAAAACTAGAAATTATAAAACAAAAAATAGTAATAAAAATATAGGAAATCCTCACCAAACAAAATGGATCACACAGAAGACAAAGTATCAGGACTTGAAAACAAGATAGGAAAATTATATAATACAGAGAAAATAATTTTTAAAGTTTTTTTTTT
>NW_018391600.1:63633-71862 GCF_900095145.1 Mus pahari | reverse complement strand
TTGGAAGATCTTCTGGGTATATGCCCAGAAGAGGTATTGTTGGGTCCTCCGGTAGTACTATGTCCAATTTTCTGAGGAACCGCCAGACTGATTTCCAGATTGGTTGTACAAGCTTGCAATCCCACCAGCAATGGAGGAGTGTTCCTATTTCTCCACATCCTTGCCAGCATCTGCTGTCACCTGAAGTTTTAATCTTTTTAAAGTTTTTAATGCTAGGAACAAATTATGCAAAAAGTTTGCAGCAAGAAAGGATAAATCTATAAACTAAAAGCTCATACAAGGAGGAAAGGATCCCTAGGTCAAAGATATGGACAGTATTACAATAAAATCATAAGAAAACTGCCTGAGTCTAGGGATATGACCATTCACAAGAGGCACAAATGACACCAAACAAACAAGATACACAAAGAAACACTTTAGGGCTGCACTATAGGAAAAACACCAAACATACAGAAGAAAGAGTGTTGAAAGCTGCAAGAGAAAGAGTCAAGTCACATATAAAAAGCAGGTCCATTAGAACAACAGCTGGTTTTTCCATTGAAGTAAAAGAGCTTGGAGCAATGTCCTTTAAGTTAAAACATAAATAAATAAATAAATAAATAAATAAATAAATAAATAAATAAATAAAATATGCAAACCCAACCTACTTTACCTGGCAAAAATTATATCTCTGTCATAGTTGAAAGGAAAGAAAACCTCGATGGTTAAAAAACAATTATGCTATGACCACCAAGCCAGCCTTCCAGAGAATACTAGAAGAAATATAACATATCAACTAGACTAAGAGGCAGCAGGGAGGAACTAAGTGATGACAGGACAGGGATAATGCAACACAGAACTCAGAAAATAAATGGCATAAAATCATTTCTCAACAATAGTTATAAATATTAATGGCCTCAATTCCAAGTCCAAAAGTGCAGGAGAGCCAATAAGATTAGAGCAAAAGATACATACTTTGTTCTCTACAAACATTCCTCACCTTCAAAGACACATAATGCCTTAGAGTAAAAGTATTTCAAGTAAATGGGACCAGAAAACAATCAGTTGTCATTGTCTTAGTTATTTTTCCATTACTGTAAAACACTATGACCAAAGCAACTAAAAAGAGAAACTGTCTAATTTAGCTTATCATCTCAAAAGCTCCATGATGGCTGTGGTGGTTTAAATAAGAATAGTTGCAATAGACTCATATATGTGAATGCTTAGTGTAAATTTAACTGTCATTTTCTCATGTTATTTCCTCAATGGATAGGATGGGAAAAAAGCCATACATAAGCTGGCTGGCTGCATGACTTCAATTGAGTCCATCAAGTAAGCCTGATGACCTGAGTTCAATGATCAGAACCCATGTAAACATAGAACCAATACCACGAAAGGTGTCCTCACACTTCCAGACACATGCCATGGCATGATCATACCCACACATATATTATACACACAGCATACACAAACAATAACGGTAAATAAAATTTTAATTGTTTTTGGAAACATTGAAGGGATACATGGTTTACATTGAAGTATTTGAATATGCTTCTGTAAGCTTTTTTTTCATTTTCTAATTAGAGTATTGTATAAAGACAACTTCTAAGACATTAGGCTAAGTTAAAAAGAGACTCCAAAGATAGTACATGTCTAAACTCCTCACTCTCACTAGGCTAAACAGGAAGATTTAAAGTTCAAGATAAGCCTGGACTATATAAGAATATCATATTTCAAAAAAAAAAGCAAAGAGGAAGGTGGGACAATAGGGCAGGTCAGTAATCCAGCACATGTATACCAAATATGAGTCCCTGACTTCATTCTCAAATACAGAGAGAGACAGGGAAAGGTCCCAGCACTGTAAAAGACTATTTTATTGCCTTTCCTTCCTACCCCATAGCTAAGTTCTGTCAAAAAATCCATTATATTTGTTTTATATGTAAAGTCAAACAACATGACTTACATTTATTTCTGTAACTGTCTTGCTGTATTTTGTCACATTCTCTAATCAGATCTCTTCTACTAATCTCTCTGTTGTATGTGAAACTAGCAGAAGGCTATATTTAAATTGCTCTCCAATCACAGTGCCTCAAGAGACTTAAAAACACATTAACCTCATGCAAGATAACAGGATTTTATTTTATGGAAAAAAAAAACATAATTACTACCCCCCAAACCTTCCCTAAAGTTCAAAATTAAATCTATAAACATAAACCGAGGGAAAATTTAACCTTAAAGGAATAAACTCTTGATTTTAAAGTAAACATTCAAAATTTCACTATAATTAAACTTTCTGTATGCCATAATACCAAAGCAAAACAAACGGGTTGACTGGGGACACTGGAATCATGGATCTGGCTTTTTCTTTAGTATCATAGGTATAAACATATGTTACTTATTTAATTTAAAGTGCTTGTTCATATTTAGAAAAATAGACTCCTGCTTGAAAGAAAGAAAGCACTTTGAACAGTACTCTTAACAATGTCTTCATTGTACTGTTACATATTCTTTTTGTAAGCTAAAATCAACAGCAGAAATGCCTCTCTTATTTCAATAAGAGTGAAGACAATTTTAAAATTTATGTAGTAAAAACAATATGTGTGAGCCACCTGTTTGCTTTTTAACTAAATGGATTGGTATGGAATGACAGCTGCTGCAAAACCTACAACACTTCAAATACTATATATTACTTTGCCAAGAAGACTTAAGTTTTGGTATCATTTGCTTTATTACCATGGGGCACATTAATAAAGAATCGTACAGAAAAAGAACTGCAATGAATATTTCTAGCCACTAAGTGTCACTGTTCATTTAAAATTTTTTAAACTGTACTGCAGGGCATGGTAACTCAATAGAATCTTTTGAATGGGGTCAACCTGGGAAGAAAAAGAAAGATTCAATTACATAATACAAGCTCACAGTAAAGCACAGACTCCAGCATTAGTATAAACTGCAGAGAGGAATTCCTAGAGATAGAGGTGTTGCTCTCGCTGCAATACCAACCGATCAAATCAGACATTTGTGAGCTTAAATAAGGTTTGAGCTACACTAAGCCTCATAATCTGTTTTTACCAATATAAATGCCAAAATTGAATTGCCACTATAAAGTCTGCCAAGTTTCTTTGTATTGTATGTCAGTATGCTGTTTTCCTTGATAGTGCCATCAATAAACATGTCTGGGGATCAACTGCTTACGATCAGATATGCTACATTCATTGTTTCAAGCTGAGATGAAACTGTACAGAATGCCAGTGCCAGAGAAGTTCAAACTAAGTATTTGAAAGGGAAAGGAAGGCATACTTCCTTTACCCTGTACCTAAACTCTTAAGATACCATGAAATTTTCCTCAGTGTTCACAAGCCAGACTCCATTTCCTAGACACATAAATTTTAAGACAAAATCATGACATTGGGTAGGCAAATTTTTTCTCCCTACTATAGGAATATGGAATTCCCTTAAACCTAAGAGTAGAGAGCATCACATGTAGATGGGCGGAGGTGCACAAATAGGCTAAAGCAATTTGATTTTTAGACAACCAAAAGAAGTGGGGAAAAAAGTCTACATAAGGTATACTGACTAAAGGAACTTCTGGAAAAACACAGAAAGGAAAAACCTAAGGACAATAAATATTAACATACAAAATAAAAGATAAAAGAAACCACTAAAATTATACAACATGAGAATGATACTTTAAAATAGCACATTCAAAACACTAATCAGATAAAATTGGGCAGGAAAGGTTTGTAGTAGCAAGTGAAAACTTTAAAATATTTTAAATACACATGTTTTAAAGAGTTCAAGATTCTTTAAAATATTTAAATGTAGCCAGGCATTGTTACACATCTTTAAGCCCAGATACTCTAGGCCAAGACAGGAGGATTTTTGTGAGCTCAAGGACAGCCTGGATTACAAAGCAAGTTACAGACAAACTAGGTCTATACAATGAGACCTTGTCTTTAAAAGAAAACAAACAACTAAATAAATAATTTAAATGTCTCATGCCTAACATATCATTTTCCTGAAGAAGAAGAAGAAAAAAGTTCACATTCCTGACAGGAAGCAGGCAGGCTGACTACAGGTTTTCACTTTTCCTTCTGCTCCTCCAGATCCAATCCCCAGTCCCATCCACAGCTCTGCTGTAGAACACATGTTGTGGTCTCCTTTTCCTCTCTGACCACACCCCCAATGGATCAGTAAGATCTCCAAATCTTCCTTCTCCCAACTTATGCTATTATTCTAGCCTCCAACACCATTAAGCATTCCCTAGAAACATACCAGATGAGCAGGCCAGGAAAACAGGCCAGCTAACTGAAGACCTTCACCACTCCCTCTTCTCTTCAAAATCCAATCCTCTAGTCTCACACCTAGATCTGCAACAGAACACGAGTTACAGCCTTCCTCCTCTTGTCATTGCCCATACCTACTGTGAATCCCACAGACTTCCTCTCCTAAACTACCTCCTCCCATCCCGACTCATTGCTTGACCTCAGCCACCAACTCCAACAAGGCACTCTCTGGTACCCATCAGGCCACTCTTGCCAGGGAAGCAAGTAGGCAGACTAAAGATCTACCCTACTCCTGTTCCTCCAGATCATCTGCAGCTCTATAACAGACAATCCGAGGTAACCTCTCTTCAGGCCCTGCTCCTATTTCAAAGAGACAAAATAAGCAGATCCTCGAACAACAGTATAGATATGATAGAGATCTTTAAAGAGTAAATAAATAGATCCCTTAGAAATCCAGAAAAAAACACCAACAAAGAGTAGAAGAAAATTAATAAATCCATTAAAGAAATCCAGAAAAACACAGTGAGAGAAATGAACAAAACTGTTTAAGACTTAAAAATGGAAATAGAATTAAAAAAAATACTGAAGAAGAAATAGAGAACTTCAGATGTTGAAGATACAATAGAAGAAATGGATACAACAAAGAGAATGTTTAATCTAAAAAAACTCCCGACACAAAACATCCAGAAAATTTGGGACATTATGAAAAGACCAAATCTAGGAATAATATGAATAGATGAAGGAGAAGAAGCCCATGTCAAGGACAGAAGAAAATTTTCTTTTTTTCTTTTTTTAAAGACAAGGTTTCTCTGTGTAGCACTGGCTGACTTGGAACTCTATAGACCAGGCTGGCCTCAAACTCAGAAATCTGCCTGCACTTACTCCCAAGTGCTGGGATTAAAGGCGTGTGCCACCCAAAAACTTCCTAACCTAACACAGGATATTCATATCAAGGTAAAAAAAAAAGCATATAAAACACCAAATAGATTAGACCTGGAAAGAATGTCCCTCAACACACAGTAATCAAAACACTAAACATACAGGGGAGAGGGAAGGAATGTTAAGAGCTTCAAGGAAAAAAGAACAAGTAACATATAAACTATTAGAATTACATATAATTTCTCAATGAATACTCTAAAAACCAGAAGGACATGGATAGATATGCTGCAGAATCTATTAGGAAGCAGATGCCAAACCATACTACTATACCCAGCAAAACTTAAAATCAACATAGATGGAGAAAATAAGAAAACCCACGTTGATATCCAAATAGTGCTGGGAGAGAGCTAGCCTCCCAGGAGTGCAGACAAGCATATGAGCGCAGGTGGGACCACCACTGCTGCTCAGAGGAACCCATCCAGAACCCTGAAGACACAGGAGACAAGGAGCTGCCTGGGATGGAAGCCTTTCCATTTCCCTCTGTGCCTGGAGCCAGTTCTCTGCCACAGGGCTCCATACCCAGGTGGTGCCAGGAACAAGCTAGCCTCGTAGGAGTGCAGACAGGCCTGTGAGCACAGGTAGGATCACCACTGCTGCTCAAAGGAACATGCCCAGAACCCTCAGGACACAGGAAATAGGGAGCTGCCTGGGACAGGAGTCTTCCGGTTTCCTTCTGCACCCAGAGCTGATCTTGTGCCACAGAGCTACATACACAAATACCACCAGGAGAGAGCTAGCCTCCCAGAAATGCCTATACACATGTGAACATAGGTAAGACCACCACATCTCTTCAAATTCCTGGCTCAAGAGGGACCATCCCAGAGCCATCAGGACACAAAAAATGGATCAGCTGGGGACAGGATCCTTCTGGTTTCTGTTTCCACCACAGAGCTGACCCAGTACCACAGCTCTCCATTCCTAAATTCCTCCCTGAGAGAACTGGTCTCCCAGAAGTACTGACAACAGGCTTGTAGGACTGACAAGCCACACTCAGAGACAGCAAGACCAGCTAGCACCAGAGATAACCAGATGGTGAAAGGCAAGCACAATAACATAAGCAACAGAAACCAAGGCTACTTGGCATCATCAGAACCCAGTTCTACCACCACAGCAAGCCCTGGTTACAAGAACATACCAGAAAAGCAAGAGTTTGATTTAAAAGAACATCTCATGATGATGATAGAGGACTTTAAGAAGGACATGAATAACTCACTTAAAGAAATACAAGAGAACACAGGAAAACACCTAAAAGATCTTAAAGAGAAAACACTAAATCCCTTCAAGAATTATAGGAAAACACAATCAAACAGGTGAAGAAACTGAAAAAAAAATCCAGGATCTAAAAAGGGAACTAGAAACAATAAAAAAATCACAAGGGAGACAACACTGAAGCTAGAAAACCCAGAAAAGAGATCAGAAGTCAGAGATGCAAGCATCACCAACAGAATACAAGAGATAGAAGAGAGAATATCAGGTGCAGAAGATAACATAGAAAACATTGACACAACAGTCAAAGAAAATGCAAAAAGCAAAAAGCTCCTAACTCAAAACAGCTAGGAAATCCAGGACACAATGCAAAGATCAAACCTAAGGATAATAGATATAGAAGAGAGTGAAGATTCCCAACTTAAAGGGCCAATAAACATCTTCAACAAAATTGTACAAGAAAACTTAACTAACCTAAAGAAAGAGACGCCTATGAACATACAAGAAGCCTACAGAACTCCAAATAGAGTGGACCAGAAAAGAAATTCTTCCCATTACATAATAGTCAAAGCACTAAATGAGGTGAACAAAGAAAGAGTTTTAAAAGAAGTAAGGGGGAAAGGTTAAGTAACATATAAAGGCAGACCTATCAGAATTATACCACACTTCTCACCAGAACTATGAAAGCTAGAAGACTGGGGACAGATGTCATATACACCCTAAAAAAACACAAATGCCAACCCAGACTACTCTACCCAACAAAACTCTTAATTACCATAGATGGTGAAACCAAGATATTCCATGACAAAAACAAGTAGAAACATAAAGAACTATACAAAGAATCAACAAAACCAGGAGCAGGTTCTTTGACAAAAACAAAAAGACAGATAAACCCCTAGCCAAACTAACTAGAGGGCAAAGAGACAGTAGTGATAAAAACTGCATGGTATTGGAACAGTGACAGGCAGGTAGATCAATGGACTAGAAGACCCAGGAATGAACCCACACACCTATGGTCACTTGATCTTTGACAAAGGAGCTAAAACCATCCAGTGGAAAAGAGACAGCATTTTCAACAAATGGTGCTGGTTAAACTGGGGGTTAGCATGCAGAAGAATGCAAATCGATCCATTCTTATTTCCTAGTAAAAAGCTGAAGTCCAAGTGGATCAAGGACCTCCACATAAAACCAGATACACTGAAACTAATAGAAAAGAAACAGGGGGGAAAGCCTCGAGTGCATGGGAATAGGGGAAATTTTCTTGAATAAAACACCAGTAGTTTATGCTCTAAGATCAAGAATTAACAAATGGGACCTCATAAGATTACAAAGCTTCTGTAAGGCAAAGGACACTGTCACTAAGACAAAAAGGCAACCAACAGATTGGGAAAAAAATCTTTACCAAGCCTACATCCAATAGAGGGCTAGAGGGCTAATATCTACTATATACCAAGAACTCAAGAAGTTAGACTCCAGAGAACCAAATAACCCTATTAAAAATGGGGTACAGAGCTAAACAAAGAATTCTCAACTGAGAAATACCAAATGGCTGAGAAGCACCTGAAAAAATGTTCAACATACTTAATCATCAGGAAAATGCAAATCAAAACAACCCTGAGATTCTACCTCACACCAGTCAGAATGGCTAAGATCAAAAATTCAGTTGACAGCAGATGCTGACGAGGATGTGGAGAAAGAGGAACACTCCTTCATTGTTGGTGGGATTGCAATGTGGTACAACCATTCTGGAAATCAGTCTGGAGGTTCCTCAGAAAATTGGACATAGTACTACTGGAAGATCCAGCAATACCTCTCCTGG
>NW_018391600.1:56077-62638 GCF_900095145.1 Mus pahari | reverse complement strand
AGGGCCAAGAAGTGGGAGTGAGTGGGTAGGGGAGGAGGGCAAGGGGAGGGTATAGGGGACTTTCAGGATAGCATTTGAAATGTAAATGAAGAAAGTATCTAATAATATAATTTTTAAAAATTTGCAAAGCACATGAAACTCAAGAAGAAGGAAGACCAAAATGTGGATACTTCGTTCCTTCTTAGAATGGGGAACAAAATACCAATGGAAGGAGTTACAGAGACAAAGTTCAGAGCTGAGACAGAAGAAAGAACCATCCAGAGACTGCCCACCTGGGGATCCATCTCATAAACAACCACCAAACCCAGACACTGTTGCATATGCCAGCAAGATTTTGCTGAAAGGACCCTGATATATCTATCTCCTGTGAGGCTATGCCAGTGCCTGGCAAATACAGAAGTGGATGATCACAGTCATCTATTGGATGGAACACAGGGCCCCTAAAGAAGGAGCTAGAGAAAGTACCCAAGGAGCTGAAGGGGTCGGCAACCCTATAGGAGGATCAACAATATGAACTAACCAGTACCCCACATATCTAGTTGCATATGTAGCAGAGGATTGCCTAGTTGGCCATCAGTGGAAGGAGAAGCCCTTGGTCTTGGGAAGATCATATGTCCCAGTACAGGGGAATGCCAGGACCAGGAAGCAGGAGTGGGTGGGTTGGGAAGCAGGGCGGGGGGAGGGTATAGGGGACTTTGGGGATAGCATTTGAAATGTAAATGAAGAAAATACATAATAAAAATGAGAAAAAAAAAGATTAACCACAAAAACAAACAAACAAAAACAAAAACAAAAAAGAAATCTCCAATATCAAGAGGTTAACAACAACCATGAAAACACAGGGAATGAATAATTGAGAACATAAATTTCAAAATAAGGGAAGCCCCTACACACATACACAGACAGATACACACACACCACCACCACCACCACCACCACCAACAACAACAACAACAACAACAACAACAGCAACAGCAACAGCAACAACAACAAACAACAGGAATTAAAAATCACTAGGCATTGATATCTCTCATCAGAAACAGTCTCAATTGCCCAAGTGAAGACACAGGCTAACAGAATGAATGCAAAAACTGGATCAATTCTTCTGTATCTAAGAAACATACCTCAGCAACAAAGATAGACATTGCCTTAGGGAAAAAGTTAGAAAAGATATTCCATGCAAAAGGTCCTAATAGACAAGCTGGTGTACCATTTTACTATCAGACAAAATAAAACTAATCAGAAGAGGTAGGGTAGCACACTACATATGCATCAAAGGAAAAATCTACCAAGATAATATTTCAATTCATAACATCTATGACATAAATACACGGGTACTCAAGTTTCTAAAGAAACACAAGTACAGCTTAAATCACTTGCTGACCCTCACACACTAATAGTGAGAAAACTCAATACCTTACTCTCACCAATTAGGTCATCCAGAAAAAAGCGAGAGAGAGAAATGATGGAATTAATGGATGTTATGACTCAAATGAACCTAAGAGATATTACAGAACATTTCATCCACACAAAGGAATATACCTTCTTTTCTGTACCTTCAGGAACCATCTCCAAAATTGACTACATAATTGGTTACAAAATCTCAACAGATACAGGAAAACTAAAATAACTTCTTACTAGACAACCATGGAGTAAAGCTGAATATTAACAAGAGAAACAACAGAAAGCTTACAAACTCATGAAAACTGAACAATCTTCTACTGAATAAAAAAAGAATTAACACAGAAACTAATAAAGAAAATAAGAACTTACTAGAATTGAATGAAAATGAATACTCAACATACCCAAAATTACAGGACACATGGTGGCATTTCTAAGAAGCAAGTTCATAGCACTAAGTGCCTATAAAATGAATTGTAGAAATCTCATAGTAACAACTTAAGGCACGCCTGAAACTTTAGAACAAAAATAAGAAATCACACTAAAAAAATAGATCATAAGAAATAACAAAACTCATGGCTAAAACTAATAAAATAGAAATATCAACAACAAAATCAATATAAAAAAATCAGCAAAACAATTGGTTCTTTGAGAAATCAATAACCACTAATCAAATTACCTAAAGGGAGAGGATCCAAACTGACAAAATTAGATAAAAAGGGGGGCATGACCACAGACAATGAAGAAATCCAGAGAATCATTAAGGACATACTTCAAAAACCTATTATCTACCAAATTGGAAAATCTACATGAAAGCAATAAATTTCTTAATATGTACCATATACCAAAGTTAAATCAAGATCAGATAAGCAATGTAAGCAGATCTATAACCCCTAGTGAAATAGAAGTAATCATCAAACATCTCCCAAATAAAAAACAAAACAAAACAAACAAACAAACAAACAAAAACCCATAGGGACAAATGGTTTTAGCACAGAATTCTTTGTTTTAAAAAATGAATATTTTATTTATTTACATTTCAAATGTTATGTCCTTTCCCAATCACCACCCCTCGAGAAATCCCCTATTCCATCCAACCTCCTCCTACTTCTATGAGAGTGTGCCCCCACCCACCTACCTACTCCTCCTGCCTCCCTGCCCTTGCATTCTCCTACACTGGGTCATCCAGCCTTCATGGGACCAAGGGCCTCTTCTCTCATTGATGGCCTGACAAGTCCATCCTCTGCTACATATACAGCTGGAGCCATGGGTCCCACCATGTGTACTCCTTAGTTTGTGTTTAGACCCTGGGGAGCTCTGGTTAGTTGATATTGTTGTTCTTCCTAGGGGGGTTCCAAATCCCTTCAGCTCCTTCAGTTCTTCCACCAACTCCTCCACTGAGGACCCCATGATCAGTTTAATGGTTGGCTATGAGCATCTGCCTCTGTATATGTCAGGCTCTGGCAGAGCCTCTCAGGAGACATTAGCACAGAATTCTACCAGATCTTCAAAGAAGTGTTAATGTCAATACTCCTCAAATTGTTCCAAGAAATAAAAAGGCAAATTCATTTTATGAGGCCACAATTACTCTAATACCCAAGCCATAAAACGACTCAACAAAGAAGGAAAATTACAGTCAGATTTCCCTTATGAATATAGATCTTCAAATTCTCAATAAAATACTTACAAACCAAATCCAAGAATACATCAAAAAGATCATCCACCATAATCATGTAGGCTTCATTCCAAGGATGGAGAGATGATTCAAAATACAAAAACCAATAAATGTAATCCACTATATAAGCATACTGAAAGAAAAAACACATGATCATGTCATTACATAAAGCAATGACCACTGATAAAACCCAACACTGCTTCACGAGAAAGGTCCTGGAAAAATACTAAGGATACAAAAGACAGACCTCAAAATAACAGATTCTACAGCCAACATCAACCTAAACGGAGATAAACTCAAAACATTTTCAGGAACAGGACATGGTTGTCCACTCTTTCCATACTTATTCAATATAATAGTTGAATCGTAGTTACAGTAATAAGATAACTGAAGGAGACTAAGAGGATAAAAGTTAGAAAGAAAAAAGTCAAAGTATATTTATTTGCGAATGAGATGATAGTATATCTAAGTAACCCTAAAATCTCTGCAGAACTCCTACAACTGATAAATACTTTCAGCAAAGTAGAAGGATACAAAATTTATATACAAAAAATCACAAAACTCAATAGCCCTTTTACATACAAATAGGTCTAAGAAAGAAATCAAGGAAACAACACATTTTACAATAACCTAAAATGATATAAAATATCTTAAGGCAACTCTAACCAAGCAAGTAAAAGATCTGTGTGATAGAAACTTCAAGTCTTTGAAGAAATAAATTGAAGAAGATATCAGAAAATGTAAAGATCCCTATGCTCATGGGATTAATATAATAAAAGTGGTCAGTATACCAAAAGCAACTAAAATTCAATGCAATCCCCATAAAAATTCCAACAAAGATGCAGAGCAAGAGAAACACTTTTCTATTGATCATGGGAGTAAAAATTTGTTCAGCCACTATGGAAATTAGTCTGGTGGTTCCTCAGAAAGACAGAAATCAATCTACCTCAAGATCTAGCTATACCACTTTTTGGTATATATCCAAAGAATGCTTCATCCTACCACAGGGACACTTACTTAACCATGTTCATTGCTGCTTTATTCATAATAGCCAGAAATTGAAAACAATCTAGACGTCCCTCAACAGAAGAATGGATAAGAAAATGTGGTACATCTACACAAAGGAATATTAATCAGCTCTTTAAAAAAATCAACATCATGAAATTTGCAGGCAAATCAAAAGAACTAAAAAAAAAATCATCCTGAGTGAGATAACCCAGACCGAAAAGATAAATATGGTATGTACCATTCATATCTGGATATTAGCCATTCCACAAACTCAGAGAGGTTACATATAAAGAAAGGAACTGGGATTGGGTGAGACACATGATCTCCAGGGTAATAGATCTTATGGGTGGACTGGGGAAGGGGAAGGAGAATGGGAGAATAAATTGGAAAGAGGAAAGAAAATGGGTTTGCAGTCAGGAATGTGGAGGAAAGAAAGCAAGAATTGAAGGACATTTGAGGTGTGCTGTATAACCCAGTGTAGTTAAAAACTTCCTCAAATATATGAAAGCAATCCTAATAAAATCTCCAAATAATGTGAGAGACAGAGTTCCAACTGGCCATCTCTTGGCACCAAATGAAGCTTCTAGTACAGAGGCTGTGTTGTTGGCCAAAGCATCCCATGGAAATCACCGAACAAACTACACTGTTGCCAAGACAAGAGGTTGCTCTTCCACAGACTGACAGCAAGCCTCCATTGCTGCAGGCAATTCCCACACAACTCATTGACAATGGCAAAGTTGAACTGGTTTCTAAATAGAGCCTTCACACCTATATGTTGTCATCTTTGGTACAGGAAGGTATTTTATATGCTACCAAAAGAGAAATGGAAATATCTACCTATTCACAAACCTCTGGTCTGCAGCAGTATCCTGCCTGCAGGATATTCTTGTGCAATGGTGACACAAAGCACATAGGAGTAACTAACAAATGTCTCATTTGACTTAAAATCAGACATTTTAATCACAAAATCAGCCTATAAAGGTAACTTTTATTTCCTCTGACTTAACTGTCATCTCAGAGACTTGCTGAGGAATAAGTTCACCCTAACTCCTTTCTGAACTCTGGCTGGTTTGACAGCTGTTCAGGCTAAAACTCCTCTCTAAGCTGACTGATTCAAACTGGCTTCTCTTAGCTTCTCACTGAAGTACTCTGCTTGGACTCAAAATAACTTTGGCAATATATTCTAATCTTCTGGCTCCTTCTCTGGCTCACTCTCTCTTCACTTGTGTCTAGCTTGTTCTCTCGTCTCTGTAAAACTGTCCTGGTAAAACCACCATACCACACCACACACAACCTCCACCCACCCCCCATTTCTCTTTGCTCTCTCTTTCTTTCTCTCTCTCTCTCTCTCTCTCTCTCTCTCTCTCTCTCTCTCTCTCTCTCTCTCTCTCTCTCTCTCTCTCTCTCTCTCTCTCTCTCTCTCTCTCTCACTCACTGCTCTCTTAAGTTGCCTCCCTTTCCTGTACTATTCTCTTAAAAGGCCAGTACAAGGAGGTTGAAACCATACCTAAGAATGCTTGAGTCACCCAGAACCAGAATCTAGAAATCCCAGAGACCTAGAGTAAAACCAAATACTACTGGTCAAAAAACATGTAATAAAATGACTCCTACTGATAGTTTGCTATATTCATATATTATTCACCCATAATTAGAGAAATTTCATCCTGTAGTGGATGGGAACAAATATAGCCACACAGCCAAATATTATGGGGAGAGAGAGACAGAGACAGAGACAGAAACAGAGGGACAGAGGCCCCTAAAGTAACAGCCAGAGGAAATGGAAGATATCAGGAGAACAAACTCCTTAAATCAACTAAGGAAAGCTAATATGAACTCACAGAGACTGAAACATCAAGCAAAGGGCCTACACTGCTCTGCCTGTGAATATACTATAGCTTTCAGTTTAGTATTTTTATGGAACTCTGGAGTGTGTAAAGTGCTTGATCTCTGATTCCTATGCATTCTCTTTGGCTCCTTTCTGTTTGTTTGCCTTGTTCAAATTTGATGTATTCATTTTTTTTGTTTTATCTTATTATATTTTATTTTGACATGTTTTATTGCCTTTTCTTTTCTAATGAGATATATTAAGGGAGTGAATCTGAATGAGAAGAGAGATGGGGAGAAGCTGGAAGGAGTAGAGGAATGTGGGAAAGGGGGAATCTATAATCAGGGTATATTGCAAGAGAAATTTTTGGAAAAAAGGAGGATTCATGCATGGATTATGCTCCTCTTAGAAGCTGTGAACTGCTGGGAGTGGTGGCGCACACCTTTAATCCCAGCACTCAGGAGGCAGAGGCAGGCAGATTTCTGAGTTCGAGATCAGCCTGCTCTACAAAGTGAGTTCCAGGACAGCCACGGCTACACAGAGAAACCCTGTCTCGAAAAACAGAAGAGGAAGAAGAAGAAGAAGAAGAAGAAGAAGAAGAAGAAGAAGAAGAAGAAGAAGAAGAAGAAGAAGAAGAAGAAGAAGAAGAAGA
>NW_018391600.1:53339-55962 GCF_900095145.1 Mus pahari | reverse complement strand
GAGGAAGAAGAAGAAGAAGAAGCTGTGTGAACTATTATACAAAAAAGACAGACAGAAGGAAAGAAAGAAAAAAATAGAAGAAAAATGTTCCCAAAAATGAATTAAATAAATCTTTAAATATACAAAAATTACAGCAACATCCCTACAGAAACAAAAAAACCCTCAATGTTCAAAATGTGTGACATAATACCACATATTTTGATAGAAGATTATTATGGGGAAACTATAATTATAAAGAGGATATACATTACATGGAAAATGGAAAATATTAAATATAAAGATAATGTTATCTAACTTTAACTTAGAAAATTAAAGGCATCCTATCTCCCTATTTGTTTGGTTAAGTCCCCAGTAAAAAGGAAGCTGAGTCTACCCTAGTCAAAGGTAGGAAACTCTTTCAGGAAAGAAGGGAGGGGAATCATCATATCTCATTACACTCACTGTGAAAAAGAAGTATTATTACTGGATAAAAGCTAGTCTTGGCAGGCAGTTCAAAAGGAGCTAGTGGCCTATACTTCACAATCCATCCCTCAGCCACTGTCATGTGTTACTAACAATGTAGGTTTGACACAGACTAAATACTGGCATGAAATCAAGACAAGTTTTTGTGCTTATGAAACAAAGGAAACTATAGCCCTGGAATACAAAAGAGTGTGAGGCAGATGGAATACAGACAGGAAACAATTTCGTTTTCCTATCACTGCCTTCAACTGTACTACATCAACTTCTTTGTCATCCCTTCCTGACTTAAGAAAGACTTGGAAACTTGCTAGATCACTTTTCAGGAATAAAGTAGCCCAATCTTTAGAAACTTCTAACTTATGAGCTTAAATATCCTTTGTTATACAGGCTTTAGCCTCAAGACTTGAAGTTATAAAGTAATGGAGTCATTCTCCCCCCCTCCCATCCAATATACAGTTCTACTATATTTTCCTGAATTTTGTTGTAAGGAGGTAGGAACAATGGCTCTTTCTTTTTTTATTGGGTATTTTCTTTATTTACAGTTCAAATATTATACCCTTTCCCAGTCCCTCCTTCAGAAACTCCCTATCCCATCCTCCCTCCCCCTGCTTCTATAAGGGTGTTCCTCCATCCAACCACCCACTCCCACCTCCCCAACCAGAAATTCTCCTACACTAGTACATCAATCCAGCCTTCACAGGACCAAGGGCCTCTCCTCCCATTGATGGCTGACAAGGCCATCCTCTGCTACATGTGCAGCTAGAGCCATGGGTCCCTCCATGTGTACTCCTTGATTGATGGATTAGTCCCTGGGAGTTCTGGAGGGTCTGATTGGTTGATATTGTTGTTCTTCCTATGGGGTTGCAAACCCCTTCAACTCCTTCAGTCCTTTTTCTAACTCCACCATTGTGGACCCTGTGCTCAGTCCAATGGTTGGCTGCCAGCATTTGCCTCTGTATTTGTCAGGCTCTGGCAGAGGCTCTCAGGAGACAGCTATATCAGGCACCTTTCAGCATACACTTCTTGGCATCCACAATAGTGTCTGGGTTTGGTGACTGTATATGGGATGAATCCCCAGGTAGGACAGTCTCTGGATGGCCTTTCCTTCAGTCTCTGCTCCACACTTTGTCTCCATATTTCCTCCCATGAGTATTTTGTTCCCCCTTCTAAAAAGAACTAAAGCATCCACACTTTGGCCTTCCTTCTTCTTGAGCTTCATGTGGTCTATGAATTGTATCTTGGGTATTTAGAGATTTGGGGCTGATATCCACTTATCAGTGAGTGTATACCATGTGTGTTCTTTTGTGATTGAGTTACCTCACACAGGATAATATTTTCTAATTCCATCCATTTGCCTAAGAATTTCATGAAGTCGTTGATTTTAATAGCTCTATTGTGTATATGTACCACATTTTCTGTATCCATTCCTCTGTTGAGGGACATCTGGGTTCTTTCTAGCTTCTGGCTATTAAAAATAAAGCTGCTATGAACATAGTAAAGCATGTGTCCTTGTTATATGTTGAAGAATCTTTTGGGTATATGCCCAGGAGTGGTATAGCTGGGTCCTCAGGTAGTACTATGTCCAATTTTCTGAGGAACCACCAGACTGATTTCCAGAATGGTTGTACCAGCTTGCATTCCAACCAACAATGTAGAAGAGTTCCTGGCTTTTTTTTTTTTTTTAATCTAAATCCTAAGCTGATTGGTTTTTTTAGATATATATTTTGAGATAGTAATATAATTATATTCTTTCTCCCTTTCTTTTTCTCCTTCCAAATACCCTTCCTTGCTCTCTTTCAAATTCATGGCTTATTTTTATCATTAATTGTTGTTACATAATACGTGTGTGTGCACATGTGTATCCATTTGTGTAAATGTGTTCATGTGTATACGTGTATGTACATGTGTGCATAGTCCTGAGTACATGAATAAATTCAACCTAAAGTCTGTATAATGTTAACCTATAAATATGTTTCCAGGGCCAACCATTTATTATTGGATAAGTCGTTGAGACCTAATGAGCAAGCTTCCCCATTTCCACTTTAGCATGTCTATTGGTGTCATCTTTGTTCAAGTCTTGTTTAGCCACCCAGGTTGGTGACTTCATGGGCATAACTTAACATTTCTCCTCCTCCTCCTCCTCCTCCTCCTCCTCCTCCTC
>NW_018391600.1:50319-53264 GCF_900095145.1 Mus pahari | reverse complement strand
TCCTCCTCCTCCTCTTCCTCTTTCTCCTCCTCCACCTACTCCTTCCTCCCCCTTCCTCCTCCTCCTCCTCTTCCTCCTCTTCCTCCTCTTCCTCCTGCCTGTTTTGTTTCTTAAGACAAAGTTTTCCTGTGTATCCCTAGCTGTCTGTAGACAAGACTGGCATCAGATTCACAGAGATCCACCTGCCTTTGCCTTTTGAGTGATAGAATTAATAACATATGCTACCACACCCAGCTAAGTATTTTTGTTTCCTGTTTGTTTGTTTGATTGATTGATTGATTGATTGATTTTGAGACAGGGTTTCTCTGTGTTGGTTACTTCCCTCCTTTGGTAGTGCCTTCTAGTTCTCAGGAAAGAGAGAATCAAGTCAGTTCCAGCTCAGGGGCCTCTGGGCCCTTTATCTGAAGCATATGATGTCTTCAGGAATAGGGACTTATCTTCTACCTCTGGGGAGCAACCAAGACAATAGCCTATAATGTTTGGGAAATCTTAGACCACCCTGACCAACATTTCAGAAGAGAAGTTCTCATGCTTAGTGTTGAGTTCCTGTTAGATCGTCTTTGGCTCTTGGCGAGAGTATTTTCACCCCAGATGGAAATTTTTCATTTAACCTATATATGTATATTTAAATATTGACTGACATGTATTGTCGGTATTTTAGGTGGGCAATTAACAGTATGATTCCTTATGACTTTTCAGACATCCTTTCTGATATTTTACCTTCCTTCCTCCATCTTCTGTACATATCTCCTACCCGCTCCTTAATTAGAACACCCCATTTTTCTCATTTTCCCATTTAGATAATTTGTACCCTGCTATTCTGCTCTCTGTTGCTCCCCCACACTCCTACAGTGATTCCTTTGTACATTGGTTTCTTCAGTTACTCCAGGATATATACTCACATTTGAAGATTTGGAGCTAGGGGCCTCAGATGAAATAGCACATGTGATATTTGTCTTTCTGGCTCTGGATTACCTCATTCGATATGATTTTTTTTCCTAGTGTCAACCTGCGATGTTTATTATTTCATTTTTCTTTACAGCTGTATAGTATTCCATAGTGCATAGGCAGCACATTTTCATTATTTGTTTGTGAGATGAAGAAAATTTAGGTTGTTTCTATTTCCTAGCTACTGAAAACAGAGCAGCAACGAGTACACCGATCAAGGATGTGTGGAGTACGATGCGGATTCCTTTGGGCATATATCAAAAGGTGATATAACTGAGTCATATGGTAGATTTATTTTTAACTTTTTGAGAATTCTCCACACTGACTTCCAGAGTGGATGAGGAGTTTGCAATCCCACCAACAGTGAAGTTTTACCTTTACCACCTACACTTGTGCTAGCATTTGCTGTCAGTTATTTTTGTTGACCTTACCTGATCATTCTGACTGTGTTCCTTTAATTTCCAGGGATGATGAACTTTTTTTGAGATATTTCTTACCCATTTTTTTTTTAATCTTCTGAAAACTCTGTTCAGATCCCAGGCTCATTGCTTGAATTGTTTTCTTGACTCTTTGTTTAATGAAGCTCTTTATATATAAACTCTGGATCTTAATCCTCTGTCAGATGTATAGCTGGCAAAGATTCTCCCCATTCTGTGGGCTTTGAGAAGATAAACAAGATTGACAAACCCTTGGCCCAACTAACAAAAAAAAAGAAAAAAAAAAAAGAGAAAAAAAAAAAGAGTAGAGAACTCAAGTTAACAAAATCAGAAATGAAAAGAAAAAAATTACAAGAGACATCAAAAAAAAAAAAATCAGATACAATTGGAGAATATTTACACCTCATCAATTTGGGAGACCTAAAATAAATGGATAAAATCTAGATTCAGCCAAACCACCAAAACTAAACCAAGAAGTCAACAAACTAAATAAATTTATAGCAAATGAGGAGATGGAAATAGTAATAAAAAGCCTTTCCAAGTAACAAGTGTCCAAGGCCAGATGGATTCTCAGCAGAATTCCACCCAACTTCCAAAGATCTATAACCAATCCTTCTTAACTATTCAAAAATAGAAACAGAAGGAGCACTCCCAACTCCCTGTATAAAGTCAGCATCACTCTCATCCCCAAACCAGGGGAAGCCACGAGAGGAAACAATAAAGCTGCGTGCCAATACTCCTGATGAACATAGATTCAAAAACGCTGAATAAAACACCTGTAAACAGAATGCAGACCTATGTCAAAAAAGTATACACCACAAACACAGTGCCTTTATTACTGAAATACAGAATGGTTCAATACAGAGAAGTCAATAAATATAATACGTAAGTGGACAAAGAGACAAAAATCACAGAATGATCTCAGTAGATGCAGAAAAGTTCTTGACAAAAATCTAACAATCTTTCATCTTTAGATGAAAAGTCCTAGAGAAAGTAGGATTAAAGGGAATTTTCCTAATCCCCATTCTTATGCCACAACTGAATACTGACTAACTATCTGTGGTACACATTTAAAAATATATATATATATATACTGGATTTTATTAAGAAAACATTGTTCTACAAGGCAGAAAATCTATCCCCAACTTTTCTTCCAATGCTCCTTCAAGGTACACCCTAAAAGCACCTACATAGAACACATATGTGAATCTCTCTACCAAAATACATTTGCCCGGTCACATGCTGTCTTGAGATGGCTTTCGGTCAAGAAGGGAAAGCATGGCTACCATTTGACTCTTGATAAAACAAAACAGTTCTCTGAGAAAGCCTAATGGCTGCTCCCTACTGCCCTTCATTCCACCGTGCACTCTCCAGTTCTACTTCTTCTTTCTCAAATATGCACCATTTATTTACATCACCAAATCGATATTAGAAGGGCATGCCAAATCACAAAATCTCACAAATCTTTATACTTAAACCTCCAAGTTGTTTTAAGGGTAGAAAAATCCTCTATGTAAGTTTTATTTTGAAGTAAGAGGCAAATAAATAAATAAATAAATA
>NW_018391600.1:45804-50120 GCF_900095145.1 Mus pahari | reverse complement strand
ATCTGTAACTTAACTGGGTCTGAAGGTACACTGAACACAGAGAGAGAGAGAGAGAGAGAGAGAGAGAGAGAGAGAGAGAGAAGTTAACACATAACCTGCGGATGTAAGGAATTGGGAACACTTGTCCAATGTTGGTAATATTCCAAACTGGTATGTCCACTGTAAAAACTAGAGTGATGAATCTCAAAAAGGTAAAAATACATCTATTATATGAACGAGCTATGCCAAGCTTTGGCATATGCCACAAGAATTCACATCTTACTTCATAGATACTTCTTCAGCCGTATTCATTGCTCCTTTATTCATCATAACTATGGAATCTGTTAAGAGCCTCCCAGACCTTTGCAGCCACTGCTCTACACCACCTGGGTGATTCCTCAGGCTGGTACCTTGTTTATGCCTGCCACTGCCCTGCTGAACAATAGCCTCAGGGCAGAAGCTGCTCCCTGCTGATAAGCGCCTAGATTCTTCAGAGACAGCATTTCCTGAAGACCCCCTACCTGCTCGCTCCTGTACTGCAGGCTCCAAGATTGGGGCTGGGGGAGGGGTTTTTCCCATGCCATATAAATCCAGTACTTCATTAAACATTGGGCTTTGATCAGGATTTCTTGTCAAAGCCTGGTTATTTCTCCTGCTGTCTTTTTCCTTCCCCAGCTCACCTTCCAGGACAAACCCAGTCTGAGTGTGACTGCAGGCAGAAACTCACAGGCAGACACTCACAGGAAACAACCTAAACTGAAGAGAATCTACTATTGCCACTTCATTAAACCAGTATAATTTCTAGCTACATCTAAATATTCTTCTTTATATACACAATTAAGTGCAATTATCACCTCTCATCAAAAACGCTTCTATTGCAGTAGAAATAGATAATTGCAGAAAGCCACAACTGGTCAAAATGCAAAGAACAATGAACTGTCATGCTGAGCCCCAATTGATACAACTATAATATAGCCTCTATACTTAATGCCCAGAACACATCACAGTAGAAGCACCAGAAAGATAATAAGACCAGGATTATAAGAGTACCAGGACATCTGCTGGGGAACAATGTCTTCTATATAGGACATCAAAGCTAAATACATAAAATCTCAACAATAGTTGCTGTGCAAGACCTGAAAATGACAATGCCAGTTGGATGAGTGAAATCTCAGAAGGCCTCATTCCTTGATGAAGAACTACAGACAATTAGAAGAATACTTGGTCTTCCGAGAATGAACACCCCAATAGGTTATATAATCCCAAGTGATTAGTCCTAAAATCAATGTTACTTTACAATGAAATTATTTAAAAAAAAAATGTCTAAATGGAACCAAATTCCAAGGAAGCAAACTATCCCTAGAAAATGTTTCCTGAAATTGAAAATCTCATCACAGGGGCAAAAAAAAAAAAAAAAAAAAAACCAAAGAATTGAAGCCTGAGACCTCTTTTCTTAAAGTTAAAATGCAGCTCTGAATTATGGTCATATGAGCACAAGTACCAAACCCTGGAGTTTAGGGGCCCGGCTCTGGGGTGTCACACAGCCTCTTGCCATGTTTGAAACTCATTCCCAAAGAACTGTAATCAATTCTAGAATACACGCCCTCAAAAACTCAGAACTTCTCTTACCACATTACCCATACTTCTACTTTTTCCTTCTGCCCATAGTCTCATTTCTTTGTCCAGTCATTACTAGCTAGGGACTCCTTTTCCATCCTAAAACATTTCCTCACAGTCAACTCACAGAGAATAACACTATGACCCCATTCTGTCATCTTCTCCTTGAAACAGTGCCAAAGATTTTCAGGTACATAGCAAACATCAGCCAAGTGCAGTACAGTTTTCCTTTGGTCACCTCCTAGCTCGAAAGTCAAAAATAGCTCTTTTTTAAAAAAAAAAAAAAATAGACTTTTTAAATTTTTTATATAGATCTATCTTACTTCAAAAACTATTGTGCTAGTCAAGACAGGAAATGTTTTATGTGGATCCTTGCATCAAAACTTTGGATTTGTGTGTCCTGGTTGGAGTATCTGAAGGATCCAGGAAACTAAAATGGGATCAGTGGGACTGAAAAAGAAAGGTCTTGAGGTAATGGGAATAGTAGAACATGGCAATGCTAAAGGTGAAAGGGAATCCTGGGGAGGTGGAATTGGTGGGGAGAGTGATAGAAGAGGAGCACAGACTGCCAAATAAAAAGTCTAATGCCAGACATGTGATGTCTCCCTTGGTGTTGCTACTGGAGAATGTCCCAGAGACCCCCCCCTAAAACAATACAGACTGTTACCATTGCTATTGGTTGTCCACTCTAACTTGAAGGTAAGGCCTTCCTGCTGATGACCCCATATACTTTGTTCACAGAACATAGAAAAACCAAGCAGGACTGACTAGGACGCTTCTTCCCTGATGAGTAGTACTAGAAGGTACTAAATATGCTCCTGAGAGATATAGTGGTCAACAGTCTTATCCAATTATGAACCCTACAAGCTACAGTTCAGACCAGCCTGGCAAGATATGCCCATCAGTGCAATAGTAAAATGAGTGTGCTAACAGTAACTAACAACTTTCTAATTAGACATAAGGCTCACTCCACAGTAGGAAACATATGTCTGGTACTATGAATCTGACCAAGAACCCATGGCTGGGGAGTTCATGGATCCCAGTGGTGAAGCCACTCCTACTCTTTTACTCCACAGCACAGCATCAAACAGCTCTCTAAAGGAACACATCTTTCCTCACAGGTCAGTACAGCTCTCAGCCTTCATCAGAGAAGCTTCTTTGCACAGTGGAAAGTGGTTAACTGGAGAGGTTCACAAAAGGTCAACATTCAGAGAATACATGTTTATCAAGTGCTCAGCCATAAATGAGACATCTATAACACACTCTCACCCTAAGCCTGAGGGAACATCAAAGACAAAGGTGCAGAAATTAAAAAAACAAAAAAACAAAAAAACAGATGTTCAGGAAGGCTGAAGCAAAATGATGTTCCAAGACATAACAGTATTGGTGAACTCACAGTAGCTGTGGTTGTCTATACAAAATGAAGCCTGTCAGCATTCCAGTACGGAAGGGAGAAGGACTCACAAGGCCCCTAGGGGTGAGAGAGTCAATTTTCTTTAGGGGTGTGGCCTCTGATAGGTCAGCCTCCCTTAAATGAATGACTACACACCTATGTCTGTCTACACAGCACAAATTCGAGTTAGTAGGGTATAAAAGAAAGGAAGACATGATACTGAGTAGGGGTAGGGAGGTGGGTCTGGGATGAGTCAGGGGAAATGTGTGGAATGATTATTACCAAAATACATTAAATACGTGTATAAAATTCTCAATTAATTAATTTAAAATATTATATTTCTAAGATGTGAATTATTATGAATCTCTCAGTTCTACATGAAAGAAGCCACAAGCCCTCAGCCGGCACCTGTGGGTTCATTCCTGTTGTAGCAGTATATTATAAAACTTCTACAACAGGAAAAAAAACTGGATAGTCACCAGGACAAGCAATACACAAAATTATTTTTATGATGTGTCCCATAACACAGATAGTAGCCATAAAAGTGAGACAAGTTAAGATCTTACCATTCATTTCATGCCCATTCTGCCTCAGTCCCAAGTAAACAAAACACTAGGAAGCTATGTTTTTTTAAACGCTTTGTATACCTAAACTAGAAACTCTCTCAAGAAGATGGTGTTGCTATAAAGCTTAGTAAGCATGCATTTATTACGAAACCATAATAATCAGGGCAGCTTTCTGTTTCCCAGATTGACATGTAGGTTTGGAGGAAGAAAACTCTTAGGAACACAGTCTCAAATAATGTGGAAAACACAAAACTACATTTTCTTTTTTTATTATTTAATTTTATTTGTAATTTATTTTTACACTCCATATTCCATCCCCTGCCCTTCCCCTCCCACCCTCCAACTGGTCCAAATCCCACACCTCCTCCCCATCACACCCCATTTCCACATGGATACCCCCACTCTCCAACCCATCTGACCTCTAAACTCCATGGGTCCTCCAGTCTCTTGAGGGTTAGGTGCATCATCTCTGAATGAATACAGACCTGGAAGTCCTCTACTGTATGTGTGTTGGGGGCCTCACATCAGATGGTGTATGCTGTCTGTTTGCTGGTCCAGTGTTTGAAAGATATCAGGGGTTCAGATTAATTAAGACTGCTGGTCCTCCTATAGGATTGTCCTCCTCAAATTCTCTCAGCCTTCCCTAATTCAACAACAGGGGTCAGCTGCTTCTGTCCATTGGTTGGGTGCAAATATCTGCATCTGACTCTTTCAGCTGCTTTTTGGGTCTTTTGAAGGGCAATCATGATAGATCCCATTTT
>NW_018391600.1:33250-45596 GCF_900095145.1 Mus pahari | reverse complement strand
CTGGAGGTGGGCTCTATAAGTTCCCTCTCCCTATTGTTGGGCATTTTATCTAAGGTTCCTCCCTATGAGTCCTGGGAATCTCTCACCTCCCAGGTCTCTGGTGCAATTCTAGGGGTCCCCCAACCTCCTATTTCCTGGGGTTGCCTGTTTACATTCTTTCTGCAGGCCCTCAAGGCTTCAGTCCTTTTCCCTCACCTAATACCAGATCAGGTTCCCCCCTCCCCATCCACTTCCCCTCCCAAGTCCTTCCCTCCCTCCCTACTTATGATTGCTTTTTTCTCTCTTCTAAGTGGAACCGAGGCGTCCTTACTGGGGACAAAGCTACATTTTCATAAACACTGTAGTCCTTTTTGAATAACATCTGAAGTCTAATTTTGTTTCCTTAAGACCATTACCACAAACTGATTTAACATTTATCATTATATACTAACTTTTGTGGCACGACTCCACTGAACATATGTGCTGTCTGCATGGGAGGTTTAAGGGCTAAAGCTAGAGCATACAACAGCAGCAAAAAGGCGAGAAAACTAATGTAATGTGAAATATTTTTCAAATATTAATATCATTAAAATGTTCTCTGTGCTATACAAATCATAATCTCTTTACCTCTCCATTACAGTGCTATCATTATTTTAAAAAACTGAGGCAACTAAACAGTACCCAAATTAGTCACTAAAAATAAGGCTAGTCATAATAGTTTATGGCTTCCTCCAAAATTATGGAATACAGAGAAATAAAATTGCCCTGTGAACATAAAATGCTAGAGGTCTAATGCATGGGAACACAGATGTAAAACCACTTTAAAACACAAATAAAAGCCAGGACTGAAAGAATGGCTGATGTTTAATTAATTAGTTTTACTATGTTTGTGTAAAATGTGTCCACCACAGAGAAACTGACCAATCAGAAGCAAATTTAAAAAGGCACTTCAGAACATTTCACATTAGCAATGCTCATCCAAGCACTTGTATACAAGAATTTGAAAAACAAAATAAAACAAAACAATGAAACCCACTGTAAAGACCATTCTTAGACTCAGTCTAATGTCCCTTCCTCTAACTTATGCCCCATAAAAATAACAAGACTTTATTTCCTATCCAGATATTCCTACAAAAAAAAAATGGATAAGCCCATAGATTTGAATATCCAACTTCTAATGCCTTTCATGTTTCCTATTATAAATCAATAATTTGACATTTGAATTAAGTTTAACTTTTCAAGTAACTGGTCTCAAATATCAAATTAATCAAGCAAGATGGAGTTTTTCAGTTTCTATTTGAGTCAGGGCCATCTATCAAAACTAAAAATGTACTTTATGAGCTTGGTGACTATGAATTCATCCATAAAAAGTGGACTGGATGTAATGGCATAACAAAGCTGTGCAGCTGAGGAGTTTACCCTAAGGTAAGGAGTACCAATCTGTGAAAATTTTTGAATGATAGCTTGCTATGACTCCCACATGACAGAGATCAATTACACTGCTGTCCATGAAGGACGTAAACAACTAAAAGGTATTCCATGATTGTTTAGTATCTTTCCTGTTTAAAGCACGGGAAAAATAGTCCTTAGAAATTCAAACAAAGGCACACTAAAAGACACAAAAATATTAATGATAATAAATGTTTTAAACATAGCTTACTTCCTAAAACATAGCCAATAAACTTATAATTCTCTATAGAATGCATTTATTTACAGTTCTGAAGTAATAAGTTTTTTGGGGTTTTTTGTTTGTTTGTTTTTGTTTTTTTTAGATAGGAACAAATAACATTACTTCAGTATCTTTACCCATGGTAAACAGCATAACTATTTTCCCAAACCTCAACACAGCTCACAATCATTGCTAACATAATCTTCTAAGCAGGTGGGTGGGCGATTGATAGTGACATGAGATGAAGCCTATTTGTCATCTCCAGTTTAGAATTGCATGGAACTGGCATCTCATATTCTTTTCATATAGCAAGTGTCATTTTGACTAAAACTGCATGTTCTCTCAGATGCAGAGCCTAGTCTGCTTCCCTCCCCGCCCCCGTCTCTATCTGTCTGTCTGCCCCTCTGTGTGTGTGTGTGTGTGTGTGTGTGTGTGTGTGTGTGTGTGTGTGTGTGTGCATAAATGTGGATAAGACCTAAGCCTAGAAACCAATAGAAAATAGACAATGAGGAAGGACGGGACATGGGCAGAAGGTAAAGGAGACATCAAAGCAGAAAAAAAGAAGACTGTAAGGAAGGTTACAAAGATGGATTAGAGCAGCAAAGGGTAGAAGAATGAGGGAGAATGAAAATCTACTGAAATGCTTTCCTTAAGAGTGACATATTGTGCCGGGTGTGGTGGCGCACGCCTTTAATCCCAGCACTTGGGAGGCAGAGGCAGGCAGATTTCTGAGTTCAAGGCCAGCCTGGTCTACAGAGTTCCAGGACAGCCAAGGCTACACAGAGAAACCCTGTCTCAAAAAACCAACTTAAAAAAAAAAAAAAAAAGAGTGACATATTGTGCAATGCCTTGTTTGCTGATTTTTAAAATTGCCAAGTTTAAAAACCCGACATTTGGGGCTAGTATTACAACTCAGTGATATACTAATTGTCAAATAAGCACAAGGCCCTAAATCCAGTATCCAGTGCTAGAGAACAAAAGGTGTCATTTTGAGTCCCTCCATTTTTCTCTCGTTGTGGTTTAGTGTGCAGATAATGGGTGTCATTGTAACATTTTCAGATATAATCATTGTCTTTGGCTCATAGCTGCCACCACAGCTATTCTCCTAAATCCTTCTCCTCGTCTTCCTGCTCGCAAATCTGTACATAAAAACAAGCTTCAGATAAATTGTTTAAAAACATAAAGTTTAAGCATTTAAAAAACAAAATGAAACAAACAACAACAAGAAGAAGAAAACCTCAGCTTTAATTTTGAATAATTTGAATCTCCAAGCACTGAGAACTTATCTTCTCGCTCTTTGCAGCCTTTGTGAGACCTCTCTGGTAGCTTTGCATCCCATCACTCCTCTCTATCCTACAGAAGTTCACACCAGTGGTCCAGCATGGCCACTGCAGGCATGAAGGCACATAGCCAGCTGGCACAGAGCACGGAACAAAACAGAAAAGAGAGATAAAAGCTTAGCCAAAAGCAACCAGAGGCAGCAACCCTGCTCTACTAATTGTACCCTAATTGCCCATAAAAATACATTATCTTACTGTCTGATAAAAACAAAATGTTATTTTAGTAGTAGTCTTAAAACATTGGAAAAGTTTCCAAAGTTAAAACTTGTTCTTTTGTCTACTCTGCTTCTACTAAAACACTAATAATAGAAATTGAACATAAGCTACCTGGTGAAAGACTTAACACTAAATACAAGGCAATTTCCCTCATTTTCAAAACTGCAAATTATAAGTGGAAAAAAAGCCTTCAGGAATGTACCCAAATAAAAGCATACTTTTTATTGATGAGGGCTAAGAATATGAGTAAGAAAGACATCTGGTCCTTAGTAGACACATCTAGTCCTCATAAGAAATAGAAAGAGACTTGAGCAGGCAAAGGATAAAAAAATAAATAAAACAAAATTTTAAAAAGGGCTAACCAAAACTTTATATGCCCCATACAGGGGAGTGCCAGGGCCAANAANTGGGAGTGGGTGGGCAGGGGAGCAGGGNGGGGGGAGGGTATAGGGGACATTCGGGATAGCATTTGAAATGTAAATGAAGAAAATATCTAGTAAAATAATTTTTAAAAAGGGGGGGGTGCTAACCAAAGTCAAGAACTGTTGTAATAGTATTTAATCTCAATCATTTAATCTCAATCAGCAGTTTCTACCCCAACTTTAATCATTTGGTTCCCAAATAAATGTCACAAAACTTTTATATTTATAATAAGCCCTAATCAGCACTAGAGCTGGACAGATATCAATCTTCTAAGCTATTAGTATCTACTTCCCTATCAAAAATCCTAAGTTATAACTTGCCATATCCCATCTGGGCAGCTTTTCACTCCAATTGGTCAACCCTCATGACCATGTTCATAACTCACCTACCCCATGGTGTCTTCTCCTCTCTCCACCTTCTTCTCTTCTCCTCCTTGTGGTCCTGCCTCAGACACCAAACCTGGGAACCAAAACCGTACCTACTTCTCTTCTGCTTAACTATAGGCTGTCAACATCTTTATTCAATTATTTAAATTAAGGAGCAAAGTTACATAGCATCATTTGATGTACACGAGGATTCTCTCATCCCTCTGGCAACCAGGTCCAGTATTTAGCATTACAATACAACAAAACAAACCTTAACAAAGAACATATATAAATTATTTAAAAATTAGTAACTCAATCAAATAAAAATCAAAATGGAGGAAGATAATAATTTTTGGAAGAGGTTATGATTTGTATCTTATATGACTAGTGAAATGGTTCAATATCTCATTTCAGGTTCAAGGTGATTGAGGCCCAAGCCTGGCAACCTGAGTTTGATCCCCAGAGACCACATAAAGGTGGGAAAAAAAGAGCTGACCCCATAAATTGTCCTTTCACCTTCATGTGCACACACACCATACACACAAACACACACACAAACACATACTATACACAATTTAAAAAGTTTATATGATAAAGATTTGGTTCCCAAATGATGCTATTGGAAGGTGGTAGACATGTTAAGATTCCTGAAAAGGAATTTCGGGCACTGAAAGTCAAAATATCACTGAAGAACACATTGTGATCCCTGCTCCTTTCTCTCTTTTTGCTTCCTGGATGCTATGAGATAAGCAGCTTTGCTGTGCTGTAGTCTTTGCCATGGCGCTTTGCTTCACTATAGGACCGAAGCAAGCATGGATTAAAATAAATATTTCTTCTTTTTAATTTTATATTTCAGATACTTTGTCACAGCAATAGAAAACTACTAATACAGATAATATGGTGAGACACCTGGAACCCCAAGAAATTCAGCAGATTATCGATACAATAACCCAACCAGGTATTAAGATAAAAAATGAATTGACCAATCAATAGTTTTCACATATGAATTATAAGCAATTATAAGAACCCCCCAAACTGAAAAGAAAAATACAAAGTTATAGATATATCAATAGTTTTAACATATGAATTATAAGCAATTATAAGACCCCCCCCACACACAAACTGAAAAGAAACAAGCAAAGCTGTAGATATAAAACAGATATAAAAGACTGGCTCTATACAGAAAAATAGATTTGAACAAGAAAGGTATACATCACTCCATGAGATTATCAAGTCTCCCCAAAATTAATTCCAGTCTCAAAAACAGCAATGACAAAAAAAAAAAAACCCTAAGTTCTTCGACATATCTATGGTTATGCTACAGTTTCAAGTAAAAGTAAACACAAATGTTTAACTAAAAAAGCTGCAGCAGAATAGTAGGGAATGGGTAGAAGTGATGGCCTACGTCATCAAATCTTAAAGATCTACCTTCTTTCAGTGGCCTGGACTCCAGCCAGGCAGGGAAGCAGGCAGGCTGACTGCAGATCTGTACCTCACCCACTGCTCCTCCAAATTCAATGCCCCAGTCTCAGCCCTAGCTACAGCCTCCTTCTTCCCTCACCCCTGTCTCCAGTGGAACACACAAATCTCTTCCTCCTAGCCTCCCCTCCCACCACCACACTCAATGCTTGATCCCAGACCCCAACTCCAGCAGGCACACCCTGGGAATCCACAAGCTACTCTAACCAGGGAAACAGGTAGGCTAACTATAGATACTCCCATTTTTCTCAGCCTGTCCAAATCCAATCCCCAATTTCATCCTCAGTTTTGTAGAACACATTCTGCTGCGGGCTCTCATGTTCTTCCCCATTCACAGAATATTAAGCAGATCTTGGGGTAAAGCCCCGTTTTCCTCCTGCCTGTGGACACCCTCAGCATCTTCCCAGCCCATCCCCATGACTAAATGTCAGCTCCCAATAACCAGAAACACATCATGCCTGGATCCATCAGTGGCTACATCTATTGAGATAACAGAAGAATTTTTTTTACTATACAACACACAGCCATCATACTCTCCTAAGAATCAGAGAGGGGAACACAAACCAAAGAACAAAACACCTACCCAATGAATATAGAACCAGACATTAGCACCTAGAAGTACAATCGTCCCTATCCTAGATGCCTAGGTGTCAGCATAAAAAGACAATCAGTAAAATATAGGACAATATGTCACCACTAGAGTTCTACAACCCTACTACAGAAGGCCCTGAATATTCTAACACAGCTGAAACACAAGAAAAATACTTTAAAATAGCCTTTATGAATATGGTAGTCGGTCTTAAAGAGTAAATGAATAAATCCCTATTTTAAACCTATGAAAACACAAACAGTAGAAGGAAATAAAGAAATTTTCAAGACCTGAAAGTAGAAATAGAATTAATAAAGAAAACCCAAACTAAGGTAAATATGTAAATGAAAAATTTAGGATCTGAAACAGGAACCTCAGAGGTAAACCACAAAACAGAAAATAAGAAATGGAAGAAGGCATCTCAGGCATTGAAGACACAATAGAAGAAATAGATTCTTCAAAGAAAAATGTTAAATTTTAAAAATTTTAAAAATCCTGGCACAAAACAGTCAAGAAATCTGGATCACTATGAAAAGACCAAACCTAAGAATAAGAAGACTAGGAGAAGGAAAAGAAACCCAGGTCAAAGGCATAAAAAATATTTTCAACAAAATCATAAAAGAAAATTTTCCTAACCTAATGAAGGAGATGAAGGTACACAAAACATACAGAATATAAAATAGATCGTAACATAAAAGAAAATTCCCTCATCATACAATAAAACACCAAATAACAGAATATTAAAAATAAAGAATATTAAAAGCTGCAAGGGGGAAAAGCCAAAGAATATATAAAGGCAGAACTATTAGAATTATACATGACTTCTCAGTGGAGACCCCAAAAGCCAGAAGGGCCAGATGTGCTCCAGACTCCAAGAGACCTCAGATGCCAGCTTAGACTACTATACGCAGCAAAATTTTGCCCAGGTATTTGAAGCTTTTCCCCACTTTTTCTTCTATTAGATTCAGTGTATCTGGTTTTATGTGGAGGCTACTGATCCACTTGGACTTTAGCTTTGTACAAGGAGATAGGAATGGATCAATTTTCTACATGTAGACCGCCAATTGAACCAGCACCATTTGTTTTAAATGCTATTTTTCCACTGGACGGTTTTAGCTTCTTTGTCAAAGATCAAGCAACCATAGGTGCGTGAGTTCATTTCTGGGTCTTCAATTCTATACCACCGATCTACCTGCCTGTCTCTGTACCAATGCTATACAGTTTTTATCACTATTGCTCTATGGTATAGCTTGAGATCAGGAATGGTGATTCCCCCAGAAATTCTTTTGATGTTGAGAATAGTTTGTGCTATCCTAGGTTTTTTGTTCTTTCAGATGAATTTGAGAATTACTCTAATTCTATGAAGAATTGAATTGGAATTTTGATGGGAATTGCATTGAATCTGTATATTACTTTTGGTAAAATGGCCATTTTTACTACATTAACCCTGCCAATCCATGAGCATGAGAGATCTTTCCATCTTCTGAGATCTTCTTCTATTTCTTTCTTCAGGGATTTGAAGTTCTTGTCATACAGATCTTTCACTTCCTTAGAGTCACACCAAGATATTTTATATTACTTGTGACTATTGTGAAGGGTATCATTTCCCTAATTTCTTTCTTGGCCCTTTTATCCTTTGAGTAGAGGAAAGCTACTGATTTGTTTGAGTTAATTTTATATCCAGCCACTTTGCTGAAGTTGTTTATCAGCTGTAGGAGCTCTCTGGTGGACTTTTTGGGGTCACTTATGTATACTATCATATCATCTGCAAATAGTAATGTCTTGACTTCCTCCCTCCAAATTGTATCCTTTTGATCTCTTTTTGTTGTCTAATTGCTCTGGCAAGAATTTCAAGTACTGTATTGAATAGGTTGGGAGAGAGTGGGTAGCCTTGTCTTGTTCCTGATTGTAATGGGATTGCCTTGAGTTTTTCTCCATTTAGTTTGATGTTTGCTATTGGTTTGCTCTATATTGCACTTATTATATTTAGGTATGCACCTTGAATTCCTGATCTCTCCAACACTTTTAACATGAATGGGTGTTGTATTGTGTCAATGGCTTTTTGAACATCTAATGAGATGATCAAGTGGTTTTATTCTTTGAGTTTGTTGATATAGTGGATTACATTGATGGGTTTCTGTATATTGAACCATCCCTGCATTCCTGAGATAAAGCCTACTTGATCATGGTGGATGATCATTTTGATGTGTCCTTGGATTCTTTTTGCGAGAATTTTATTGAGTATTTTTGCATTGATATTCATATGGGAAATTGGCCTATAGTTCTCTTTCTTTGATGGGTCTTTTTGTGGTTTAGGTATCAATGTAACTGTGGCTTCATAACTTCTTCTAGTTTCACTGTGTCCCTGTTTAATTTCTGTTTCCCTGATCTTTACATTGATGAGAGTGGGTTGTTAAAATCTCCTACTATTACTGTGTGTGGTTCAATGTGTGCTATGAGCTTTAGTAATGTTTATTTTACAAATGTGGGTGCCCTTGCATTTGGGGCATAGGTGTTCAGAACTGAGTGTTCATCTTGGTGTATTTTTTCTTTGATGAGTATGTAATGTCCTTCCCACCTTTTTTGATAACTTTTGGTTGAAAGTCTATTTTGTTAGATATTAGAATGGCTACTCCAACTTGTCTTGGAACCATTTGCTTGGAAATTTTTTTCCCATACTTTTACTTTGAGGTAATTCTGTCTTTGACTCTGAGGTGTGTTTCCTGTATGCAGCAAAATGCTGGATCCTGTTTATGTATCCAGTTTGTTAGCCTATGGTTTGTTTGTTTTTTTTTTTTAAATTGGGGAATTGAGTCCATTGATGTTGAGAGATATTAGGAACCAATGATTGTTGCTTCATGATTTTTTTGTTGTTAGAGTTGGAATTATGTTTGTATGGCTATCGTCTTTTGCACTTGTTGTGAAAAGATTAATGTCTTGCTTTTTCTTGGGTATAGTTTTCCTCCTTGTGTTAGACTTTTCCTTCTATTATTCCCTGTAGGGCTGGGTTTGTGAAAGGGTATTATTTAAATTTGGTTTGGTCTTGGTATACTTTGGTTTCTCCGTCTGTGGTAATTGTGAGTTTTGCTGGGTATATAACCTGGGCTGACATTTTTGTTCTCTTAGTGTCTGTATGATATCTTTCCAGGACCTTCTGGCTTTTAGAGTCTCTGTTGAGAAGTCTGGTGTAATTCTGATAGGTCTGCCTTTATATGTTACTTAACCTTTTTACCTTACTGCTTTCAATGTTCTTTCTTTGTTCTATGAATTTGATGTTTTAATTATTATGTGACAAGAGGAATTTCCTTTCTGTGTTCTGTAGGCTACTTGTATGATTATGGGCACTTCTTTCTTTAGGTTAGGAAAGTTTTCTTCTATAGTTTGGTGAAGATGTTTGCTGGCCCTTTAAGTTAGAAATCTTCACTTTCTTCTATACCTATTATTCTCAGGTTTGGTCTTTTCCTTGTGTTCTAGATTTCTTGAATGTTTTGAGATAGGAGCTTTTTGCTGTTTGTATTTTCCTTGACCATTGTGCCTATGTCCTCTATTCTTCTGTCACTGAGATTCTCTCTTCTATCTCTTGTATTCTGTTGGTGATGCTTGCATCTGTGTCTCCTGTTCTCTTTCCTAGTTTTCCATCTCCAGGGCTGTCTCCCTTTGAGTTTTCCTTAATTATTCTATTTCCATTTTCAGATCCTGAATGGTTTTGTTCAATTCCTTCACCTGTTTGATTGTGTTCTCCTGGATTTCTTTAAGAGATTTATGTGTTTCCTCTTTAAGGGTTTCTACTTGTTTACTTGTATTCTCCTATATTTCTTTAGGGAGTTATTTATGTCCTTCAAGCCCTCTATCATCTTCATGAAATGAGAGTTTAGATCTGAATCTTGCTTCATAGGTGTGTTGTGGTATC
The DNA here is from genome assembly GCF_900095145.1 of Mus pahari. Lineage (NCBI taxonomy): Eukaryota > Metazoa > Chordata > Mammalia > Rodentia > Muridae > Mus > Mus pahari. Next base: position 35,626 of record NW_018391600.1, on the reverse strand, counting down.
CAGGACTTGCTATGGTAGAAGAACTGGGTTCTGATGTTGCCAAGCCAAATTGGTTTCTTATTTCTTCAAGTCAATTTGTTGCTTATGTTCTTGTGCTTGCTTCTCATCATCTGGTTATTTCTTGTGTTATCTAGCTTCCCTGTCTCTGCCTGGAGCCTGTCTTTCCTGTGATCCTGAGATCCTGTGATTCTGTGATCCCTGGGAACCTGGGTGTGTCAGAATACCTGAGCTGCAACTGGGATGTGGGCTGTTTGGGATCAGATCCAACACCAGGGCTCTGGTCCCCGGCACAGGTGGGAACTAGAGGGCTCTTGGGTGCTAATACACTTTTTAAAAGAAAATTTTAATGGAGTGGGGATTTATCTAGGTTATAGAACATAGTCTTGTTGTTTCCAGCACAATGAAAGGAAGGGAGGGGAGCAGAAAAGGAAAATAAAGGAGAATGAAAGGGAGAGGAGGTGATGTGGGATGTGGTAGTGGAGAACTAGAGGAGAGAAAATATAAGAAGAGACAAGAAAGAAAATGAAAGAAATGAAGAAAGAAAATGAGGAAAGGGAATAGGAAGGAGAGAGGAGGGGAAAGAAAAGGCAGGCAAGTAAACAAACAAATATGTTTACTTTTTGGCCCAGCAGTCCCACTTGTAGCAATCTTCTCTGAAAATACTCATCAAGAAGTAAAGAGTACTCTTAATGTAGACTCAGGATACCAAGAATCAAATTTTTAAATTTAACTCTAATTTTTAATTCAAAGAAGAAAATGTCCCCCAAAATAAAGAGATGGATAATAAGGGTCTGGAAGGATACAGACTACATATAGAGTCCCAGGAAAAAAAAGACAGGACCCGATACCAAGAAATATACCAAGAAATACTTCAAACATTATAATTCCAGATGCCTAGGCCCAGCACAAAAGCACAAGCATAAACAACTAAGGAAATATGCCTATCCTCTAGAAGCTGGCAATCCCATTGTAAGAGACTTTAAAAATACCAATTTAAAACACCAATTAAAATAAAAACAAAAATTAAAAACTTAGAACATCAAACTAAAGCCTTAAAGGTATGTCTCATCAACACATTAAAACACACGAAACAGAATTTCAGGTATTGAAAACAAAACAGAAGAAATCAATACCTCAGTGTATGTGTGTACTTTTGATTTCTAAAAAACTCCAGACAGAAAACATTCAGCAACTGAGGATTATTAGGAATAGTCAAAACATACAAATAATAAATATAGAGGAAGCCAGAGATACCTATCAAGGAATCAAAATTTTAAACTTAACTCTATTTTTTAATTCATAGAAGAAAATGTCCTCAAAATAAAGAGATAGATAATAATGGTCTGGAAGAATACAGACTACAAATAGAGTCCCAGGAAAAAAATACCAACAACACATAATAATCAAATCATCACCTGTACAAAAAAAGGGATATTAAAATCTGCAAGAGAAAAACACCAACCAACATCTAAAAGCAGGCCATGAGTCTGTCTGACTTCTCAATGGCGATACTGAGAGCCAGAAAAGGCTATATGAATGCACTACAAACTCTGAAAGACCTCATATGGCCAACCCACACTACTACTCCCTATAAAACTATGAATCACAATAGATATAGAAAACATTTCCAAAATAAAATCAAACTTAAACAGTTTCTACCCACAAATCCAACTATTCAGACAGAACTGTGAGAAAAACTCCAGTCTGAAGTGGTTAACCACACTCAAAATAAATAAGTAAATAAATAATTAAATAACCAAAAGAAATAAGTAATTCCAGAGGAATAAATCAAAAGAAGGTAAAAGTGGGTTCCGGTCCAGTCGGGGCCACCCCCACCATCTTCCTTGTGAACCCCAGCATGGCCTCTAAGCATTCTGGAGTAATCTCCACGCCGCAGGTCCTGGGGATCACCTCATGATCATGGGTTAGTGGAACTCAACATCAGCTCCAGAGAATCTTGAGGGTCTTGTGCAAGCAGGAACAGGGAAAAAGGAACCCCTGTCGGGGTCACCCCCGCCATCTTCCTTCTGAATCCCAGCAGAGGCCACTGAGCTCTCCGGAGTACTCTCCACACTACAGGTCCTCGGGATCACCTCAGGATCACGGGAGGCAGAGCAGAGACCCAGACTCCTGGGCACTTTCATTTCAAGAGGGAGAGTAAGCCTACAGGGAGGGCTCTGACCCCAGGGCTCAGAAGGAGGATCAGAGCTCCAGACTTCTGGACACCTGCCCTGCAAGAGGAGAGCTTGCCTGCAGAGAGTGCTCTGACCACTGGGACTCAGGTGAGAGTTCAACTCCCAGGAGTGCTGACAGAGGCTAACAGAATCAGAGGATCAAGCTCCAGCCAGAAACAGCTTGAACATTAACACCAGAGAT
>NW_018391600.1:30421-31890 GCF_900095145.1 Mus pahari | reverse complement strand
AGAGGAAGCAACAATTACTTTTCTTTGATTTCTCTTAACATCAATGAACTCAATTCCCCCAATAAAAAGACATAGACTAATAGACTGGCTACACAAACAGGACCCACCTTTTGCTGCTTACAGGAAACCCACTTCAGGGACAAAGACAGACACTACCTCAGAGTAAAAGGCTAGAAAACAATTTTCCAAGCATATGGTCCAAAAAAACAAGCTGGAGTAGCCATTCTAATATGGAATAAAATTGACTTACAAGCCAAAGTTATCAAAAAAAGACAAGGAGGGGCACTTCATACTCATCAAAAGTAAAATCTGCCAAGAGGAACTCTCAATTCTAAATATCTATGCTCCAAATACAAGGGCAGCCACATTCATTAAGGAAACTTTAGTAAAGCTCAAAGCACTCATTGCACCTCACACAATAATAATGGGAGACTTCAACACCCCACTCTCACCAATGGACAGATCCTGGAAACAGAAACTAAACAGAGACACATCAACACTAACAGAAGTTAGGAAACAAATGGATTTTACAGATATCTACAGAACATTTCATCCTAAAACAAAAGGATATACCTTCTTCTCAGCACCTCATGGAACATCCTCCAAAATTGACCATATTATGAGTCAAAAACCAGGCCTTGACAGATTCAAAAATATTGAAATTATCCCATACATCCTATCAGATCACCACGGACTAAGGCTGATCTTCAATNACAGCATAAATAATAGAAAGCCNACATTCACGTGGAAACTGAACAACACTCTACTCAATGATATTTGGTTAAGGAAGAAATAAAGAAAATAATAAAAGAGTTTAATGAAAATGAAGCCACAACATACCCAAACTTATGAGACACAATGAAAGCAGTCCTAAGAGGAAAACTTATAGCTCTGAGTGCTGCCAAAAAGAAACTAGAGAGAGAATACACTAGCAGTCTGACAGCACACCTAGAAGCTCAAGAACGAAAGGAAGTAAATTCACACAAGAGGAGTAGACTGCAGGAAGTAATCAAACTAAGGGCTGAAATCAACCGAGTGGAAACATAAAGAACCATTCAAAGAATCAACCAAAGCAGGAGCTGGTTCTCTGAGAAAATCAACAAGATAGATAAACCCTTAGCCAGACTCACTAGAGGGCACAGAGACAGTATACTAATTAACAATATCAGAAATGAAAAAGGAAACATAACGATGGATCCTGAGGAAATCCAAAACATCATCAGATCTTACTATAAAAGGGATGCAGGGATTGTTTAATATACAGAAATCCATCAATGTAACCCACTATATAAACAAACTCAAAGACAAAAATCACATGAAATTCTCGTTAGATGCTGAGAAAGCATTTGACAAAATCTAACACCCCTTCATCATGGAAGTCTTGGAAAGATCAGGAATTCAAGGCCCATACCTAAACATAATAAAAGCAATATACAGCAAACCAATAGCCAACATCAAAGTAAATGGAG
>NW_018391600.1:21943-28346 GCF_900095145.1 Mus pahari | reverse complement strand
CACACATGGAAGGAGGGAGTTACAGAGACAAAGTTTGGAGCTGAAATGGAAGGATAGACTATCCAGAGACTTCCCCACCCAGGGATACACCCCATAATCAGCCACCAAACGCAGACACTATTGCATATGCCAGCAAGATTTTGCTGAAAGGACCCTGATATAGCTGTCTCTTGTGAGGCTATGCCAGTTCCTTGTACACCCAGAGCTGGTGTCTCTAGGTGCATATATAGCAGAAGATGGCCTAGTTGGCCATCATTGGGAAGAGAGGCCCTTTGTTCTTGCAAACTTTATATGCCCCATACAGGGGAACGCCTGGGCCAAGAAATGGGAGTGAGTGGGTAGGGGAGCAGGGCGGGGGGGAGGGTATAGGGGACATTCAGAATAGCATTTGAAACATAAATGAAGAATATATCTAATAAAATAATTTTAAAAAATAAATAAAAGAGAGAGAAAAGAGAAAAATAAATAAATAAGAAGGTAAAAAAGAAAATCCCCCACCATAACAAAATAACAGAAATCAATAAACACTACTCATTGAGAACTCATTGGAAGTATTGAACCAGTAGACTTCATTCCCCAATAAAAGGACAAAGGTTACTTAACTGGATTTGAAAACAGACTCCCTCTTTCTGCTGCATTCAAGAAACACAACTTACCATCAAGAACTGATATCACCTCAGGTTAAAAGGATGGAAAATTTATTCCAAGCAAATGGATCAAAAATCAAGCAGGTATAGCCATTTTGATATCTGAAAAATTTAATCTTCAAACCAAAACTAGCCAAAAGAGATAGGGACAGACACCGCATACTCATCAAAGAAAACCCATGAAGAGGATATTACAATTCTAAAATTTATGTACCAAACACAAGGGCACCCGAGTTGATAAAATAAACAGTAATACGGCTAAAAGCAAAACCCACGTACACTGAAAGTGTTGACTTCAATACCCAGCTCTCACCAATAAACAGGTCACCCAGACAAAAACTAAACAGAGAAGTACTAAAGTTGGAAAATATTCATAAATCAAATGAACCTACCTAAAGATATCTACAGAAAATTTGACCCAAACACAGAAAAATGTAATTTCTCTCAGCAGCTCATAGAACTTTCTTTAAAATGGACCACATACTTGTATACGAAGCATGTTTCATAAAATTGAAATACCACCCTGTACCCAATATGATCACTGATTAAGACAGGATATCAACAACAGAAACAATAGAAAGTACAAAGTCATGGAAACCAAACAACCCTCTACTGAATGAAAAACAGGTCAAGTCAGAAATCAAGAAGGAAATTGAAATGTTTTTAGAATTGAATGAAAATGAAAACACAACATACCAAAACCTTTAGGACATAATGAAAGTAGTTCTAAGCAAGTTCATAGCACTAACTGCCGATGTTTAAATAAAAATTTAAAAAACAACAAAATCAAACAAGCAAAACGTCCTGGAGAAACCTCATTAACACCTTGTGGGACACCTAATAGACAGAAAATTAATTATTATTAGTGAATGGTGTTAAGAAAATTGACTAACAATTAAATAAAAATTTTTGATGAATATATCATGCTATATATAGAATATATGCTTGTTTATTGGATCATGTCTAAATAAAAATAACTCAATGATCTAAGTACAAGGAACACTGAGTACCTTTCATCTTATACAAGCTATATCTGACAGAAGGATTAATATACAAACTATATAAAGAACACCAAAGACAAAGGATCAATAAAGCTGGGCATAGTGGCATACATTGTTAATTGCAGCACTTGGGAGACAGAGGTATACGAATCTCTGTGAGTTCAAGGCCTGCCTAGTTTACATGGTGAGTTCCAAAACAGCCAGGGCTACACAGAGAAAACCTGTGTCTTAGTTAGGACTTCCATTCCTATAAAGAGACACCATAATCAAGGCAACTCTCATGAAAAACAACATTTAACTGGGACTAGCTTACAGGTTCTGCAGTTCAGGCCACTGCTATCAAGGCAAGAAGTATGACAGCAACCAGGCAGGCATGGCGCTGGAGCTAAGAGTTCTACATCTTGTTCCAAAGGCAAACAGGGGAAGACTGGCTTCATCAGCTAGGAGGAGGCTCTCTTCCACAAAGGGTGGACCTTGAGCATAGTAGGAAACGTCCAAAACCCATCCACACAGTAACACACTTCCTCCAACAAGGCCACACCTCCTCACAGTACCACTCCATATAGGCCAAGCATATTCAAACCTCCACACCCTTGTCTCAAAAATAAAAACAAAAAAAAATAGTCAAGAAAACAAATTAACCAACTTAAAAACAACAACATGCTATATGTCTAAACAGACTTCTCTGTAGAAGAAATAAAAATTTCTAAGAAATATTTCAAAAACATCTTTATCATCTTTAGCAATTAGTTAAATGAACATTTAAACAACTTTGAAATTTCATCTTACCCAAGTCAAAATGGCTATGATCAACAAACAACTTACAACACATGTTAGCAAGCGTGTGAGGAGAAGGGAACTCTCACTCACTGCTGCTGGGAGTGCAAACGAGCGCAGCCCCTCTAGAAATCAGTATAGAAAATCTTCAAAAAGCTAAAAGCAGATCTATCCCATGACCCAGATACACCACTCGTCAGCATATGCCCGGAGGACTCAGCATCCTGCTCAGCAGTGTTTGTAGAAGTAAGGACATAGAAGTAATCTAGCAACCCTTCAACAGATAAATGGATAATCAAAGAGCAGTACATATATACAAGGGAATATTCAACTGATAGACAAATGAAACCATAAATTTTACAAACATGGTAACTGAATTAAGTCAGATAGACACTGTTCCATTTATATAAAAATCCATGGAAAGAGAAAGAGAAAAATCAATAGTTTCCAGGGTATGTGGGCAAAGTGAAATAAGGAGTCACGGATTAATGAGTAAAGAATTTTGGAGGGAGGAGGTAATATCATTGTTTTGGAATGAAAGAATAGAGATGATTGCATAAAGTTAATATGTAAATATCACTGACTTGGATGCTTTTGAATTTTATATTATTTAATCCCAGCACTTGAAACACAGAGACTTGAATTTTATATTATTTATATTCGATCAAAATATACGCATATAAAGTTAAATAACCATGTTCTCTAATAACAAAACAGTAATACCAACTCTTTATGTCAAGTAGATTTTTCAGAAAAAAAGAAAATTGGCAAAGCACTCACAAGAGCTCTCAAAGTTCTAAACTTACTGCTAGAATGGCAAAGAGGTTAACCGTCCATACACATTTTCTTTGACATTGGTAGGCAGCTCTCCATTGCTATGCTATACCAAATATCTGAGATAATCAGAATGTAAAAACAAAAGATTTATTTTACCTCACAGTTACCTGTCTCAGTTGTATAGACCCTATGGTACCACAATATACCATATGAAGGCTTCATGGCAAAGGAGGCCCATTTATTTCATGTCTGGGGATCAAAAGAAAAAGGAGCAAGACATCATACAATTTAAACTTATTCAAAAATCTCTTCATATAGTAAAATATTACATTCCATGCATATATAATGAAAAATTGAAAAGCAAACGGCTAGACTTCTTTTACACAGTCCTCCTTAACAGAACACCCAACTTTACTGAAAACGCCTCACTCACTCTTGCCTCTTAAAGATTGCACCATCTCACAGCAGCAGCAAGCTGGAGACCAAGTCCTTAACACATGAACCTTTATGTAACACTTACACAAAGCATAGAATATGACAACAGTAGTTAATATTCATAAAAGGGAATCAAAGGTAGATAGACAGGATTCATTACTCTCAGAGACTGAATATATAAATACCACCAAAATTATGTAAAGAGAAATATGATAGACAAATGACTAAGGAAATTTATAATTGTTTAGTTTTTGTTTTACACTTAAATTTTTTGAGATTGACATTTCCCTCCCAGGGTACACTCCTGAGTCTAATAGTAGAATGTAAATATTTGGTCAAGAACTTTTTAATTCTTAAGGTATAGTTACAAGTTCAATTTAAGGATTCAAATTCACTTTATTCCAAGCATGTTTACAGAACATGCATTGACAGATGTGGCTGGGGGTAAGTTTCCATTTTTAACAAAAGTTAGTTTCTTATCTTAAAAATTGAGTCTTTCTGTATGTTTTTTGTTAGTACATCCACTAAAATTCTGTTTTCATAACAACTACTATTCACAGATGTCTATTTTTGTTTTATATTAAAGGAAAAACTGCATTTTAGAACCACAATAGCACATTTTTAAAACATTCATTTAAATGGGCTCATTGGAGGCAAATGAGTTGGCTTTTGGAAAAATGTTTACATTTTTGTTTATTTTTAAAAATCATACTAAAATTATTCAAAAATCATTTATTTACTGTTAGGTTCAGAAAGCTTGCATCTGGTGGTGATACAGGTATTATGCCAATGACTATGCTCTTGGATTAGCACTGCTAATAATAATTGTGTACACAGATGTTACAAAGAATAACCTCATATTATTCTAGTGGTGCTTATTTTTATGTAACCACAAAACTGGGAAGTTTTTCAAGCAAACAAATGACATCTACATTTTAAACCCAAATAAGTCTCTGGCTCAACTCCTAAAAGTTGAAGTCTACCCTTTACGGTTACATTTCCCTCTGAAGTCAATAACTACTTCAAGTCGAAGAAGAATGATGCCAAGTGTCCTACTTGGCTTTCTGCTGTTGTGATGAATCACTGACCAAAACAAATTTAGAAGAAAAAAAAAAAGAGTTTATTTCATCACACACAGTTCATAGTTGAGAGAAGTCAGGGAAAAACCTCAAAGCAAGTAGCCTGGAAGCAGGAACGGAATCAGGTACCACGGAGGAACTCGGTGTCAGGGCGTGCTGGGCTAGCTTGCTTAGTTTCCTCTCTTGTGTAACCTAGGATCACTTGCCTAGGGATGATACTTCCCACAATGGGATGGGCACGCCAGTATCAATCATTAATCCACGCAGTGTCCCACAAATATACCCACAGGCCAATCTGCTGAAGGCAATTCCTCACATGAGAATCCCTCTTTCCGGGGGACTCCAGTTAGTAGTGTCAAGTTGACAAAAAACTAACCAGTACACCAAACCACTTCTCAGAGTACCCAGAAGAAAAAAAGGTATACACCATAGGCTGTAGGTATAAATTAGACAGTGCAAATAAGGATTAGTATTCAGCAATTCATCCTTTCCTTAAGATAAAATCTATTACCTATCTACTGCTTGTCAAATACTGGGCCAAGTACACACACACACACAAACACACACATACACAACTCACACACACCTCCCAAATCTACTCAATTCTCAAGAAAGTCTTAGCATGCCTCTTTTAATGTTATTTATTAAGCAATTTAAATTTGTTTTGTTAAATCATCTGTAATGGATATAACTTGATGTTCCTGCCACTATGTTTTGGCCCTGTCTTTCTACCCCACAATATAACAAAACTGTTACCAAAACTTGCTTGCACTATGCTCAAAACACATTTCAAATGAAAACATTTTTAATTGAAATAACATGTTTTATATGATATATTTTGATCATGTTTCTCCCCTTCTCAAACTCCTCCCAGATGCTGCATACCTCCCCATACAATCAAATCCATGCACCACTACCACCCCCAAAACACAAGAAACAGACCTCATACACACCTTTAATCCAAGAGCTTTCTGTTTATTGCAAACAAAAAAATTAAAAATAAAATAAAGTCTAAAATTAAAAATTAAATAAAGTCTACCCTAAATCAAGAAGGAGATCAAAAGCAACCAGTTGAGAGGAAGCCAACAGAGGGGGAAGTGGGGAAGTCAGGAAGATGAATGGAGACACACAGAAGGTAGAAAGGATGGATGTTCAGTTAGAAGGGATGCTGGCAAGGATGTGGAGAAAGAGGAACACTCTTCCATTGCTGGTGGGATTGCAAGCTTGTACCACCACTGTGGAAATCAGTTTGGCTGTTCCTCAGAAAACTGGACATAGTACTACAAGAAGATCCCACAATACCACTCCTGGGCATACACCCAGAAGATGCTCCAACTTGTAATAAGGATGCATGCACCACTATGTTCCTAGCAGCCTTACGTATAATAGCCAGAAGCTGGAAAGAACCCAGATGTCCCACAACAGAGGAATGGATACAGAAAATATGGTACATTTACACAATGGAGTACTACTCAGCTATTAAAAGCAATGAATTTATAAAATTCTTAGGCAAATGGACGGATCTGGAGTATATCTTCCTGAGTGAGGTAACCCAATCACAAAAGAACACACATGATATGCATTCACTGATAAGTGGATATTAACCCAGAAACTTAGACTACCCAAGATACAATTTGCAAAACACATGAAACTCAAGAAGAAGGAAGACCAAAGTGTGTATACTTTG
>NW_018391600.1:14680-21918 GCF_900095145.1 Mus pahari | reverse complement strand
CACCTGGGGATCCATTCCATAAACAACCACCAAACCCAGATACTATTGTGGAAGCCAACAAGAGCTTGCTGACAGGAGCCTGATAGAGCTGTCTCCTGAGATGCTCTGCCAGTGCCTGACAAATACAGAAGTGGATGCTCACAGCCATCCATTGGAAGCACAGGGTCCCCAATGAAGGAGCTAGAAAAAGTACCCAAGGAGCTGAAGGGGTCTGCAGTCTCATAGGAGGAACAACATCATGAACTAACCAGTATCCCCAGAGCTCCCTGGGAATAAACTACCAATCAAAGAAAACACATGGTAGGACTCATGGCTCTAGCTGCATACGTAGCAGAGAATGGCCTAGTCAGTCATCAATGGGAGGAGAGGCCCTTGGTCCTGTGAAAGTTATATGCCCCAGTCTAGGGGAATGTCAAGGCCAAGAAGCAGGAATGGGTGGGTTGGGGAGCAGGGGGAGAGGGGAGGGGAGAGAAAATATATAATTAAAAAGAAAGAAAGAAAATGGATTTTTCCTTTGGGGACACTGGCTGAGGCTGAAAAACTGCTTCTCTGAATTCACAGGTTTTTACCCCAGCATCTGACTCCCAAGGCTTGCTATTTATTTATTTATTTATTTATTTATTTATTTATTTATTTATTGCTTTTTCATTTTTATTGGATATTTTATTTATCTACATTTCAAATCTTATCCCCTTTCTGATTCTCCCCACCCATAAAACCCCTATCCCATCCCCCCTTCTGCTTCTATGAGGGTGTACCCCCACCCACTCACCCCCTCCTGCCTCCCCACCCTCCCATTCCCCTATACTGTGGCTCCCAAGTCTTAATTAGTAAAACCAACCACTTAAGATTTTGTAAAGATCTTTTCCCAATCTGTTGGTTGCTGTTTTGTCCTATTGACAGTGTCATTTGCCTTACAGAAGTTTTGCAATTTTTATGAGGTCCCATTTCTCAATTGTTAGAGCATAAGCCATTGGTATTCTGTTCAGGAACTTTTCCCCTGTGTGTTCTCCATGTATTTGAGGCTCTTCCCCACTTTCTCTTCTATTAGTTTCAGTGTATCTGGTTTTATGTGGAGTTCCTTGAGCCACTTGGACTTGAGCTTTGTACAGGAGATAAGCATGGATCAATTTGCATTCTTCTCCATGCTGACCACCAGTTGAAGCACCACCATTTGTTGAAAATGCTGTCTTTTTTCCACTGGATGGTTTTAGATCCTTTGTCAGAGATCAAGTGACCATAGGTGTGTGGGTTCATTTCTGGGTCTTCAATTCTATTCCATTGATCTACCTGACTGTCACTGTACCAATACCATGCAGTTTTTATCACTATTGTTCTCTATACAGCTTGAGGTCAGGGATGGTGATTCCCTCAGCTGTTCTTTAATTATTGAGAATAATTTTCGCTATACTGGGTTTTTTGTTATTCCAAATGAATTTGCATTGCTCTTTCTAACTGTATGAGGAATTGAGTTGGAATTTTGATGGGGATTGCATTGAATCAGTAAATTGCTTTGGGCAAAATGGCCATTTTTACTATATCAATCCTGCCAATACATTAGCATGGGAGATCTTTCCATCTTCTGAGATCTTTAATTTCATTCTTCAGAGACTTGAAGTTCTTCTTATACAGATCTTTCACTTCTTTGGTTAGAGTCACATCAAAATATTTTATATTATTTGTGACTATTGTGAAGGGTGTCATTTCCCTAATTTCTTTCTTCGCCCTTTTATCCTTTGAGTAGACAAAGGCTACTGATTTGTTTGAGTTAATATTATATCCAGCCACTTTGCTGAAGTTGTTTATCAGCTGTAGGAGTTCTCTGGTGGAATTTTTGGAGTCACGCTTAAGTATACTATCATTATCATCTGCAAATAGTGATATTTTGACTTCTTCCTTTCCAATTTGTACCCCTTTTACTTCCTTTTGTTGTCTAATTGCTCTCACTAGGACTTTGAGTACTATATTGAATAGGTGGAGAGAAAGTTGACAGCCTTGTCTAGTTTTGAATTTAGTAGGATTGCTTCAAGTTTTGCTCCTTTTAATTTGATGTTGGCTATTGGTTTGCTGCATATTACTATGTTTAGGTATGGGCCTTGAATTCCTGATCTTTCCAAGACTTTTATCATGAATGGGTGTTGGATTTTGTCAAATGCTTTCTCAGCATCTGATGAGATGATCATGTGGTTTTTTCTTTGAGTTTGTTTATATAGTGGATTATGTTGATGGATTTCCGTATATTGAACCATCCCTGCATTCCTGGGATAAAGCTTACTTGATCATGATGGATGATTGTTTTTATGTATTCTTGGATTCAGTTTGCACAAATTTTATTAAGTATTTTTGCATCAGTATTCATAAGGGAAACTGGTCTGAAGTTCTCTGTCTTTGTTGGGTCTTTGTGTGATTTAGGTATAAGCGTAATTGTGGCTTCATAGAATGAACTGGGTAGTGTTCTTTCTGTTTCTATTTTGTGGAATAGTTTGAAGAGAATTGGTATTAGGTCTTCTTTGAAGGTCTGATAGAATTCTGCACTGTGTGTGTGTGTGTGTGTGTGTGTGTGTGTGTGTGTGTGTGTGTGTGGTTTATTATAGTGTCTTGCAGGCTGTGGTCCAGCTAATCCAACAATGGCTGTCTACCAATGCAAAGTCTAAGAATACAGTAGTTGCTCAGTTCAAAAGGCTGAATGTATCAACTGGTCTTCAGTATGTGCTGGAATTCTGAAGAAGTCATTAGTGGCTCTAAAGCCAGTAAAGAAATGAACTAGCCAGAAAGTGTTGTGGTCCCCAAAATTGCATGAGAATTCAAGAATCCTCGTGTTCACACATAAGAGACTGTAGGAACACCACCCCCAGTTGGTTTTGATTGGTAAATAAAGTTGCTGGCGACCAAAGGCTGGGCAGGAAGACAGAGGTGGAACTTTAGGATTCCTGGGCAAGAGACTAAGGTAGAGAGAAAGGGGATAACCACCATGCTTAGGAAGGAAGAGAGACACCAGGCCTGAGAGGTGCTGAAGACAGAGAGATATTTGTCATGTTGGTGCTGGGGGAATGCAGCAGAGGGGGCCTACAGGTCTGGTCCAGAGCAGCAAAGACGAAAGGTAATAAGTTGAGAATATCAGAGGAGGGTACATTAGCCTCATGAAGGTTAGGAAGTGGCCCAGCCACTGAACTGTTTAAGATATATCAAAGTATAACTAATGTGTGGTGTGCGTGCGTGCGTGTGTGTTGTGTGTGTGTGTGTGTGTGTGTGGTGTCTTTCATTCAGTAACACAAAACATTGGAGCAGGTAATGTGAGCAGCTGCCTGCATCAATTTGAGAAGCTCTAATTGGTTACGGCTACAAGGAAGAGTAAGAAAAAGCAGGCAAAGAGTTTCCTTTGTCCACACCCTTCATATACCCTGCCACCAAAAGGGATGGCCCAGTTTTAAGGTGGCTCTTTCCACCTCAAAAAATTTGGATTTAAAATGGGTCTTCCAACTTGAAGTGATTTGATTGAGAAAAATCCCTCATAGTTGTACCCAAAAGCTTGAGTTATAGTTAATTCAAGTTGTAGTCAAGTTGGCAAGCAAGAATAGCTATCTACAACTCATATTAGCTATTTTCTAGTGCTCTAAAAACCTTGACCTTCTTCTTGCTGTTCCTTAACATGCATACTCCTGCCTAAAGATTTTTCCATATGCTATTTTTCCTGCCTATAAATACCCAACTCCAGATAGTCTCATAGCTTTCTTTCATTTCTTTCAGGTCTTTCTCTAGTTAAGTCCTATAGGAGACCCTCTTTGACTACCAAAATTAAAAATCAAGTTTTTTCTTTCTTATCTTGTTATATGAAATACTGTTTACTTATTATCTCCCCAGCTAGAATATCAATTCATGAAAGCCAACTTTAGTTCCTGACTATATCTTGTGCCCATAAAAACAGTGCCTGGCACAGAGTAAATATTGAACACTTAGTATTGAACTAATTACTTCTTTTGTCCTTCCTTTTCTCTTCTGGCTCTGTTTCTTACTGTGTGGAATTAAGAACTCTGAGAAAGTAACTACTTTCAGTAAATTGATCACCATTCAATAATGACTATCTCTCTGGGTCAGGTCACCCAGGAGGTACCCAGCTAAAAAGTCTTGGATACAGCACCAATTCCTGGACCCCTATCTCTTACGGTCAAAGTACTAGACTCATATGGCATAAAATATTCAAACCTTATATGCAAGGAATCAGTTTTGTTGTTGTAATCAGGCAGTTTAAATAACCAAGTAGTCATTTTTGCATTCCTCTCTTGTTAAATATATCTTTCTATTTGGTTTTATTGTCCTCTTCCTACTAAGATATGTTGTTCAAGCCAATTACTAAAAGAACAAATAGAATCAGACACCAGGGAAAGTCCTTTCTTCTTTCCAGTAAAATATTTTTGTCATATCACTCTCAATCCAATCATATTTCTAACCTCATATCCACCACATCTTAGTTTTATAAGGAGTAATTTTCTAACCTATACATCCAAATGTTAACATATGCTATAAATTACTTTTCTAAATTTTTCATTTTATTAAAGAATAATATTGAAAACAATACCTCACCTAACTGTAAAAAAATTATTATTCAATTTAAGACAAAAATATTATGATGATTTTAGGAATAATTAATTGAAGAATAATAGCCTTACAAAAACCCCTCAAATATTACTTATAGGACTATTGCTAGCCTAGTTATGAAATTACTCACTGTGTGCAAAACGTGAGATTCAACTGATTATCATTACTAAGTACCTATTAATGGTGTGGTATCATGCAGAGTTCTTGGGTGATAAATATGCATTTCTTAGTACAAAAAGCTTTTGTGTCTGACAAAATTTATCCTTCCTAATTGTAGTGAACAGGAAAGGCCCTTGATAATATTGGGAATTTTTTTGTACCCTTTGTCTCAGTTACTGGCACTGTGTGGGGAAATTGAATGATGCATCCTTGCTGGGGAAAGTACATCACTGGCTTTTAAAGATTAAGGCATCGCCCTATTGTTAGTTTGCGCTCTCTCTCTCTCTCTCTCTCTCTCTCTCTCTCTCTCTCTCTCTCTCTCTCCCTCCCTCCCTCCCTTTCCCTCCCTTCCTTCTTCTCTCTGCTTCATCTGCTTCATGATGCTGGTTGGGATGTGAGCTCTCAACTTCCTGCTCCCGTTGCCATGGCTGTTGCTTGCTTTCATACCTCTATCCATCATCATGTATTCTTTCTCTTGAACCAAATAAACTTGAGCCAAATAAACTCTCTGTCCCTACAGTTGGTCATGGTGTTTTATCACAATGACAGAAGAGTAATTAATACACCAATATTTTGTTATATGTTTCTTAAAATAATTACATTGTCAATGTACAGCTTATAAGCAGCACATTAATAAAAACTAACCAGATGTTTATACTATGGAGCATTTGTTTACAGGTACACTGTATTAAATATATGATGAAATTATAATATTTAGAAAGGGAATTCGAGTGAATGTGTTATGGGTTCAGTGCAAGTCAAGAAAATACATTTCCTTCTTTAATCTATTTAACTTGCTCAACAAATTGTATTTTTTAGTTTTCTTTTTCTATAGCTGTCTCAGCTGGGATTTTTTAAGTTTTTAACCTTATTTTTATTTTATGTGTGTGGGTGTTTTGCATGCATGTATATTTGTACACTGTATGTGTCTAGTGCCTGTGGAGACCAGAACAGAGCACGAGGCTCTCAGACAGTTGTTCACCCCCATGTGGAACAGAGCACCAGGCTCTTAGACAGTTGTTCACCCCCATGTGGATGCTAGACATCAAACTTGTCTCCTGTGGAAGAGCATTCAGTCTCTTAACTGCTGAGATATCTCTCCAGCTTCCACATAATATTTATTAAAACACAGTAGTACTAAAATAGAGTGCTTATTTTAGCAATACTGTTTATATAAAGTTAATCAGAAAGGTAAAAACACTTAACTAAAGACCCCATAAATCTCTTTGACATTCATTCCCTTTGTTAAAAAGGAAAATATTTTTATTCATAAATGGAGCAATAGTCTTAATTTTAATATGAAAAGCAATATTTTATAAATATTACTTGAAAAATGTTCACTTCACTAGCTTTAATATGATTTCCCTAGCCAGTTTTAATATGCCCTATAATATAGCCACAATACATTATATTACCATCTGCACTAAATGCTAGCCTCCCACTCTACTGTGTTATTCTTACACCTAATCCTCTTTGTAACCCTTACACCTCCCACACTATCTATCCTAACTTCATAATTGTCAAAAAGGAAATGATCGTTTCATCTCACACACCATCATTTTCATCAAACTTTCTCATTTCAGTGATGTGGCCTTTAATTTCAGCCAGCTGACTGCCAAAGACACGACTTCTCATACCATCAGTGGGATGGCATTGATAATCTCTCCAAAACAGATAATTGGTGTTTTGCTTTGATTCTTAGACACACTGAACACATATATAGCATTCCAGTGAGGATATTAAACATACTCATGTGTCCATGATATTTTTATCTTCTGCAATGACACTGCAAAGACAAAATATCAAAAACATCTACAAAATATCAAAACTTCAGATGGGAAATATACTAATAGAAAGAAAGGTGTTGAGCTCAAGTGTTGTAACCAACTAACAGAACAGAAGCAAATCTCTTCAAGATCACAGACTATACCATAACAGTAGACAAAAGGTTCAATACTTCTTCAGTGTTAGAGTAGGCAGCTAAGTATATAGATCAAGTACTGTAGATATAATAATATAGTGCTGAACAGCAATCATTCCAGCAATGTCCTTTTGATACCGGATCAGTGACATAAACTGCACATGCTAAGCACAATTTATTAATGCATATAATTGTTATGTAATATTAATAATATTACTCATTATCATAGCATTCCTATCAATATGCTTAAGGCCATGGGACAAACCTAGACCCATAGATAAGACCTATTGCATGGATTTAGGAGAAATTTATGAGATCTAATTTGATTCCTAAATCTCCTTTCCACCCCAAATGATATCTTAATAAAAATTTAAGAGCTCAAGAAGCTGGACTCCAGAAATTCAAATAACCCAATTAAAAAAATGGGGTACAGAACTAAACAAAGAATTCTCAACTGAGAAATACCGAATGGCTGAGAAACACCTGAAAAAATGTTCAACATCTTTAGTCATCAGGGAAATGCAAATCAAAACAACCCTGAGATTCCATCTCACTCCAGTCA
>NW_018391600.1:0-13280 GCF_900095145.1 Mus pahari | reverse complement strand
ATAATAATAATAATAATAATAATAATAATACAAAACAAAAAAATTATACCAAAATGTGGTGAAAATAGAGAAAGATGAACTAGTCTTATATTTTTATATTTCAGGGGGAGTAGAAATCTACTGTCTAAGAAAGTAGAAATAAGAGACATTACAAAGTCCTCTATGTGCACAGTGAACTGATTTAAAAAAAAAAAAAACAGCAATTTTCTAAAGAATTCAACGTTGTTCACTCAGGGATTCCAAAAGGAATATATATTTAAATATCTACAGAACTGTTATTATCATTTGAATGTCATGCCTGGTTGAATCTACAGAATCAGATATACAATGTCCCTCTAATTGTTTCAATAACTATGTATGTCTATTTGATAGATTTTTAATGTTTTAATTTTCATTTTTATAATATTATTTAAATTATTATCAACAGTTTGCCTATCATTTGAATGCTTGAATTTTAAAAATAATATCATGGAATTTCAGGACCTGTGATAGTTGGTTTTTTACTGTCAACTTGTAAGATAGCCTGTGGTCATGTCTGTTGAATAATTTTTATAATTACATTAATTTATGTGGGAAGATCCAAACCAGTTGCTTGCCACTATTCCCTAAACCAAGAATCTTGGACTATATATAAGTGGTTAAAGTAAACTGAATAATGAATATGTTTTCAATTATGGGTGTGATGGACCAGCTGCCTCAAGCCTTGAATGCTTTTCCTGCTCTGATGGACCATACCTTGAAACTGCGCACTAAAATAAATTCTTTCTCTAAGTGGTTTTTTTTCCAGGGTATTTTGTCACAGCAATGCAGAAGGAAAGTAGGACAGTGTTTATATTTATTTTCTCTTTATAATCACAGAGTAGTCATGTGCAAAGAGACAGAAAGAAGAAATTAGATATCTGGATGGTGAAGATCAAACTGGCCCCATAACTTAACACCCCTAATCTTCTGGAGGTAGTCTAATGATGTCATCGCTCTCTTCCTACTCCTGACTTTATTTGGGGATTCCCTCTCTCTCTCTCTCTCTCTCTCTCTCTCTCTCTCTCTCTCTCTCCCTCCCTCTCTTTCATCCTTTTTTCCTCTCCTAACTAATATCAGGGAGTAGAAATTGTAGAGAAAAGATGTGGAGAAGGTTGAAAGCAAAAGAACCCACAAAAGTAGCCAAACATCTGGTTACATTACATTTTGTCCAACTAGTTACTTAATGTCACTATTGGATTTGTAATGCACTACTGTTTCTATATGAGCATAAATAGGAATGTGAAATAACCTTACCTTACAATGTATGACATTCTCCGCCTGCTTTGTCCAACATCTTTGCTCCCTTCAATTTCTAGCTCTTGCCACATTGCTGGTCCCAACCATGCAAGGCTATGAAAGGTACTGTCATCCAATATCAACTTCCAGGTTGTCAGAGAATTGTCATTTTCCCATGCTGTCATGTTCACACGTGAGCTTCGGCAGCAGCACTTGTGCTCTTAAGCTCAGTGTACCAAATATCCTTGGAATCTTCTTCAGCTACTATGTTGAAGTTGTTGGTTCTTTTCCATAATTAGATATGATATCATTAGGCCAAGTCATAGGAGTTAATAATTAAGAAAATACATTAACCTCTTTTTGTTCACCAATTCAAAGTCATGATTTATTTATGGAAAAAATATTGAGTATCAAAATGGCCTCTGTCACCCTTCGATCCAACTTTTGGGAACTGCTAGAACATGTCCAAACCCTAGCTGAAGTTCTAAGCACGTAAATTGCTCTTCCTTCAATCCTTACTTCTTGGAATCTATTCTGAAGCAAAGCAGTCCACTGTAAGGGGGCTTGAAACCTAAAGGAAGAAATAGGCATAAAATATGTATTTTTTTTTAAAAAACACTGTTCAAAGTAAAAGTATTTTCAATATATCACATTTCCAAATGTAGCCTACATAGGAGTGTACATTATTCCTCTGATAAGTAGGAGCCTGTAAACCAACTTTAAATAAGTCATTTTACTACATTGTGAGTCTGGAAGACATATGGCATTCTGGATAGTCTCCTAGAGAATCGACACTAATGGAAGAGATGGATTCTCTATCATGTTGCTACAAACTACCATTCCTATTAATAGTTCACCCCCAATCAAAGTAGACCTGATGTGCTCAGAAAGAGAACTGGAGTCCTGACAAGAAACTATAATTTTTGCTTCAAGAACTCATGTGGAAGATCATCTGGAAAGTTTAGTGACCCCAAAATACTTCATAGAAAGCTAAGAAGACAGAAACCAATGAAATTTTAGACATTTTTTCATAATTTCACACTTCAAAAACATCAGGTTACATATGAAAACAGATAGTGCTTATTTAGCGTCTACAAACCATTATGTTAGACATGCTAGCTGGACAGTGGTGGCACATGCCTTTAATGCCAGCACTTAGGAGGTAGAGGCAGGTGAATCTTGAGTTTGAGGCCAGCCTGGTCTATGTAATTAGTTCCATGACAGCTAGGACTATACTCAGAAATCCTGTCTCAGAAATCAAACAAACAAAAATTAGACATGTTAAATATGTAGGCCAGCTCATGAAGAGGAAAATCATGCCTACTACCTTGGGCTAGTGAAGGTATAAATCTTGGAGGAGAACCTACAACCAGCATAATCCCTAACTACATTCTAAATATTTATCATTTTATGCGAAGATGAATGTAATCTTCACCCTTTATAAAAGAAACCTCTCTTTGCAACAGATGGTGATCAGTACAGAAAACTACAACCAATCAAAATGCAGAGTTGTGGATCCCAGTCCAAACTTACTCATCTGCAATACGGTTCCTGCATTTAAAGGCTCATGAATCATTGCAAAAGAGGGGACAGAAAGATTCTGAGAGCCAGAGGACAGGAAATTTGGTGTGACACTTTGTCTCCTAGAAGTGTTAGAGAAGCTAAACCCATGAAGTCTCATCAGCATGACTGCCTAAATAAGACTTGAACAAGGATCAATGTCACACCAATAGACATGCTAAGATGGAAGGCAGGAAGTTCATGAGGCCTCAACCCTAAACAAACAAACAAAAAACTTGGAAAGTGTGATGGTTTGCATATTCTTACACCAGGGAGTGGCACCATTTGGAGGTGTGGCTTTGCTGGAATAGGTGTGACCTGGTTGGAGTGTGTGTGTCACTGTGGGTGTAGGCTTAATACTCTCACCCTAGGTGACTGGAAGCCAGTCTTCCACTAGCAACCTTTGGATGAAGAAGTAGAACTCTCAGCTCTGCCTGTGCCATGCCTGCCTGGATGCTGCCATGCTCTCACCTTGAAATGTTGTTTTTTACCTTGCCTTGGTCATGGTGTCTGTTCACAGCAGTAAAACCCTAAGTAAGACAGAAAGTATAGAATAATGAGAGCAGAAGAAATAGTCTTCCCCAGAGAAGAATATACCAACTGGTTATCCAATACCAAATGGTCAGTCCTGAAAACATACATATAAATAACATTATACAGTTTTAATAGGATGCATTTATATATTTAGGAATATATGTGACAATATTTTTTTAAGAAAGAAGCAATCAATTTGAGGGAAAACAACAGGGATGTGTACATGAGGACTGAAGAGACGAAAGGAAAGGGGAAACTGCAAAATTATAATATATATTAAATTTTTCATAATTTCATATATATGTATATATATATATATATATGGAACAGATTTATACTGAAAAACTAGTATCTATCTTAAATTAACTGGACATCCTGATTTGTTATTTACTAATCTTAAAATTTTTATCCTTAGAAATGTACCACCAAGATTCTACAGAAAACTTTCTACAGAAAACTCTCCCACAGAGAACTAACTTTCAAGAAATCAGGTTTGGTGCTGGAATGTAGTTCACTAGTAGTGCATATACATAAAATGCAGAAGATCTTGCATTCAAGGTCCAATATCATTTCAGAAAAAGAAAAGACACACGAAAAAAGAAGAGACGGGAGGGAGGAAGAGAGGGAGGGAAGGAGGGATGGGGGAGGGAGGGAGGGAGGGAGGGAGGGGAATTGTGGGGTGCAGAAAAAACAATTTTGGATATAGTGTATGATTAGCATGACTGAGACCCTGAGTTACATCCACACATTCCCAACACCAAAAATAAATTAAAAGTAAGGGTGAACGTCATAGTTAACAGTTTCCCATATATGGGGAGTATGGGCAATAGAGATTTAGCAGTTCCAAAAATTTAGCCTAGGGGCTAGAAAGATGACTCAGTGGTTAAGTGAATTGGTTGCTCTTCCAGAGTTACCTGGGTTCAATTCCTAGCACCCTCATAGCAGTTCAGAACTGTCTGTAAGTCCAGATCCCGGGAACCAGACATTCTCACACAGGCATGTAGGCAGGCAAAACACGCATGTACAGAAAATATTTTTAAAAACTGGTCTGTGTAATGTTTAATCTTGATTGCCAATTTGATTGGATTTAAAAGTACCTCTTGCTCAGTTAAGGGAGTGCATCTGTTTCTAAAAGATTAACTAATAGGGTAGTGAATATCAACTTTCAGCTTAAGTGGTATGGCCCCATATGTTGGGAGACCAGTCAGAATACAAAGGAAAAGGGAGACATTCAGATACTCCAGGTAGTCTACTGCTTCTTGGCTGCTGCAATGTGAGCTGTTCGACTCCACCTAACTCCCCCTTGACCGGTTGGACTGAAACCATGAGTATTTGTTCTCTATGTTTTTTCTTTGACATATTTGGTTATGGCTAAAAGTACACATGTAGGGACCCATGACTGCAGCCACATATGTAGCAGAGGATGGCATTGTCTGGCATCAATAGGAGGAGAAACTCTGGCCATATGAAGGCTCGATTCCCTAGGGAATGCCAGGGCAGTGAGGTGGGAGGGGGAGCACCCTCATAGAAGCAGGGGGAGGGGGTATGGGAGAGGGGGGAATTCCAGAAGGAAAACTGGGAAAGAGGATAACATTTGAAATGTAAATCCATAAAATAGTCGATAAAAAAAAGAGTCTGACACAACCTGACACAGCTGGAACTTCTCAAGCCTACCTCACAGTTTAGTTTCTTCCTCATCTCAATATGGTTTCCTCTTTTTGCCTTTAAAGGGAATTGATCTTTATTGAACATCTTGCACCTCAAATTATATTTTAGTGCCAATTTTTCAGAGAACACAACCTAATAAAGTTGGTACTGGGAATGTTCTCAAAAAATGAACAACAAGATGAGGCTTTGGAGCATTGCCTGATCATGAAAATCCCATGGCGCATAAGTAGATGAAGCAACAAACAGACTTTACCCAACTGGAGACACTTGTTTAAAGGCTCCTTGGTAGTAAACTGGGAGAACACACTGAGAGAAGAATGTACCAGCATAGAGAAAATAGTGACTATACGGTGGTGGAATTATTTCTAAACTTCACTGATGCTCTGCAGTAGATGATGGGAAAATAAGTGTAATTGGGAACTGAAGGTCAGATGTAAAAACAGCTATTGACTTTGGAGGAATCCAAAAAGATATTTTTAAAATAATTTTTAAAAAGCTAGGGAGCTGGCTCTGCAAGTAGCCAGGGTGTACAACTTGATAAAACACACTATAGACAGTGGGAGATAAAGTCTGAGAAAACCGACAAGCCTGAAACACCAAGATTCATGCATTTGAAACGCCACTATATTTTCAGTAATACAGTAGTGTGGAGTTAAGCCGAGTAAAAAGACAAACTGGAAAATCTTCTACCTTCCACTAGAAAGAGAAAAGTGTTGAGCTTCAGGTTCTGGAAGCAGCATATCCACAATGTTTAAATACTGCATGAGTATATATTGGATGATAACTTTGAGAAAAGACCACTATTATAAATACAAGCCAAGCAACCCATTGCTTGGTTCATACTATTCAATGCATCCCACAGTTTTGTAAGGGTCAGCAATAGGAAAATAAGCCATAAAAGCTTCTGACAGACTCCAGTAGAAACAGATAAAACCATGTCAAAAGATGATGGAAGCCTTTACCTAATGCAGAAAAAGAAAATATATGCATTAAAGATCTCTGTTATTGGATCCTGATAGAAATAAAATGTCCTACTTTGGAATAAGTATTCAAGTGAGTAAATATGTTCATTCATAAACTGAGTCCTGTCAGAAGCACAAAATCTGAAGGTCATGCTTACACAGTAATGAGTCACCATAAAACAGAAGAGTAAAACCAGGGCACAAGAAATGCTGATTAATCAAACAAAATGATTTATTAGATAAATGCATTTTGGATGTATATATATTTAAAATATATACTAGAATAAAAACATGAGAACATGTATGCGAAATTAAGTAACAGCATCCTTTCACGCAAGTAGACAGAGTACTACAATCCATTTGAAGATTTTTAATGCCCATAAAAACGTCAGATGGTCCATCCATGAGAAGCTAGGCTCACCATGTACTCTTGACTCTCAGTCCTAGCCTCTCGCTCCCCTGTGGCCTCTTCATTCTGCTGGTCATGCTTTCTCTCCCTACTCTGGACTCTTCTAGATGTCCCCAGCTGTGCTCCCCTTCATAATCTACAATAAAAAAACCCTCTCCTCAACCATACCCTGGACCAGTCATGTCCTCCACTCAGACTCTTGTTTTCTGGTAAGAAACCAAATTCTTTCAACGCATGCTTCCTTATACCAGATTGCCTTGGTTTCTCCATAGTCAAATTGAAGGATTAAATTTGAATTCTGTTAATAAAGATTCAGAAAAAGTAAAAAAAAAAAAAAAAAAAAACCCTAGGCTCACAACCAAAATGTCATATTTTCAAAAAACAAACTTTATAAATTCTTTATTCTTTCATAATTTCATATTTTGAACATATTTACTCATCCTTTTCTAACTCCTCCCATAATCACTGTACCATCCCTTCTGACTCAGCTTTGAGGTTTCCTCTTGTTTTTGCCTTCATCAAGTCTAGCTTGTGTTTCCCACCTAGTCTTGGGAGTGGGGCCTGCTCTGGAGTGTGGTGACCAACCAAGGGTCACATCATAAAAACAAACCTGACTCTCCTTTCCCCAGCACTCACTAAATCCCCACAGCTCCCCAGCTAGTGATGAGATGTGTCTCCAACTTCCCCTGTCTATTCTGAGAATGTCTCTGGCTTGATCTTGCACAGGTCTAATGCCTGTTGCCACAATCCCTGTGAGTTCATACCCCTTGTGTCCAGAAAACACTTTGATATTATCCACTATCTCTGGCTCTCATAACATTTCTGTCCCTTCTTCTGTAAATATCCCTGTGTTTTGGAAGAGAGACATGACATGTTTAACACATTTGGGACCGGGTACTTCAGTCTCATTCTCTGCTAATTAACCAGTTGAGGATCTCTGTATTAACTGTCATTTACTGTAAGCTTCTCTGATGATGACGGATAGATCCTCTGATCTATGTGTATATCAATTAGTCATGAGTAATCATTTTAATACTATGTTAACTTAGAAGAAAAAAATAGTATTGTGTTCTCACCCAGGGCCTATCACCTATTGAGTCACAAGTTTTGGTTGCTTTGATAATGGTAGGAATAGCTTCCATCTCATGATCAGGACTCACATCTAATCATAAAGTACTTGGTTACTCCCAAAAATATTCATGCCACCAGTGCGGCAGTAAGCATATGTTATAGGACCAATCACAGTCGTTTGAAGGGTCAATGTTGGGTAAGACTGGTGGTTACTGATGGTGCAAGCTCCTCTGGCACCTGGCATAGCACCTTCTGGCACCACTAAAGCTTGGGAATAGGGATGCAGCTTTCAGGTGAGTACCAGCTTGATTTATCTGTATTCTATGCTAAAAACTATCTGTAACTCCAGTTCAGAGGGATCCAACATCCTCTTTTGGCATCCTTGGACATTGCACACATATGTGCACATAACAACAGACAAAACAGTCATGCACATAAAATAATTTTTTAAAGCATTTGGGACCCCCTTGTCATCAGTGCCATTCTTGCACCTATGGGCACATCTTGCCATGACAGTCATTTTTGTAGCACACTAAACCTACCTTTTTAAACGTCTTAAAGTTCACATTCACAAAGCATGTGTTTAATGTATTTAACTAATAAAATCAAGGGGGGAAAGGTTCATTTATCTAACATTTTTAAACTGTCTACAAAATAAATGAGTAAGAACAAAGCCAAAGCATTAAAACTTTACAAAGTAATGACAATATGTATTGATATATAATTTACCAAAATCCTACTATAAAATTCATATGTAACTGACAACAAAATTCTAGAAAGTCTTAACAGTTAAACTTCCACATACACAAATGCAGAAATTGTTCTAGAACAGCCCATTCTCTTCCCCAAGCTGACCCCAAAACAACAGCTTCTTAGAGAAGTCTATGAAAACTGTAACGGAATTGGAACTAATGAGATAAAGCTGATTTTGTATGTTTAAGAAATGTTTAACATGGGAAAATTCTCCATAGCACTCTTGAGAAGACCTCTAACACAGACTGTGTTGTTTTTAAACAGGAAGCATAACGGAGCTGGAGTGCAGCTGAAGCGCAAGACAATTTATGTAGCACTCACAAAGCCCTTGGCTGGGTCTCCAGCACTGAAAAAAATTAAAATATAAATCAAAATTTAAAAAAGAAAAGTGAATATAGTGCAATACCTTCATGTTTTTAAAAAGTAAACCAAGGACCACATGTCCATTTTCACATGACAATAACCTTTGATGGAATAAGAAGCCATCTAAATGATTAAGTCTGCTGGGAGAACATTGGATAAATGATGGAGTTTTTTGTATTGAGTACCACTTTTACCCATGTGACCATATTTTCTATTCAAACTAATTTTTTGAGGCAAGACCTTATGTAGCCCGTGACTGAGCTAAAACTTGCTATTTAGACTAGACTGGCCCAGAAACTCACAGAGATCTATCTGCCTGCCTCTGTCTCCAAGTGCTAGTTAGTGCCACCGTACCTCACATCAAAATACATTTTAACATAAGTTCTTTTTTACACTCATCTTTCAAAAGAAAAAAAAAACTGCATGAAAGTTTACTCTTTCCGTTATTTTAAAGAGTGTTTCTTACACACCCTTTGAAAAGCATGTCACATTGTAAAAACGTTCATTAGCAATTTTCAAGCATTATATTCTATGAGAATTCTGTCAATTTTTCTTAGGATAAGGCAGTGTCGATTACAATTAATTAAAAATTAATGAGCTAATATTAGCATAGTTTTGGGAAATATGTTGGTTTGAATATGCTTGATCCATGGGAAGCAGCACTGTTAGGAAGTTGGCCTTGTTGGAATGGGTACGGCCCTGTTGGAGGAAGTGTGTCACTGCATAGCAAGCCTTGAGGTCTAGTGCTCATGTTCTCCCCAGTGCAGAAGAGAGTCTCCTCCTGACTGCCTGGGGAAGAAAGTCTCCTGGCTGCCTTCAGGTCAAGATGTAGAACTCTCCGCCTCTTCTTCAACGCCATGTCTACCTGCACCACTGCCATGCTTCCTATCATGATAAGAGTTGCCTTGGTCCTGGTCTGCATAGCAATAAAACCCTAAGACAGGAGATGAAATAAAAAATGTTTCCTTCACTTGTTCATTAGACTAAATTCACTATCATTTTTAAGAGTGATTCTTGGCCATGCTTATGGGCACTCCCACAGCTTGCTTTGCACCAAGGGTGGCCTTGTAGTCAGCCCTGTTTCTATATTAGGCAACTTAACTTTCACACAAGGATATCAGTCCTACTCCAAATTCAACTGTCTGTGAAAGCATATGGGTACTTATTTAATTGGCAACATAGACTAGCAGCACTCCAGGTAGTTGTCAGCAAATACAATCTTGAACTCATGCTGTCCAATACCAATCAAAATCTTGGCCAAGATAAATAATATTTAGGAAAGATTGATTGATAGAATGGACATTTGCTATTTTTGGCAGATCAGTATCCAAATGCCCATTCTCTGCTAGAGAAATTTCAAGATAAGGGGAGGTATAACATTGATTTTCCTAGAAACACTAAAGAACAAAAACCCCCTCTATATTCTAGACACTGGAAGTATACCTGTGATCTGGGCTTGATCATTTGGATGAGCTGCTATTCTGGGATTTTATATTATGAAACAGCTAAGAAAAGATAAAAAGACAATTGTGGGTTCTTTTTCACAGTAGTAGTAGCAGACTTGAAAATCTGTAGAATGCAGGCAAGAGTGGTTCAGTGTCCTTTGCAGATTGTACCTGTACCAAAATCTAATAGCAGCAAGATGGCTCAGTGTCCACAGATTTTTCCTATAAAAAAATCCTTTCTCAGTATTTCCTCCTTTGATTCAAATCCATTTATCGACACTGGTTTTCCAAGATTTTTCTGTGATCACTCTTCTCAACACACAAACAAACACACATGTTGTGAGAGAATTACCCTTTTGAGGGTGAAAAACATTCTCAACTTAACTCCTAAATATAAACTAAAAATAATAAAGCTGGAAGACAAGAGTCAGAGAAACACACCACTGCTATGGTTTGGGTATGATTCAAATTTATCTTCTAATTGTTCATTGTGTTCGGGAAGCTTAGTCAAGCTTCCAAGGTGGTCATGTTAAGAGTTGGGGCTTGCCGGGGGTTGGTGGCACACGCCTTTAATCCCAGCGCTTGGGAGGCAGAGGCAGGCAGATTTCTGAGTTCGAGGCCAGCCTGGTCTACAAAGTGAGTTCCAGGACAGCCAGGGCTACACAGAGAAACCCTGTCTCGGGAAAAAAAAAAATGAGTTGAGTCTTAATGAAAGATCCTTAAGTTAACTAGAGTCTTCCACTCAGTAGGGCGTTTAAGACCCCAGTTTTGCTCAGGCTTTCTCTCTGACCTTAGGATATTTTGATCCTAAATATGCTCTGACTATTGTGATGTGATTCACCACAAAGCCTTCACCAGAGATAAACTGATGTCACCTTCAGTCCTAACTTGCATAACTATAAACCAAACAAATCTCTTCTCCTTATAAAGTTAAGCATTTTAGTGTACTTTATTATACTAACAGGCATAAATACAACATACAATATAATAAAAGATAATAGCAGTTACAAAATGCAAATGTTTATGAAAATGGGAAACATGTGATGGTATTTGTCAATTTGACAAAACGGAATCATATGGGAAGGGAGCTGTAATGATGGAGTGTCTTTATTAGGTTGGCCTGTAGGCATCTGTGGAAATTTTCTTTGATTACCTCAATTAAAGTGGCCAGTAAGGTGGGTGGCACCATTCCTTAATTTCTTAAGCAAGGATTCTAGACTATATAAGAGTACAGAGAGTAATCTAAGTACTAAACATATACGCATTTGTTGACCCCTGTTTCTGCGTGGGATGTGGCTAGCTCCCTACGTCCCTGCCATTCCCGGAAATGATGGACTATAACTTGACATTTTGAGCTAAAATAAACCCTTTCTGTCTTAAGCTGCTTGTGTCAGGTATTTTATCACAGCAGCAGAAAAATAAACTAGGACACATGTGAAATACAAAATAATCATGATCACTAGAAGCAATTGAGAGGAGGCAGAAAAGTTAGTGGAATCTAAGGAGCATAATATGTGATAAATTTTTATGGTGTTATTGTAGCAGGACAAAAGTACGACAGATAGTCAGCCAATCAATACAATAACTCAGCAGAGGAAAATAATGGTCCCCTTTCTATTCATAGGTATGTACTGATACTGAAGTTATTACTAAAATCTGTAATCTCTAAAGGTAGATATGAGTTAAATCTCTAAGGGCATTTACAGGAACCCAAACACCTCATTAAAAAATTGCAAGACTGACAAGCCACTAATGAAATAGAAATGTGACAAAGATGCATAGCAAGTTTAACACAAGGATGAAAGGCACACATCAAATGTATTTATGGCACTAAGACTTTTTTTTTCAATTCAGCATGATTTTCTGATTCCAAAATTTAGTAGCTGAACTGAAAAGAAGGATTATCATTTCTAAAAATCAAGTTGAAAGTGTAAGTAGAAGAAATGGCTCAGAACAAAGAGCAAAAAATAGAGAAAGAGATGTGCCTCTGCTTCTACACACAAAGGTTGATAATACTCTAGGACTCCCTCTCCTACTGTAAACAGTGAGGCAGGGGCAAACAAAACACTTAGCGAAACTAATGTAAATGTTAGCCCAGATACTGCAGGAGTCTGATCCTCAGAGACAGGAAACAGCAATCCCTAGACCCCTATAGCACCAGCAGACAGAGCTGAGCCAGAGCCGAGCTGCTGAGTTGAAGGAACGGAAATTAGAATTCAAAACTTTTGGGATGAGTAGAAGTTATAGAATAAAACGATATCATATGGAAAAGGAAAGGGAAGGGGAAATAGGGAGCCCATGCCTGGACAGCCAGGTATGGGAGACTGGGTAGCCCAGAGTCGTAGAGTAGAGCCAAAAAAAGACTGGCAAAAAAAAAGAGGACTGGCAAAAAAAGAGAACTGAGGGTTGGGAAAAATCAATGAAATGATCCTGATGATATTCTGTTATATTCATAGATCCATAGATCAGTGCCGTGTCCAGTTGCCATCAGAGAGGTTTCCTCACAGCAGACGGAAGAGAGTGCAGACACCCACAGCCAGACCTCATACACAGAGAGAGTGTAGATGGAAGGTCTCCAGCAGTCTCTACCCTCAGAGCTCAGGAATCCTGTGGAAGATGGAAAGACTATAGGAGTCAGAGGGGATGGAGGACTCCAGGAGAACACGGCCCACTGAATCAACTAAGCAGGAATCCCATGGGCTCACAGGGAATAAAGAGGCAAGCACTGAGAGAGAGGCTTGCATGGTTCTGCACCAGGGCCTCTGCTTATGTGTTACGTCTGTTAGCTTGGTATTTGCGTGGGAGAAACTCCTAACGGTGGAAGCTGACATCTCTCTGTGTGTCTGCTCTTGGGACTCTTTTTCCTATTAGATTGCCTTGTCCAGCCTCAATATGAGAGCTTTTGCTTTGTCTCATTGTGTCCGGCTTGGTCATGTTTGGTTGTTGTCTCTTGGATACCTGCTCTTCTTTGAAGGGAAACTGAGGCAGAGTGGAAAAGGGAGAAACTGAGGTCAAAATGAATTGTAGGAGTGAAAAATCTATTCCCAATTTAAGAGAAAGAAAGAAAGAAAGAAAGAAAGAAAGAAAGAAAGAAAGAAAGAAAGAAAGAAAGAAAGAAAGAAAGAAAGAAAGAAAGAAAGAAAAGATAGGCCTGGTTATTAAGATAGGCTGAAAGAACTGAGGAGAAGGGCGATCTTGTAGGAGGACCAGCAGTCTCAATTAATCTGGACCTCCGAGATCTTTCAAACACTGGACCAC
>NC_034592.1:164104036-164141553 GCF_900095145.1 Mus pahari | reverse complement strand
CCCAACCCCAACCCCAACCCTAACCCTAACCCCTAACCCTAACCCTAACCCTAACCCTAACCCTAACCCTAACCCTGACCCCTGACCCTGACCCTGACCCTGACCCTGACCCTGACCCTGACCCTGACCCTAACCCCTAACCCTAACCCTGACCCCTGACCCTGACCCTGACCCTAACCCTATGACACTATACCTACCTGTGGCTATTTAAAGCCAAGTGGAATCTGAATTGTCTTGTTTGTGCTCCATTTTCCTCCTCCGCTTTCTGTGGCTCCCTGTCTCTACAACTCTTAGCTTTGCCTCCCTTTTACCTGTCCAATCACAGGCTTCTTATTGTATTAATAATTAAATTAATTGGACAGGGAAAATCCTGCCACGTAACCAGAATATCAGCTTTGCTGAGAAAAGTTTGCTGAACGAACTAACGATGATGCAGGCAGAAACATGGAGCTTTATCATCCCTTCCAACTCCTGCTACCACTCACAGGCTGAGCTGGACCTCCACATACTCCTGCTTCCATCTCTGTAGAGAATCTCTTGTGCACAGTGGAAAAAGCATTCACCTCTCAATAAAAAAAAACCTATGGCCAACGAGTGAGCCAGGTAATAGAAGGTGGGACATCTGGCAGAGAGGGTGAGAGGAATTCCTAGAAAAATAGACTCGAGAAATTCACCTGGACACAGAAGAAGAGAGCTGCATTAAACTGAGGACCAGGTAACCAGCCATGTGGTGGGACTTAGACTAGAATAAACGGGGCACTTAAGTTATGAGCTAGTCAGGGAACAGGTCCAAGCCTATGGCCTAAACATTTATTTATAACTATAATTAAGTTTCAGAGTTATTTTGGGGAACAAAGAGGCTGGGTAGAAAACCCCAAGGTTATACCTCTCAAGTGATAACACTGCACGTCTGTACCACCCTTGGGTAGTAGTTTAAAATACTGATAGATATTGCCCTATTACCTGGAGAAACTATTGCATCAACTTCTACTCCCACCAGCAAGGTGAGAATGTCCTAACCCTTACCAACAATAAACATTTTCATTCTTCCTCATACCTCTGCCATCCAGTGCCAAGAACTGAGCCCAGAGCTTGGCATATGCAAGTGCTTTAATATTCAATACACCCTCATTCAAAGAAGACTAGGTGGCTCTACTTTGTAACAGAGTTATTTAAAGGAGATAACCAACAGAATTCGAAAGGCTTGAAAGCAAACAAAGATCAAAAACTTCAGTGAGCTTTGGTTTATGAATTATTCATCTATATCACTATTTAAGGATTTTGAAAACATCAGATACTCATGGGAGGAATCTGTTATTTTAGATTTCCTTACTAGCTACATTCCTTATCATGTGCATAACTGTCCAACACAGAACAGACCAACACTTCCCACATACAAACATGTCCACCTTACAGAGCAATACTATTTATTAGTGGTTTCAACAAATATGTAACTTTTCTGTTACTCTTGTTTGGTAGAGGAATTCATGCTTGTGAGCTCTCTGAGATACTCTCAAGACACTCTCATCAGAAGTTGGTCCATATATAAGCTCATTCTTCACATAGCCTTAAAATGTAACCTTTCTAAATTTATTGAGGTTGAAATAGATTTTTGGGTGGGGTTCAAATGGGGCACAGGCTCTACTTTAGACCTTTCCCCAAATCTGGTAACAGAAAAATCATCCAGAAAGTCCAACTCACAGTATAGTTTTGTTTAGTTATTAATCATACAAGATGAATTAAGTAATTCCAGACTTTTAAAGTGATTTTAAGTATTTTTGTAAGTATTTTTCATAATTTCTCTAGAAAGAAAAAAAGGGCTAGAGATATAGCTCAGTTGGTAGAGTACTTATATAGCATGCATGAGGCTTAGAGTTTAATCCCCAGAACTGCATTAAATGAAAATAGTTCACATGCCTATAACTCTAACACTTTTGTGACAAGAGGCAAAAAGATTAGAAGGTTCAAGATTATCATTGGCAGTGATGGCACACACTTTTACCCCCAGCACTCTGGAGGAAGAGGAAGATGATCTCTGAGTTCAAGGTTGACTTGGTCTACATAACAAGGACAGCAAGGACTATACAGAGAAAACCTGTCTTGAAAAACTAAAAAAAAAATTTTTTTAATGGCTATAAACCAAGTTCCTAGCTTGAATGGTAAGGAACAGGACCTGAACCCAAGTGAGCATCCTTATGTGTATCTCCCAAGGACCTGAGGGCCCCTATACATTAAGGACTTTATCTGCTAACGTGCAGATGAGTTACATTTCACCCTGATCCTTCACCACAGAAGAGTCAGCTTACTATCATATAGCAAAGACCTTCAGTACACAAAATTCATGCTTGCAGCTGGACAAGTCCTGCCCTTAATCCCTCCAGCGATGTCCACACTGAGCATTGCAGCACTTATAGAAGGTGGTCATTGGCTCGTCAGCAGAACGGGTCTGAAGCTGCATGAAGTAGGCACGGGGATGTTCACATTTTGGACATGGCTCTGACAAACAGAAAAGCAAGTTATCCACATTACAAAAACATTGTTAAGTGTTGGTAAACATCTCATCCCCATGCTCAGCTAGACTCACTTGCCAATGGCAAGTCTGCCAATAGCAACATCCTTCCTACAGCACATCAATAATGAGACTAGAGAGACCTTGTTTTATAAAAGCAACAAAAGCCTTGAAATTTGAAAATGAGTAGAGGCTTAAAGTTTTTTTGAACCCCACTCCCCTTCTATCCCTGGGTTCCACTTCCCTTCTCAAATCTGGTTGAAGAATGGCTGGAAAAGCATGGGAAGGATCTATTATAGTCTGTTTGTGGGAATGTAACAGAAATACACACCCACTGAGGTAGTACACAGCTATAATCTAGCACATGGGAAACTGAAGTAAGAGGCTTACTATAAAGCCAGCATGGAATACATAGGGAATTCTACCTTAAAGATAAACAAATAGATTAAAAACAAACAAACTTTAAGCCTCTACTCATTCTCAACTTTCAAGGTTTTTGTTGCTTTTATAAAACAGGTTCTTGAGGAAGGCCTCGAAGTCACTATGTAGCTAAGATAAAATTGAACTCCTGATTTTCCTGTCTCCATCTCTCAGTTGTACTACCACACCTTGCTAATGATAACTTTTAACATAGAAGATCTGTATACTCCTCTATAGAGGAAAAGACTGCTAATCACACACTGCTAATCCTTCTAAAACAGGTACTATTTAAGGTCATCTTTCATTCCATTATCACATTTAAGTCTATGAGACATAAATCAAGATGTAAACATTACTTTTTAATACCCCCAGTTGCACCAGGCGTGCTGGCACACGCCTTTAATCCCAGCACTTGGGAGGCAGAGGCAGGAAAATTTCTGAGTTTGAGGCCAGCCTGGTCTACAGAGTAAGTTCCAGGACAGCCCCCCCAAATACCCCCAGTTGTTATCCCCCCCTTCCCTTTTAATTTTTTAACATTTTATGTGCATGTTTGCCTTCAGGTATTCTGTGAACCACGTTCATGCAGTACCCTTGGATGCCCGTAGAGGGCATGAGATCACCTGAAACTACAAGGACAGAAGGTCTGAGCTGCCATGGAAGTTGGGAAGGAAACCCAGTCCCATACTCTTAACCACTGAAATCCTACCCAACTATTTATTGGTTGACAGACTGACTGAGACAGGGTCTCATGAAGCCCAGACAAGCACTGAGCCTTCTGCCTACACCCAGAGAGCACCAGAATTATAAGCTTGAGCAACCATGCTTCGCCCCTAGTTATAATTTTTTAAAATTCATATAATAAAAAATAATATGAAAATAAAAGACCAGGACTGATTATTTTTTCCGTGTTGGTATTTGAAAATACATACAACATAACTCTCGAGAAGCCTACACCTGCTAGAGCATGGATCTCTCTTTCTCTCTCAACAACTATGTTTACATCAATGTTGAAACTATTTTGTAATAAACTCCAAATTTGCTTCAAAAAGAGAATATGCACCAGATTTATTTTTAATTATACCTTTCCATATCTGACTTGAGAGTCTAAATGAAACAACAGTTCAGGTATCAGTATGGTAACTGTCCTTTAAAGAATACTTGAAAGAATCTAATTTAAACAACCAGGTGGTAGTGGCACATGCTTTTAATACCAACATATGGGAGGCAGACAGGTGGATCTCTGAGTTTGAGGCCAGCACAGTCTACAGAGCAAGTTCCAGGACACCCAGAACTACACAGAGAAACCATGTCTCAAAAAACAAAATCAAACAGCAACAAAAATGTGAAACCTTGTTTAGAGTTAGTGTTAGTGACAAACACTAGCTATTTGTCATTACTTTGTTATTTACATCTTCTTAAATTCTTTTACGCTTACACGTTGTGTGTGTGTGTGTGTGTGTGTGTGTGTGTGTGTGTGTGTGTGTCTGTGGTGGGTTGTACGTAGTCGAAAAAAAGTTTCCATGAATCAGCTCTCTCCTACTCTCTGGGCACCAAGAATCTAACTGGTTTGGCAACAAGTGCTTTTACCTACTAAGTCATCTCACTGGCCCTAATAACAGACAGGGTTGCATTATAATAAATTTATTATTATTAAATATAATAATGAGTAATAATAAGCAGGGTTGAGTCACTGGCTCTGTTATGGAAAAACCCTTACCTGCAGTAGAGTCCACATTCTCCCATGCAGCTGCTCCACCAAGCACATCATCCACTTCTTTTAGCTTTGGATACTTTCGGTTTGTTACCTAATAGAAACAAGCCATCAGATTTGAAATAATTGTACAGTTTTACAAGTGGGCCACCAAACTACAACCTCCGTCCAGCATTCCCTCTACAAAATTTATCTTCTTCAAAGAGCAGTGTGAGTCACTGAAATGTAGGTCTTGTGACTGGGATGCCTCACAACACAGCACAGAGGTTCAATATCAAAGGTCTCTAGAAACAGAAGGAAACACCAGACAGCAGGAAGAAAAAACAGCCTAGTAAAACCTTACTCTTCTCTCATACCCCTAAGACACCTAATAATCCAACAGGAAAGTCATTTAACTGGGTATACCAGCACTCCCTAGGTCACATTTGGCTGCTTTCCTAAGTTTATCAAGCATCCTTCTAATTTTGAAATTATGTCACAACTCATCTTACCACAAATCCAGACTCTAAACTCCTACCATACAGCTCTAATGAGCAAACATTAAAAATGAGATGTCCATGGTGGCTCACAACCACCCATAACGAGATCTGACACCCTCTTCTAGAGTGTCTGAAGACAGCTACAGTGTACTTACATATAATAAATAATCTAAAAAAAAAAAAAAGAATGAGATGCCACCAAGGCCCAGTGGTGCATATCTGCAGTTACTGAACTAAAGACACTGAGGTAAGGAGGAACAAGAGTTGAAGAGTACACAAAACACCAAGGGCTGGAAATACAGCTTTCTGGGTTCCAACACAAGCACCATACACACAAAATAGCAACAATGATATAAAATATTAGAAGGCAATGAATTCTGTGAAAAATATAAAAGGAATGTGGATAAACTGAAAGAGCTGGGGTTTGGTTTGTTTCGTGTGTGTGTGTGTGTGTGTGTGTGTATGTGTGTGTGTGTGCTATGCAGCCCATTCTCCTGCCGCAGCCTCTCCAAGTGCTAAAATTATAGACACGCACAAACAGCCATAAGGGCTGGAATCTAAATAAGGTAGCCATTATTTTAAAAGAGAAGTGGGAGAGAGATAGAGAAAGGAAGAGGGAAACAGAGAAGCATACATGCACTTATACACGGGGCTGGGGGGGTGAGGTGGAGAATGAATAAGTGTGAAATGTGTCTGTGTAAGAATGACTCGGGCAAAAGGAAGGAACTAACAGTACTGCGTAGATGGTGAAGATTCTCTAGAATAACGACAGGGGCTGGGAGCAAAAGAGCCACAAAAAGAACCCAAGGATTTCAAATCAGAGGCAAGGAGCGGACTGGTACGTCAGGGACTGCACGAGAGGAGTGTAGGTTTAAAAGTTATGAACTAAAATTCTCACAGTTTTTGGAGTATCAGAAAGTGGGCAACGGAGAGCTAGAGGCTGGAAAAATAAATAAATAAAAGGCTTCTACGTGGCCGGAGCGAAGTCACTGGAGTAGCGACTGCTGGACTCGGGGTACCACCTCAGCGAGAGCACAAAAGCCTACCACCGCCTGCAGGAAGGTCTGAGCACGCCGACGCTTGCTCTGTGCCTCTCAGATAGCAGAGAAGGCACCGGTCTGTGGAACTTACCTTACGGGTGATATTATGGACGTAGGGGCAAGTGTTGCAGGCGAAGCGATGGCAACGCTGCCCCTCCTCCACAATTAGTCCGTTCCCGCAGCCCGGGCAGAACAGGAGCATACTGCCAGCTTCCACACGTCGGTTCGGTCTGGCGCTTCCGTGGTGCAGGCGCCCAATCAAAAGCCGTCTCACTTCCTCCGTAACTGGCAACCAGCGATCCGCAAGACGTTCCCAGTAGGCACTGCGGCGGGCAGCCTCGCACAGGCCATTGGTCACCGCAGATAATCCTTCCCCATCCAGCTAGTAGCATGCTATCTCCACGCCCAGCCGTGTCGTTTCTGCGCATGCGCACATGTCTCCCTAGCTGAACCGCCAAGCAGGCTGGACCGATAACGCTGGCAGCACCAGAGTACCCAAGGACTGATGGTCGGTGAGAGGTTCTGGGTGATGAAGAGACACTTGCCGCACTACGAGCCGTGGACGTGTTACAAGAGGGTCATGCTGCTCCGCAATATTCTCATCCGGGACGGACAGAAAATAACCAAATGTCCCAGGAACTTTAGGTTGGTTCAGTCCCCAGTGTTAATACTACGTCTCAATTGCTGTCTGACTGACATATGACCTCCTATCTGGACCTGCCATCCCTTCATCTGGCCATTTCTTCACCTGGTTTCATTCTTGCCTTTCATTTACACAGCTAGACTCAACTCTGCAGATAACAATACCAGCAGCTCCTTTTCACAGACGTCCAGCTGGTTCTTTTATCTCATTTCCTATAGACATTTATATTTCCCAGCTCTGGCTTCTCGGATTTCTTTGAAACTCCTTTCCTCTTTAATCCTCGGCAGCCATTCTTCAACATGAACGTGTGTGTGTGTGTGTGTGTGTGTGTGTGTGTGTGTGTGTGTGTGTTTGTGTGTGTTGTTTTCTGTTTGTTTTAACTATACACAAACTAGATATCCAGGGAGAGGAATCCCAATTGTGGACATGTCACCATAAATTGACCAGTAAATAAGTCTATGGGGGCATTTTCTTGAGTTAAAATTGGTAGGAGAGGGTTCAGCCCATTGCGGGTGGTGTCACCACCAAGCCAGTGGTCCTGGGTGATAT
This sequence comes from Mus pahari, assembly GCF_900095145.1. Lineage (NCBI taxonomy): Eukaryota > Metazoa > Chordata > Mammalia > Rodentia > Muridae > Mus > Mus pahari. Next base: position 164,134,202 of record NC_034592.1, on the reverse strand, counting down.
AAGAAGGCAGAATGATGGGGCTGAAGAGATTGTTTAGCTGTTCTTCTTACAGTGAACACAGGTTTGATTCCCAGCACCAATATGGTAGCTCACAAACATCCATAACCTCCAGTTCCAGAGAATCCAATGCCCTCTTCTGACCTCCGTAGGCACCAAGCACGTCTTTGGTGCATGAACAAGCATTCCAAAACAAACAAACAAACAAACAACCCTCATACACTTAAGTCTAAGAACAAAATGGAGAGAGAGAAAAAAGCAATTGGGGTAAATCATGAGGAGCAAGCCAGTAAACAGCATCCCACCATGGTAATGGCTTCTGTTTCTGTAGCAAGTTCCTGCATTGACTTCCCTAAACAATGGACTCTTGACATGTAAGCCAAATATTTACGGTATTTTATCATAGCAATAGAAACCTAATTAAGACAGGTATATTTACTGTGTGGTATGTAGTGTGAGATTTGAGAGTTGATAATCAGTTCATAAAAGAAAAAAAACTTCATTCCAGCCAATATTACAAATTAAAGCAGGAATACTTTACAGTTGCTTTCATTGAAACTGCTATATCTTGTGACTTTCATGTTATTAAGCCCTGACATTGTAAAGTCACAAATACATTTGTCCATTTCTGACATAGCACACTCAATGCAATAAGCCATTTTACTAGGTGTGTATGAAATATTTTTCCAGTCAGTCTTAAATATATATAATAAAAAGGTTAAATTTTACAACTAATTTTTTTGATGTTTTATTTTGCCTGTATGTATGTCTGCACCACATGCATTCAGTACCAGCAGTGGTCAGACAAGGATATCAGATACCCTGGGACTGGAGTTATGGACAGTTATGAACTACCCTGCAATTGCTAGAAATAGAACCCAGGTCCTCTGGAAAAGCAGACAGTATTTTTAATTACTGAGCCATTCTTCCAGTCCCTTAATTTATTTTTGTAAATAAATCTGAGGGGCTGGAGAGATGGCTCAGAGGTTAAGAGCACCAACTGTTCTTCCGTAGGTCCTGAGTTCAAAATCCCAGCAACCACATGGTGACTCACAACCATACATAACAAGATCTGATGCCCTCTTCTGGAGTGTCTGAAGACAGCTACAGTGTACTTACATATAATAAATAAATAAATCTTAAAAAAGACAAATCTGAATGCAAAAAAATATATATATATATTAAGTGTCTCTGCCTATTCCTAACACTATCTAGACTGCATTCTATTGGCATGCATGTTGGAGCTGGGAAACAAAGAATCATTAGACATGGCTGCATATGTTCTCTCATCAGCTCAAAGGTAAACTCCAAGTCACACTCTCTAGGACACACAGAAAAGTGTCCCTCAGATTGACAGGTTGGAAACTGACATGGGCATAATGGCTTTTCATGAAGATGGAGTGGGGAGCTGTCATGAACTGTAAATGTAACTTTTATTCTCCTGTATTGTCGTCTCAGAGGCTTACTGCCTGTCTGCTAATCTAGGCCTAGTCCTGGAAGCTTCTACCCTGTAGAACTAATTTAGGCCTAGAAGGTTTTCAGCTTCTGAGACTTACTGCTGAATAAGCTCACCTTTCTAATTCTGAGCTCTGGTTGGCTGGTTCAAATCAGCTGTTCTGGCTCAAATTGCTCTCCAAGCTGACTGATTCAATCTGGCTTGTCTTTCTCAGCCTTTCCTCAATTGCTCTGCTTGGCCTCATACTAATTTTAACAATATGTTCTAATTTTCTGGTACATTCTCTCTTTACCTGTGTCTTCTTTTCACCTTGTTTTCTCTTCACAACCTGTCTCTGTAAAAAACTGTCCCAGGAAAACTGCCTCCTTCCTTCTCTCTCTTCTCATGAGTTAGGTATATCATAGTCTGTAAAAATCTTCCTCTATTTATAGTCACTTTGTCTGCCACTCAATTAGACATCACTTTCAAATATGGGTGACACCTTCTACAAACTAACTTTATCTTCATTGTTTGGTATTAAAGGTGTGTACTAAGGGTGTGTCTATATTCTAGCCAGTGGGATTAAAGGTTGTGTGCTAAGGGCTAAGCCACACCACTACTAGAAACAGTTTTTTCCAGTAAACAACAACAACAAAAAGCCTGCAACAATGAACCTGAAGTTACACCATCCAGCTTCCAACCTTAGTCCTGAAGAACTGATCTAAAAACAGCTGGATGGTGGAGATTTCAACACAGTAACACCCCGAGCAACATCAGACAAGGTCTACCATGTAGATATTGGAGGCCTGTGCTCTGCACATGCTCAATTTTCCTGGTCACTTGTGTGTCTTTTTGTTCCCAAATATTTGCAGGTGAGGAGGCTAAAGCATGGAGCTTCCAGCTCAGGTCTCTGCTGGTTAACTCTAGAGAGGCTGTGCCTGTTCTTTGAGGGATTCTTGGAGAGATAATTTAGGGGCTGATCAAGTCTACACCTGGAAAACTATAGGCTGTGCTGAGTTTATAATGGGATACCCGGCTTGGGCCTGGTAACAGCTTGGAAGTCAAATACTATGTCTGTAACCAGACAGTGAGGGCAGAGTCCAGAACAAAGCTCTAGTACCAGCTGGACCCCTCCCTCTAGTCACATCATTTCCTGTTCTATATTTTACTAGGAACTGAGAAGCAGCTCAGTTCAGATGAGAGACCCATCATTATCTTGTGACGGAGTGTGGAAAGTATGCAAACTACAATCCCACCAGCCAGAATGGGGTTTCAACAAGATCCCCCACAGGATGATCCAGAAAATGAAGTTGAAAGTCAGAGGTGATATACCCTCAGGCAGCCAGAGACTGTTAATACCTCTCATCACATTGTTACATCCTTAGAGTATCAAAGGGAACTGCTTTTTGGAAAGCCTTGAATTTTATTTTTGTCTGCAAAACCAGCTATGGTAAATGGAAATACCTCAACCCACCACTGAAATCATCAAACCCTGTGTGATGGCTATTCCTGGTTGTCAACTTGAACACATCTGGAATGAACTACAATCTAGAAATGTGAGGGCACACCTGTGATCCAGATCTTGAGGCTGGAGATCTTGAGGCATAGTAGCCATGAAAATCTTAGGCCCAGGCAAGGTAGCACACACTTTTAATCCCAGAAGACTGAGGAAAGCAGATCTCTGAGTTCAGGTCATTTTGGGAAAAGCAAGTCCCAGATCCTGGCGTGGTGGTACACACCTTAAATCTCAGACACACCTTTTTCTGGAGGCCTACATAAGGACATTAGAAGAAGGAAGATTGACTCTGGGTCAACTGTTTGCACTTGCCAGCACATCTGTTGAAACCCATTTCTACAGAAAACCAGCTGAAACAACTACCCTGAGCAACTACTAGACTCTTGGACTTCCCATTGTTGAGTCAGTTGGACTATAGACTGTAAGACATTACAATAAATTCCCTTAATATATAGAGACATTCCATAAATTGGGTGACTAGAGAACCCTAATACACCTTGTGAATGTATTATTAGTCAGTAAACCCTAACATTGTTGAAACACAAATGTATTCATCTATGTTTCTAACATGGGGCACTTAAACACCCTGGAATGGATAAAAACCTTCACCCACCACCTCCAGGCCTCAGCCCTTCCTTGATCCTCATCTTTACCATAGGCCCTTGACCTATCCTAAGTGAGAAAAATTTTTTTTCAGAAAAAAAAAGTTGTCTTCCTGTAATTCCTTTTCTTGTTTTTTGAAACAGTATCCTATTATGTAGCCCAGGCTAGCTAGGAACTCACAATCCAAATGCCTTTACCACCAAAGTGCTGGGACTATAGGTGTGTGCCACCTACCCAGATGGTCTAATGATTCTTGCTGCTCCATATCTGTTCTGTCTCCATGACATCATTACCTTCCTGTTTCTATGACTAGTTCAGACCCTTCAATCCATTTGGCTCACCAATTCCTTATGTTCAGTTTTCAGTTAAGTCTCAAAACTCAGAATTCATATTTATCACTGGCATACAGGTCCTATATTAAACATTTATATATGAGTATGAATCTACATAAGAACTACACTAACTAAAGCAAATACTGAATGTATTGCTTTCCCTTTAACGTTCTCAAAATATGAGCAAATGATTAAAATAGCAAATAAATATGTTCTTCAAAGTTCTTTTCAATTTGTCTATTCCAATTCACATTTTGTTTTGTTTTGGTTTGGTTTTCAAGACAGGGTTTCTATGTATAGCCCTGGCTTTCCTGGAACTCATTCTGTAGACCAGGCTGACCTTGAACTCAGAAATCCACCTGTCTCTGCCTCCCAAGTGCTGGGATTAAAGGCATGCGCCACCATTGCCCAGCCCAATTCACATTTTTAATTATGGAGGTAGGTAATGTTCCTTCTATCATCATATATAAGTATTATAAATTAAACAATACAAGTATCTGATGAAGGAAAATTTAATAACGAAAAAGACGTGTATTAGTAAACATGTTTTTAAAGATTTATTTAATATGCATGTGTGCTTTGCCTGCATGTAGGCAAGTCACCACATGTGTGCCTGGGGCTCACAGGAATTCAGAAGAGGTAGTCAGATCCCATGGAACTGGAGTTATAGTCGGTTTTGAGCTGCTATGTGACTGCTAAGAACTAAACCTGAATCTTCTGCATGAGCAAGCTCTCCAATCCCATTATGAAGTCTTAAAAGAATGTAATCAAGAATCCCATACTCAACACAGAAACAATACTGAGAATAAAATGTCTTAACACAGTTTTATTGATTTATTTGTGTTTACCCATATGTTTCACCTCATTAAAAAAAATCAGTGTTTCTAATTTCTTGGATTTTCAACTTTAAGTTCCATGTTGACAAATCTATTTTTATGTACACCTTTGATTCTTACAACAGAAGTCATGTGTTTAAAAATACTCATTAAAACATAGCCACTGTCAATATTTTGTTTACAATACAGATCCTGAAGACAAACATTAGACTATATTAAGATTTATTAGTCTGAAAACAGAATGTGGGATATTATTGTATATATCATTGGCATATACTGAATTCTGACAGCAAAGTGTTTATGAGAAAATTTAAATTTTTCCTGGAAGTATAAGATAAAGGCCAATCTATTTCTCACTTGTTACAACTATATTTCACTGAATTGTGGTTTAAAATCACAAAGTGATAAAATATAAATACAAAATGCTAAGGAGAGTTTAACATATAAAGGGAAAATGTCTTACACATCGTTTGTCATTTTTTTAAAAGTCCAGCATAAAGGCAAATGTGGCTTTTCAAAATGTAGCCCATACTCAATCACAGGAAAAAATTCAACCAATCCACCTAATATACAAACTCCACAGGTATCATTTATTTAATTTTATGTCCAAAATTTTCCAGGTAACAAAAGTCTAGCTAACAATTAGAGTTAACATCAAGAACGATCTGCAAACTACAAACATTTGCAAGTCAAGTTAGAGCATGCATTTCTCTCTGAAAGAAAAGAAGCCCAAATTGGAGTTAAAAGGCAAGTAAAAACAACTATGAATTTCTTTAAATAGCTTACATTTAAAGTCATGTAAATGTACATTATATTTATAATGTAGGGTATTATATGTTTTCCCAGCTATACATGCAGACTATAATGTGTGGTAAAAATGATTCAACTAACTTAAAAAAAAAAAAAAAGGAAAAGGAAAAAGAAGAACAAAAATACCCATTTAAGCTGGAGAAATCGCAGAACTATCAAATTTCTTCCTGCAAGTCACATGAGGCTAAACTAAAAGTAAATCATAAAATCTCAGTACTTAATCCTAAATTAATACTCTAATTTGGGCTTATTACTAACAACACTATTCTTTTCTTTGGGCTAGAAAAAAAAATTTTTTTTTAAGAGCCAGCTTTTGGAATCAGCAATGTAACTTCAATTCCTTCCCTCTGACAGTCAGAAAGATTGCCTTTTTTTTTTTTTTTTTTAAATTAGATAGTTCTCAACACCTATGACCTGGAGATGACAGATTTCACAAGTCACTAAGTTAAACTGCTCTAATGCAATGGAGCTAGTAAAATACATATATCTGTTCTTAAGAAAACTTACAAAACTAACAATTTTTTTCTCCAGAATTATAAAAGATAAAAATCTATGACCTACTCTAATATGACCAAAGAAGTCAAGAAGCACGGGCTTTCTCTAACACTGCAGTCTCTCCACCTGCACGGAAAATTCTCATGTAGATACCTTAGAACTGCTCTGGTCTTTGCAGTTCAGTGACTCTTGAATCACTGCGATAGTTCAGGAAAAACTTTTCCTCTCAGAAAAAGAGATTACTTGATGGTGGTTCCAATAAAGTATCAGAAGGAATCGGGGGAGGATCAACTGCTTGGAAGTCTTTGGAAATTCCTGAAAGATATCTGGCAGTTCTATACATTATCCCTCCTTCTGCATCTCATTTTCTTTTTCTTTAAAAAATTATGGTTGATATTTCACATAATATTTGATCAGTTTGATTTAAATAAGGGAGGATTTTAAACATTTCTGAACATAGAAAAAGGCAAAAGTCAGAAGCCAGCAACAGAACCACCACATAAAATTCGAGTGGTGGTATGTCACACCTTTACAGACTTGCCCCTTGCTTCACACAGGATCCAATCAAATTTAGTTCAAGTCTCAATGTGAAAGTTTGCCTGCATAAGGAGCAGACATCATGCAGTTCCCAATGAATTCAAGTTACAGTAGAGCCAAAAAGATGCACACCCTACCCCACCCCCAAAGAAAATAATTCTATGTAGTTTCTTGTTAGACTGTACTTAAATAAATCACACCATTACATGGAAAGACAGGAACCAAGAAAGGGAAAAGACATGTACCTGGCCAGCAGTTTCCTCTGGGAATCCTGGTCCCACTCTCCCACAGCTCACTTTTCCCTGTAATACAGCAGGTAGTACTTCAGGGGATCAGGCAATGGGAGGCGCAATACCCTCTGACGAAGGAAGTTCACTGGTGGCTCAGGTTTGGTCTCCTGTAAGGTCCTCTCTGCCACTTCCTCTGCATCCTCACAGCTGGTGTCATCAGAGGGGTTGGAAATTCGACTGGCAAAAACCTCTTTGTCCAAAAAGACAATGGTCTCCATTCTGCGGCGACGGACTCGTCTTCTTTTAAACATAGGTGTGTTCTTCAGGCCACCTCCTCTGGTGGCTTCCTGTCGCATAGCCCTCTTGATGCTGCCACGGATAGCAAGCCGGGCCAGGTCCTGTAGGCTGCGCACGGCTGGTGGTGCTGTGGACAGGGGCAGAGCCTGTGGGCATGGGTGGGGCAAACCCACACCTACCTTGCTGAAAGGACTTCAAAAAAGGGGAGTATTCTAAGCAAATAGGAACCAATGGTCTACTTTGCACCACATGTGTTTCTCAAAAGCTTTGCAAATATACTAGTTCTCAACTCTGAAAAGGAAAGAAATACTATCTAGATGATCAGTGGTAAAATTTGAAACTTAGGGTTTGTTCTCACAGCCTAGTTTATAACTCTATTCTGCTCAATGACATAAATCCACTCACAGCAATCTACATTTCTAACATCCTTTTACATGAGTTTAAATACGTTAAACAGAAAATCTAAGTCACTTTTTTCCCCTCCAGGACACATAATCTTCAAGGAAGAGGCTACTCTATAGAAGGGACTCTCATGCTATCAGCAACATTTGTAACCAAAATCATAACCCCTGTCTGAACCCACCAATATCTTCTGCCCTGCAGAAAGGCAAGAAATGTTGATAGACAAGGTTCTAACAACAAACAATGCCTCCCCCCTCTTTTTGAGGCACCAAGCCTTCTCTCTTTTCTTTTGTCCCTGAGAACATGGGCATGTGCTCTCTCTGCAAGATGGAGCTGTGGTACCTTGCCTGCATCCTATCATTCTACTGAGCAGTTAAGGCCTTGACTCTCGACAACAAATGACATGTACTATATCTTGCTCTCACCAACTCAATTAAGAAAAGATTAAGAGCTTGCCCAGCGTGGTGCTGCACGCCTTTAATCCCAGCACTTGGGAGGCAGAGACTGGCAGATTTCTGAGTTCGAGGCTAGCCTGGTCTACAGAGTGAGTTCCTGGACAGCCAGGACTACACAGAGAAACCCTGTCTCAAAAAACCAAAAAAACAAAGAAAAGAAAAAAAAAAAGATTAGTTCTGGCTATTTCCCCAAGATGCTAAAACAGTCTCATCACTGGCCACTGGGCTCCCAAGTATCAGCTCTGACCTCCCAAGTATCCAGCTTTCTCTGAGGGCCACCAGAAAAACTGATGCAGTTCACTATGGCCAGGTTCACGGCCCTTCTCTATGACTTGACTTCTCTTAGGCCTTGTGACATGCCCAAAGGCTCAGTGTCAACTCTACTCCTCTCTATGACTGCTAATCCTTGGTTTAACATCTATTCTGTAAATTTAAATAATATAGAGCAGTTCCCCAAGTTGAAACTCAGTCCCAATCAAGTCAAACCTACCCCAGACTCAGCACAATACCTTAGGCTCTCCTGTTCTTCCTCAGAAAGGTCATATGTCCTGGAACCCTTCCTGTTGAGAGGCTGGTGGTGTCTCAATCTTTTTCTCTTGCATGATAGGGAAAACCCCATCAACTTCCTGCCTGACTTCTGCCTCCAACCTGCATGCATGCCACTTAGGAGGATGCTCCAGGCAGTGCATGTTCAAGCTGCGTGGTCTCTTTGTATGCTGGCTTTGCTATATGGTTTCTCTTATTCCCTTGGTCTCATCAACTTCAGTGATCTAGAAAAGACAGAAACTGCAAACACCCTACCCAGCTGATCACTTTAGAAATTCTAACCAAATCACACAAATGTTTATTACTCAACATTCGCATTTCAGGAGGCAATTCATGCCTAAGGTTCCTAGCAAGGCTTGACAAATCCTCATACAGAAATATTCATGTTTAACTAGATTTTCAAAGTCTCCCAAATGTTTTCATGAATTCTTGTCTTCCAGAACCAGACACCATGCCAAAGGATGGTGCACTTTCTTAGTAGGGGCCACATTTATTTAAATAACAACATTTCAGAAAAACAATCTGACAAATTCACCCTACAAACGATTGACAGGATTATACCTATATAAATGTACAACATCTTGAATAATATCTGAAGCTCTCCACAGTCACACAGTGAATTAAAACCCAACCTACATTCCAGTCAGTTTCTCCAATATATCCCACAGTGACTACACCATGAAGTGTGTGTCCCAAAGTTTGCCCAGTTCTAGCTTTCTACTCCTCTCTATAACTTTAGATTTTTCCACCATTTTTATAAGTTTCCCATAATAATAACTGAATATGAAAATTAAAGGATTGGATTAAATGCTGATAAGCAACAGCTATAAAAATTAATCAAGTTTTTCCTCTCAGCCTCTGCTCCCAGAATGAATAATTATTCTCTGAGACTAATTCATTGATAGATGACTAGGCTGTAAGTTTTAGCTTGTTTTCTGACTTTTTCTTAACTCATTATCCCTGTTACTTTAACCTGGGTTCAGCTGCATGGCTGGTTTCCTCTTGTCTTTGTACATCCATCTCAAGAGTTCCTGGGGCGAATTTTCCCTTTATTCTATCCTGAGTTCAGCTATTTGCTAGTTTGTCTGACTCCTTAGCATTTCAGCTCAAATCTTCCATGCCTCTCATTATTTCTCAGAATTCTCTTTCCCTGCTGGATGTCTGACCCCCTATTTCCTGCCTCAGCTTATTGGCCATAAGCTTTTATATTGACAGGTGATACATAATAAGAGATTCTCTATACCTCTCTTAAGAAAGTTTCCTTTCACCCTGAACATAACCAAGCACAACATAACATCATCCTCTACATGACTTCCCTCATCCTTCCAAGCTCTTTGTATGTTTCATTGTTACTGGTTACCAAATGTCAAGGCTTTGTCTATGTTACCTGATACACAAAGTAGGACAATTTAGTAAACAATTCTCCACTAATTGAAATATTTTTGGAAGAAATTAACCAAAATATATGTGTTAGAACTATTTATAATTCACATTCATAGTGTCTCTCTCTCTCTCTCTCTCTCTCTCTCTCTCTCTCTCTCTCTCTCTCTCTCTCTCTCTCTCACTCTCTCTCTCTCACTCAGACTTTCACCAAATGTTTTAAGTGATCAGAAAGTATGATGGATAGTTTTCATTTGGAAATCCTAAATCTTCATCACTTTGAAATCCTATTTTTGTAAAAGATATTTTAAATATGAAACAAACATCAGGGTGAAGGTCAGCCTACATTAGCTCCATGTACAGCCTGCATCTTAGAGAGTAAACACAAAGGTTCAAAGCATGTGAGGCTACACAAAGTTTCTCAATCACGCAGCAGCACAGGTTCCTCATCTATATTTGCTTAAAGTGGCATGAGACAGGTACTGTGAGAAAGAGGGCTATGTTCGGGTAACAATTCCCAGCAAGCAAGGCAAACTGCTTACGATTCCCAAAATAAGCTCCTTTATTTGTGTGTGAATCTGCTACTCTCAAAAGCATGACCAGCAACAACATTTTATAGATTTAAAAATTTAAAATCATCAGGATGAACTAAAAAGAGTTACTTTAAAAATATCTAAAACATCCTGCATATTTTGAGGATTCAACTGGGGAGATTAGCACTCTTTAATATCAAACCATTTTTTGTACATTTTGTTTCTATCCTAACTTTAATCAAGGATAAAAGACAGGATGTTCATACTCACGTAGCTGGACAAGTCTGGACTGTCCTGATTCCGAACGGCAAGGCTGGACCAAAGGGGCAAAGGAAACAGCCAGAATCTTTTTTGTTTCCCAAGCAGAAGGGCCTGTGCGTGTTATCTTGGTCAACTATCTCAAAAACAAAACAAAAATATCCAAAGGATTTGGCCACTGGACAACTTATATTTAAGTGTAATCATTTCTATAGAGCAAATCTAAATATGAAACAGCCTGTTTATATACACCTAATGTGGTATGACTAACAACTAACATAAATGTTATGTTTCTTATGAAAATGCTAAGCATGAACATACTCAAACTCCTTGACCTAACTTCTCTTTATAAGAAACACAAATGGTAAGTCAGTCAAAGGACTACAAGAAAATATAAAAAGATAATGAAGATAAGATTTATACAAATAACTTCTTAGGATTCTTCAAAACAGTGGCTGAAGGTAAGTTGGGGATGGCCTGTCCTCAGTAAAACTAACCAAAGATGTACAACAGTTACAATACTTCAACCATTTACCCTGAATTCTATGTGCTGCTATCAGGAGTACAGCTGCAATGGCATCCAAGGCACAAAAACATCTGAGCTTTAAGCCATCTGCACCTGCAATACCTAGGGGACAAGAGAGGCCCAAATGCCAGATACTAAAACCTTGTTGCTGTGACTTTCATCAACATCGATGTGTCATACTAGATACCTATGACAACTATCCTTACTGTCACTGACAGCACTTCAGGGGTGCAGTAGAATATGCTACTGCTGAAACACGGTAGTGTGGGTCATCAAAGCACTTTATATTATAGGATTAGTACCAAAGAATCCAATTAAGCTACACAGCCTCTATGTGTTCACTGTGACTAGGACAGTCTATATATGCCCTTAATAGGTCATAAGACTGAGAAGATTATATGATTATCTTTTCTAAAAATATCTAACCCAGAAACTCATCCAAAAATAAGATTCTTTAAAAGGATTAAGCAGTACAATTACTAAAGATTAATTATATTGAGAGCAAACACATTCTTTTCAGAAAATTTTGAAGATTTATTTTTTGACTTATATGCACATGTGAGTGCCAGTACTCTTAAGAGTTCAGTAGAGCTGGGCGTGGTGGCACACGCCTTTAATCCCAGCACTTGGGAGGCAGAGGTAGGCAGATTTCTGAGTTCGAGGCCAGCCTGGTCTACAGAGTGAGTTCCAGGACAGCCAGGGCCACACAGAGAAACCCTGTCTCAAAAAACAAAAAAAAAAAAAAAGAGTTCAGTAGAGACCATCAGATTCCCTAAATCTGTAGTTTACAGACCTTCATGAGTTTTCTGAACTCAGATCCTCTGTAAGCTCAGTATGCACTTAACTCCTGAGCCATCTCTTTATCACCCAGAAACTTAAAAAAAAAAAAAAAACTATTTCATTATTATTTGCATATGTGAGTGTTTTGTTTGTGTGTTAGCCTGTGTATCTGGTGTGTACCTAGTACCTGCCAAGGCCAGAAAAGGGTTTCAGATCCTGTAGAACTAGGGTTACAGATGGTTGTAAGCCACCGTGTGGGTGTTGGGAATTGAATTCAGGACCTTTGAAAGATCTTAACCACTGAATCATTTCTCCAGCCCCTTCAGAAACTTTTTTTTTTTAAAGGAGAGTTCTAGCTATAATGATCACCAAATATTTAACTATAATACATAAATTATATATGAGACCTTAAAACTATAAACCTGTATTTTATAATCTAGATGAACAAATAGAAATGGTATGAGGATGCCTATCTAATATTAATGAGGATGCCTATGTTAATCTAGAGCTAAAATCATCTCAATCAAAAATTTGCAGTGATAATAAAAAAATTAACAAAAACCTTATTGGTTACCTCCCTTTGTCAAAAAGTCATTATTAAGAAAATTAATAAGCAAACAATAATAACCAAAATTTATCCCTGAAGTATAGGGGGACCAAATAACTAATAGTAGTTTTCTCTTTATCAACGTTAACAAGCACCTAAATACCAAGAAAAAGAAAGAAAGAAAGAAAGAAAGAAAGAAAGAAAGAAAGAAAGAAAGAAAGAAAGAAAGAAAGAAAGAAAGAAAGAAAGAAAGAAAGAAAGAAAATAACTATGCCGGGCAGTGGAGGCAGAGGCAGGCGGATTTCTGAGTTCGAGGCCAGCCTGGTCTACAAAGTGAGTTCCAGGACAGCCAGGACTATACAGAGAAATCCTGTCTCAAAAAAAAAAAAAAAAAAAAAAAACCAAGAAAATAACTTAAATGTATAGTTCTTAATAAAACAATGAATCAGGCTGAGTCATTCCAGTCATTCTACAAGGTAAACAGAAAAGCTGCTTACGCCATAAACTTAAATGGAGCTTGTCTTCTAGATCTAAGGTTTTTACCTCCAAACAATTGTATACTAAAAACATTCAGAAAGTAAATCATGTATCACTGGACATATACAGATTTTGTTTGTCATTATTCCCTAAGCAACATAGTAAACAACTATTTATATAGCAGTGATACTCTATCAGGTATTACAAGTAATTTAGAGGTATTATAAAGTACAAAGGAGGACATGTGTAGGTTGTACGCCACTGCCATTCTATGTGATTTTATAAAAGGATCTGAGGCATCTGTAAATTTTGTTATGAGTGGAAGAAAAGTGGTCTTATAATCAATCCTTTGTATACTGAAGATAAATGTCTATTTTAATACATGACTTATATTCTTGTGTTCTTCTCCATCAAAATATGCCAAAATATACCAAGCCTTTAGATCTAATTGCCAATAGGTAGAAAGTACAAAGGTCAGAAGAATATGCAATCCACCACCACAGAGATCTATGGGCTGGAAATTCCAAAGTGTAGGAAATACTTTAAGACCAAAAACCTAGTCCTCTGAAAAAAATCAGTTGCAAAGAAAATATGAGGAAAAGAAAATAACCCAAGAGATTAAAAAATAAGGACTAGGATGATGGCCCAGTTGGTAAAGTACTTGCCATGTAAACACGAGAACCAGAGTTCAAATTCCCAGCATTCAAACACTAGGCAGGTAGTGTGGTCCACCTGTAACCCCAACACTCAGAAGATGGAGACAGGGCATCCCCAGAGGAAGGCAGCTAGACTAGCTGAATTGGTGAGCTCTGGGTTCAAGTGAGAGTCCCTGCCTCAATACATAAGGTGGAAAACATCCAAAGAAGACACCACATGTCAATTCTCTGGCATCCATATGCATGTGCACATGCATACAAACAAACTGGTACCCACATACATGTGGTGGCATACCATACCATACATACATACATACATACATACATACACACAAAGAGATTTATCAACTAAGTGCAACTTGTAAACATCAAAATGATATTGATTTAAAATTAAATGACTTAAAATTAAATTCATGAACTCTCTTAAGTAAAGCACTATAAGTTACAAGCTAGTCTATACAAGAAAATTTTTGAAAAGGGTGGGAATGTGTAAAACACTTTCTATCAAAGTATTAAGCAAGCACACTAAGAAGATTAAAATTGATAGAAGCCATCTAGGAAAGGCTAAGGCAAGCAAATGAGTTTTCTGACAATGGCTCACCATTCTGTGAGACTGTGATGGGTGAGCTCTGAGGATGCAGGGTCCTTAGAGACTTCACCCCAGGATTGCTGTTGCTGTTGATATGCCTTTCCTGTCACTATTACACAACCTAAGGATTCCTGGGCATCAGCCCACACTATTGGGCAAATTTTCTGCAGATCAGCATGAAGATGTACTCTCATGTATTACCTTTGTGTAGACAAATTGATGATTTCATAATTCCTGATAATGATTTTATAGAATTCCTAAATTTACACAAATAATTTCATGCCTTCTATAGAATAAAAGCTGCAAATAGAGCTCTGTAAACTTTCATGTGTCATAGGTCAATTGAACTAGAAAAAGAAAGGCTTGGAACCAATGTACAATCAAGGAAAACATTCCGTCTAGGTTAAGAACAATTGGGAATGGACAATTTATTGTAGGTACGAGGATAAAAAAATAAAATATTGACTATTTTATCAATATAAAACTTCAAAATAATAAGACATAAAGCAGATGATTTGTCTCTTGACAAAACCATGCTAACTTGTGACATAAAAATTATTGCTTTAAATTTATAATTAACTTATGGGGGGGGGCCTGTAACAGATAATGTTTAGTCAGATACTAGTTTTTTTGTTTTGGTTTGGTTTTTGGTTTTTCGAGACAGGGTCAGATCCTAGTCTTAATGAAAGGACATGTAAATAATTCTGTTGTAAGTCCTTAAACCTTATCAATCTATGATATGAATTATTGCCTTAAACTTACTATCAACTTATTGGCATGTAAAAGTATTTAGAGAATCATGTAATTAACCTGTTGTAGCAGTTCTACCTGATAGTTATATGAGACAAATTTTTAGAGAAAATATACTAAGAACAGAAATAAAGGTCAATGAAGCTTCTTTTCACTGCTTCATCCAGAGTGGGTGTTTTTCTTTTCCTTTCTCTCTGGCTCACAAAGAATTAACAAACTCTGAGCCTCTCACCTAATCAGCAAGGGCCTCTAGTCAAAGAGCCTGAGTAACTACTTTTCTTAATCCCCTGCTGCTATCAGCAGGAGTTTATTGCCAGAAGCAGCAGCTTTTGGCCACAGAACAGCAAAGAGTTAAAATTAAAAGAGAAAATTTAGCAAAAGTAAGCTACTCTTGCCCCAGCAATTAGGGTTAGGGTTAGGGTTAGTTGGCAGAAGCTACTGCAAGAACTGACTTTGAAGGAGTGTATACACAATGTCAGCTGTGTAGAGAACCTGACCTTCTCTTCCAAGGGCATGACAAGGATCCCTCCAACTTTGAGAAGATTTTTCATGTACTCTTCATGTTCTTTCTGCACACCAGCTCCACAATAAACACGATCATACTGACAACAATCTGGAGCAATCTCCAGGCAATTTCCAGTTACAAAGGAAGGTTCACAAAAGTCAAATCTGAAAGAAAAAAAGGTTTCTGTAACTACATATGTCGTTATAAGTACATAAAAACAAAGTTATGCCTGCCATGTTGGGAACAAGCAAAAGAAACTAATTCTAAGTACTACTATTTTGCTCTCAAACTCCATTTAGCAATATGGGAGAAACTAAATTCAGGGTCCCAGGCCCTACGGGATCTGAGGACTTCCCTATAAATGGACAGCTTCTATGATAAACAGTTGTCTGAGTCTAGACATCTTAGGGGCAGTTGTATGAGTCCAGCTATCTTGCTGGCAGGGTCAAACAAGTTCATGTTCCTAGGCCTAGGAACAAACACCTACCTCACTTCTCCAAATGTTTTCTTAATTGTCTGTTAATAGGCAAAACATATAGAAATTGCTGTTATCTAAACCAAGGTGCATAAGTTGTAAAATTATATAATCAATTGTGTTATGCCCTAATTAACTACATGCAGCTGACCAGCTCCTTTGTCCCCTTATCATTCTGAGCTCTGGACCTAAAGTACAACAGAATGAATTAAAGACCTTGAAGCCAGTTGCCTTGGATAAGGCCCAGTCTCCAATGGGTATTCCCTTGTTTAACACATAATGTCAACATTCAGTTGGATAACACTGCAGCTTCCCTCAGGTCCCCACTTACTTTGGGTTCCCATCCTTTAAAAATATTGTACAATCTCCCTTCCGGGACATGGTTCAGATCCTGAACTAGCTGCTTGCCTGGATGCTCAAAAAATAAAGCTTTTCTTTTAAAGCTTCTGTATCTGAAGTGAGTTTTCTTGGCTTCCACCCCAATCCCAACAACCACAGGTTATGTTTTACTTACAAAATCACAAAACAATGTAAAACATTGCAGACCCAGGAGTTAGAAGCTACATTTCCAAATAGAATAATACTATAGAAATAGAACCGTATACGTTACAAACAAAATAGAAAAAAGTGAATGTTCCAACATGATCCAAATATAAAGCAACACCAGCCACCATTTTCACTGTTTTTACAATGCTCAGCACTACATTCAGTTGCATGACAACCAACTGGGGATTTTATTAGATTTTATTTATTCATTATGGGAATTCACCTGTGTATACATATGGGTGTGCCACAGTATTTGTGAAGACTTCAGAGGACAATTTGTGGGGGGTCAGTTCTCCTTTCACCAGGTGGGTCCCAAGGATCAAATTCAGGTCATCACTCTGAGCAACAAGTGCCTCTACCTCTTGAGCCATCTCACCAGTCCCAACAGGAGGTTTTTCTTAAAAAAAAAAAACACTTTCCTTTTTTTTTTTTTTTTTGAGACAGGCTTTCCTTATTAGCTAGCCTGGAACTTGATATGTAGACCAAGCTGCTCAAACTCACAAAGATCTGCCTGCCTCTGCCCACCACTACTGGCAAAAAAACACTTTTTATTCTCTGAAATGTCTACTCTTTCAGAAAACAATTAGGTGATATAAATTTTCAATACTGGAACATAAAAACTGAACAAAATAAATTATTTGGTTTTTTTCTCTTACTATAATAATGAAAATTTGATGTTTAGTATCATAAGTTATAAAACACAAAGCTGGCAAGGTATGGTGACACATGCCTTTAATCCCATCACTCAGAAGACAGAGACAGGTGGAGCTCTATAAATTTGAGGCCAACCAGGTCTACATAGTGAGTTTCAGGACAGCAAGGGCTATTCAAAGAGACCTTTCCCCCCCACCCCACCCCCCCAAAAAAAAACAAACCAGAAAAAAGAAAAAGAAAAAAAAGAAAGAAAAAAATAAAAACTATAAAGCAATTGATACTAGAGAATATTAACACAGTAACAAGGGTAGGCACACATATAACCTAGGATCATCCAACCATACTTCAACTATGTTTTCTGGCACATGGATACTAATAAACTGGCGTTTTCTATATATAATTAACAACCTTTGTTTGAACTAATAAATAGCATCTGATCGTACTTATCAAAACTGTCACTTGTTCTGATGAAGACATCCAGTTTCTGTTTCGCATACTCAGTCACATCTGAATGAAGCTCCACCCCATGGTTCACACCAAAAGGACCTGAGAGGTTCGAGAAAACAAAGCTCTTAGAATGAGGAAAATAACCCTTGCTCATTTGTTTTCTGTACTTTCTTAATTACAACACGGATAATTCTGCAGTGTATAATTAGAGAAACTCACAAGGGTTTGAGGTCTTAGCATATCCGTGGCTCTAAACCACCCAAGGGAGTCTTTCAATGTGTAGTATAGGTTACATTCACTAACATAGTATTTGTTTTGATGCCTTGACTTCTCAAAAAGCTCTCATACATTAAAAGTATCATTTACAAATTGAAAAAAAAAAGGCAAGAGTAGTAGCTTTTACAACAAATTTTTAAAAACCTGTATTTACAATTGAAATCTGTATTAGGATTTATCTATATTTCACAGCACTTTCATTATTACTGGTGGCAGTATCAAGTGCCACAGTGTCTCCAGGCTTACTCTTTTACTAGGTATTAAGGTGTGTATGTGTGTTTGTTTGTGTGTGTGTGTGTGCACGCACGTGCATGTATGCCACACACATGTGTATAGATGCACACATCCATGAATGTTCATGGCAGAAGTCAACATCAGGTTACTCAATGTTACTTTTTGGATCAGGGTAGCACTAAATAAACCCAGGGGTCAACAAATGAGATAAAATGGTTGGCCAAACAAGCCACTAGAATTCTGTTTTCCAGCTCTGAGAATACAGACACACACTGCTACACCCGGCTTTTTTTTTTTTTAAACTTGTGTTCACCTTTACATAATTTGAACTCAGGTCTTCATGTACAAAGAATATTTACAGAGAGCCATCTTCTCAGCTCCTTAGGTGGTGGTTCTTTTTTTTTTTCCTTTTTTCTTTTTTTTGGTTTTGGTTTTTCAAGACAGTGTTTCTCTGGCTGCCCTGGAAGTAGCTCTGTAGAACAGGCAAGCCTCAAATTTACCTGCCTCTGCCTCTGCCTCCAGAGTGCTGGGATTAAAGGCATGTGCCACTACCACCACCACTACGACCACAAGGCTTCACTCTTAGGCTCTTTTCAATAGCATTTCTAATATAGGCGGTTTTATTATCTATTTCCCCCAAGTCAAAACCACTGCCTTAGTCAATCAAAAACAAATTGAGGTTAAAAATCATATCAATTAAGAAGAAACACAAGCAACATCTGAAGTCTTTGCCTCACTACAATGTTTTACACAATGCAGAAATTCAATAGCTCTTCAGCTGATAATTCTGATAATATCATCAGAAATGGCTATATTCATACATCTGTAAAGAAAATAGCCTAAACGGCTCAAAATACCATAACCTAATAAATCCCTTCCATCTCTGAAAATTCCTTAAAATTACATAAACTTACTACTCTTTTAGTAGCAAACAACAAAAGGGAAACTGTTACAAAGAACTTCAACTACCAAAGAATTTTAATGACACTCAAAGGAGATGAGCAAAAGAGTGATTAGATTAAATCAAGAAATCCTATAAGGTCAAAGTTTACAGACCTTTGCTGTTTTCCATTATTCACAGCAGAATGCAACAGTATAGGTAGGAGGAGACATAGAAAAGGAACCGCAGCCCCCCAACTCAGAGCCCACAAGTGGATATCATCAGTCACCCACCACCTACTTTCAGCCAACTAATAGGAGGACCATGATCTCCAGCAGGGTATGCAACCAGCCTACAAAGTCTTCTACCCAAAGTGATACCAGCTGTACTAAGGCAGAGGGGACTAAAGCTCTGTATCCACACTCACCTAGAATGAGTCCCACCATGGAGCTGAGGTAGCCAGTACCACTGCCCAAATTCAGAAATGAGAGCCCAGGCTGCAGATCCAGAGCCTCCATGACCTCCGAGTAGATGCACGGGGCTGAGAGATGAATATTTCCATGTTTCCATGCCAAGTCTTTGTATGCATTTTCTTTAAATTCTTCAAGATAATAATCTGCTCGATCAATAGCTCGGAAAGCCTGCTCTACTAAGTCCGTCCGGATGTACTGGGCTTCCTTCAAATTATCAATGAGCTCATCGTTGTCCTCACCAGCACTCACAGCACCGCCCATGTTCAAGATTACAGCCAAGCAAGACTACAATTAAAATTTCAATAACTATTTACATTCAGGTCAAGAGCAAAAAAAGAAATCTCTAAATATATGCTATTTCCAAATTCTCAGTTCTGAATGTAATAAAGATGGGAGTATGTTTTGTCAATAACTACTTCACCCTCCAAAGATACCGGTATTAGGAGTGGAAATTCTAGGGTCAGAGGGATATTTCAAAGGGTAAAGTACTTGCTGTACAAAGCTCATGACCCAAGTCCACTCCCCAGGACCTACATAATATTGAGAGGACAGAAACTAGTGCCACAGGGTCATTCTCTGATCTCCTCATGTACACAATGGCATGTGTGAGCCCACACACCATAATTTAATTAGAAAAAAACAAAAGAAATCAAAACACTAGCTCCACTAGAAATTTAAGCTAATAACAAATAATACACTATTTGATGTTTAACTGAAATTCAATTTTTAAAAATTTTTACATTTATTATTTTATTTGGAAAGTATATTTGCTGCCCTATAGGTGCCACAATTTGCAGGAGTGGTCCCTAGGGATCAAACTAGGATTTTTAGTCTGGGTGGCAGATACCTTCAGCCACTGAGCCATAGAGAAATTCAAATTTAAATGGAATTACCATTAACTGGATCACTACATCTCAACATATACATAAACTCACCCACATCAAGTAATCCATCCAATCTACTGATTAGGTTACTCTGACGTTTAAATTTTAGGTAAAAACATTCACAAAACTTTCTTCCCAAATAGAACACATTGTGACACTTTATTGTAACAAACATAAAATCAGTTTCAAGGGTAAAGTTTAGGAGTAGAAAGGGTCACTGACAGGACAATTGGTGGCTTACTTCCTATATAGCTTCCTTTTCCTTGCTATCTAAGTACATTTCTTATCTTCTATCCCATCTTGGTGAAGAAAGCATCCCCTTTAGGTACAACTACTAAAACAATATTCCCTGATCTAGTGACAGGGAATATTTTTTTACCCTGGAAAGGTCTTTTTCTTTCTAGAAAATGAAAAATATCCTCCCCAGTTTTATACTGACCTCAGGTGACTTTTCCAAACTAATGGTTTTATTTCTTAAAAGCTGGTGATGCTGATATAAACTGCTGAAGGAAAGACTACCAAACCACAGAAGATTAGTAGACTTTCTGAATCAAAACAGCTCCTATTCAGGAGTTCAAGGTCATCTTCAGTGAGTTCCAGGCCAGCATGGATTATATAAGAACCTGTCTCAAACAATAACAACAATTATGTTATGGTCCCTGTTATCTCAGTCTTCTCTCTGGAATACTGGAGACAGGCCCTATACACACCCATCCCTAGACACAACTATGTGCACAACTGGTAACAGCAGTGCTAGAGAATTAGGCCTAGGAATGAAAATCAACTACCACTCTAGCATCTTAAAAAAAAAAAACAAAAAAACAAAAAAACCTTCTTGATATAAATTCTTTTCCATTTTATGATGAAATAATCCATCTTCATAATCAAGAAAAATATTAGATTTTCAAATCACTGTTCAATTATTAAAATTTAATCTACTTTTCAAGTGAATTCAGAGCCCTTGATCTAAGTTGTGATCTAGTGCTAATAAGCTGGGGCTTAATCTTAGATAAGCCACTTAGTTCTATTGCTACACTACTGATCTAACATAGTCATATTAAAATTTGGGACACCAGTTGAAAATAGAGTAATGTATTTATATGCTTACAGGCCAGTTTAGGAAAAACATCTTTAACACATGTCCTACAGAATCAAGAAAGCCATCCTCTTCACCCTATCTCAGTTCTACAAATAAACAATCTTTAGCAGGTACCACATTAGATATATTTCATTTATACTAGACATTTATGTTACTGAATTTTTTCCTTAAGTGAAAGCTAATTCCACATTAAAAGAATTTCAGTAAATAGAAAAAAAAAAAATCAGCCACCTGTTTTTCCAGTTCCTACCTACCAGACAGCACTACATTCAACACCAGAAGGTAAGGCAAGCTGGTCTGAGTTACTAAACTGCTCACAGTCACAGACAACAAGAGGAGCTGTGTTAAAACCAGCACTGTTTAGCCAAAGGCTTTTGTTTTGTTCACAGCATGAATACAGGTGTTAAAGACTCACAAAAGAACAACATTCTTTGTTAATTTCTTGTTAATACTTTGATAATCAAGTATAATGTGCATTATGTTGGTAAACTGTAATATGCTGTTTAAGTTTGTTGAAAGTGGACAATGAGAGTGAGGACTCTCCTGTACCAAAGCCAGTATGTTTGTTTCTAGCAGTCTCCAAATGTTCTCTGAAGACCTCTTCCTGGAGCTTGGTGGGTACCTAATTCTATGATGGGGGAAAGGTAGAACAAAACAGCCCAAGAGTAAAACAATTTGTCCTTGAGGATAGCTAAAAGATTAGCCATTTACAAGACTATTGTTTATTGCATGGTATAAAAATGCCTTGGTAGAAACAAGAAGACAGAAGTTCAGCCATGGAAATCTCGAACATGGAGAGAAGAGAAAGTTCAATTGGTAACTCCAACTGACAGCCTCAACTTCTCCAGTTGATTTCTACTAGATGACTGTAAGTGCTCAACTTGATGATGTTATCTATCTATCTATCTATCTATCTATCTATTTTTTTTTTAAACTTGGAAGCTTCACTTGGGTTCTCTATCAGGAATTCCAAATGGCTGCTTCAAATGTGATTTTCACAGATGATTTCTCCTGTTACCTTTTGTTTGGTCTCTCAACTGGGCTATCCCAGTCATCCCTACTAGAGTGAGTACTCAACTTGATGCTTTCTACCAACTACTTCTGTTACTAATTAGTTCTTTTACTTTTGCTTGCTATATATATTTAATAAATTCACTCATTTAAAAAAGAAAGTGTGACTATTGTAGCTCATTCTCTACACAGAACACCAAGGTAGCCCTATCAATTAATTGCTTTTGGTGGAGAGTGGGTGAATAATGATAGAGTGTGATACTTAATATTAGCTTTGTCTGACAATCTAATGTTACATTGCATAGAAGCATCACTACTTGCTGCTGAGATAGATGTGATCAGTCACCATGTCAAAAAAAGAAAAGAAAAGAAAAAAGCCCTAAAACACACTTGAAAATACTCTTTCCAAACCAAATAGTATCACTGCACAAGAATGAAGTGCAGTAGATTCCAATTGAAGGCAAAGAATTATTTTTTAGGAGATTGTCCTTCCTTCACTACACTACGCTACACACTTTGCTACTTGCTGTAATGCTTATTACAGTTTCCATTCAGAACTGATTAGCACAGGCCAACAGAAGAAAGGGGCATAGAAAAAAATTGAGCAGCTGTAGCACAGGACCCCAAGTGGACAGCAACAACACAAGTGAAAGAACCCTGTTTCATATCTATACTGTGTTTGAAAAAACTACGACAGCTGGCCCACAGTCAGGTGGATGTCACTTTCTTAGGGGATACCTTCCTAGGGACATGTATTCTAAACCATCATCCTGTCAGAAGAACAAGGGAAATAACTAAGGCTTTTTGCCTTGAAAACCAGAACTCTTGGAGGGTATGCATCAAATGCATACCACTTGTGGTCTGCATCTGAATGAAAGCTGACAAATAGTATATGCTGACTAGGGACAATTTCTACTGTTTCATGCGTGGGAAAGCTTTGGTTCTAATCGGAATTAAAAAAAAAAAAAAAAAAGAAAAATGAGTTTCTTCTCACAAGTCTCCCAGCAAGGTCTCAGAGAATGGAGAAAAACCAGGGCCAGGGAAAAGACCAAATGCCACCACCTCAAGAGGGCTCACTTCAATTCCTTTTATATATAATCAGTGCCGAGCCTCTTAAATACCTCGTTCTAGAGGCAGCCTACCAGACGTAATGGAACCCACATTAGCAATGTCTTCAATAAGAACAGAGAACAACAGTGCAGGGCCCAAGAGAGCAGGGGGCAGATACTCAGATGACGGAGTTGATGGCAGAGGCACAGGTTTAATAAAAAACAAAGTTCTCTCCAGCTACTTTAAACCTTTCCCCTAAAGGGGTCTTTCTTTTCTCCTCTGTAGGATACTCTGCCTTCTTAGGTATAATTTGTTTCAATCATTGTCAATGCCCGACTTGCCCTTGAGCTAATTGCAAACATTTCCTACTTAATCAGAAATAGGTTGTAGAACTAGAGCAAACAGATCCCAGAATTAGCAACAGGCGGGGGGGGGGGGCACGCTGGAGGGGAGGGAGGTGCTGGAGGAGGATGCAGCGTGGAGGGTGCTCGGCAAGGAGATGGGGGGGCGGGGGTGACAGGCACTGGGGTTCGAAACTCTCGGAGATGGTAAGAGACACGGATGCTGAGGGACGGGTAACCAGAGTTGGAGAAGGGATATGGAGGGAAGGGCCGAGGGGCAGAGATGGCTCTACCTCGGCGCTCAGCAGCCCTCGGATTTAGTCTCGGAGAGCAGTTCTTCAGACGCTTCTGTCGCTTCGGACGGACCTCAGCCGCTGTAAACATCCGCTGCTACCTCCGCGCGTGCGCGGGCTATACCTGAACTGAGCATGTGCGGTTGGAGGACACTCTTAAAGGGGCAACGGCACAGCCCACGAGCCTGCCCCTTTCCACCCACTGTTTTGAGTAAGTGTGTCCCTGCCTGAATGGTCACTACGTGGTTTCCGAGCATATCCCGGCCTAATGATATGAGAAGATGCTGGTGTGTCAGCGGGAGAAGGGCATTTTGCCTGCTTATGTCCACTCAAGGACATAGCCCCCCACAGTAGAAAAGGCAGGAGTGAAGAAACAAGAGTGATAGATTGGATCCACTCGCCTGCAGGAGTTACAGCACAAATGACTGCCGGCCCTGCCCCTGCCAGTTCACCTGGCGCAGGGGATGACCATCTGCACACTTGAACCTTGAACTAGCAGTTCTGACCACTTCTAAGAAACCTACAAAATAGACCAAAGTCTAAGTGATCTTTAGAGCTACCTGTCAAGATTGTTTTGAGTTTTAGTCTTCCAGTTCTGAATTGAGAAGCAGAAACCTGTTCTGTATCATTGTGATTGCACATCTCCTCTATACTGCTTGGAGGATACATGTTGAAGGAAGTAGTATCAAGATGGAAGGAGTCTGGATGCCTGAGTCAATAGCTGTAAGAAAGTCACTCAACCTGCAGTGGATTGTGGTACGAATGACAAGAAAATGATTCTACTATTTTTTAAAGTTTGTGTGGGAAGGCTAAAGACCCGAAATAGATAACACAATAATGATCAAAGACAAAACAAAAGTATAGGCCTAACAACATTTGATTTCATGACTTACTATTAAAATTACAGTAATCAAGAGTCATATGGGGGAAATAAATTGATGGTATCAAATACAAAGCCTAGGTTGGAGCTATACAAATATAGTAAACTCACCTTTGATAAGAGAACAAACACAATTCAATGGAGGAAGGATGGTCTTTTCAACAAAAGAAGCTGGAATAATTAGACATCCACATGTAAAAGTAATAGAGACATAGTTCTTCCAAATTTGATTTCCAGTACCCAAGACACTTGGCCTTTGCAGGCACCCAGGCACGTGTGCACACACACACACACACACACACACACACACACTTAAAGGTAAAATATATCTTTTTAACACTGGCATCTTTTGTCTGTAAAATATACTGTTAAAAGAATAGAAATGAAAAACTATTCCCAAAACACATATCTGATAAAGGATTTTTAAAAATCCTTAAAACTCAACAATAAGAAAATAAACAGCACAAATAGAAGCGGGTAAAAGCTATGAACATATGACTCAGCAAAGAAAATATACAGATGGCAAATGAGCATATGAACATATCAACATAATTTGTCATTAGGTAATTGCAGATTTATAAAACAATGAGATATCAATACACACCTATTAGAATAGCCAAAATTCATAAAATTTATAATTCACCAAACACTGGTGAAGATGTAGAGCAACAGCACATCACTTTAATTGCTGGTGTGAATGAACAATAATAAAGCTACTTTGGAAAATAGTTTGTCAGTTTGCTACTGAACTAAACAAAGTCTTATAAGATGTGATGGCAAACACGTGTAATCCCAGCACTTAGTGGTAGAGGAAGAAGGATCAGGAGTTCAAGGTCATACTTTGGCAGTGTAATAAGTTCAAGACTAGCCAGGGCTATACAAAACTATTCAAACATACATAAAACTTTTTAAAAATCACCATTTGAGTTCCTAGATATTTACCACTATACACAAAACCAGCACATATAGGTAGTATAACAGCTTCATTTGTAATCATCTAACATTAGAAGCAACAAAAATATTAAATAGATGGGAGGTATATCCACATAACTGTTTTAATCAGGGATTTTTTTTGAAAAGTGAGCTACTGAGCTATGAAAAGACATGTAGCAACCTTACACACTTAATTGCTTTTTAAAAAAAATTTGGTGTGACTGTGGTGTTTGCATGCATATGTAAATAGGTATACATGAACATGTGTGTATGTACATGTGGAGGCCAGAGATCAATGTCTAATCTCTTCCTTTATTTCTCTCTACCATACTTTTTGAGACAACTATCTCTCACTAAACCTGGAGTTTAATCCAGAAAGCTCCAGGGATCCTCCTGTCTCTGTTTCCCCAGGTCTGAACCATGCCCAACTTTGTAGCTGAATTTAGCTACTTTGTAGGTTCTTTTTTTCACCATTTACCCACTGCCCCTCCCCGCTGCATCATCCTGTATCACTAGATAGGAGAGAAATGACAGAGGGAAGAGAGAGAGATCTGTGAATCAAATTTCTTTTTTCTTGTTTCTTTTTTGAGCATAACTACTAACAAACTGCAAACAGCGCCCAAATGACCAGTCTCCACCCACCCTGCCTCTCAGGGCCCTAGCATTTATATACCCTCTGAAAGTTCCCAGAATTCCAAATATCACACAATCACAGAAACAATCTGGAGCTGGCAAACAATGCCTCTGCTAGAGCATGAGGCAAATCACAGTCAGCTGCTGTGGTCAGTCCAAAGCAGCCCCACACCTGGGATTAAAATGAAAACACATTCTTATAATATTTCTGTGTTTCTTAAAGAAACCAAAATTTGAGAATTCTCACTAAACAACTTTCTATATGAATACTAGGGAAAATCACCTGAGGTCCTCATGCTTACGTGGCAGGCTATCTCTTCAGCTTCCAAGTGCTTACTGCTAAATGAAAAAAAAAAAAAAACAACTCATATGGAAAAGTTATGACATATTGTGTGATCCCAATGATATGAGCTATGGAAAAGTAAAAAAATCATAGAAACTCTCAAAAGCTCAGTGATTGCAAGAGAAGGGTGGATCATGAAAGATTATTAAGACAGTGAGTGATGCTGTATGATACTGTAATAGTAGAAACATGTAATTAACATTTGCCAAAACCAGGAAGTTATGGATGTAGCTCAATGGTAGAGCAAGTTCTTACCTAACTTGAGCAAAGTCCCAGTGCCACAAAAACACATAATATTCAATTTCAAGAATCAAACTTAATGAAAACTATAGACTTTAGTTCATAGTCATATATATTGATATTGGTTTTAACAATGTATATTAATGTACGCTATTAAGAACAAAAGAATCTGTGCAGAAATGAGGAATCCATGAAACTATTTGTGGCTGAAATTATCTATAAACATAAAACTCCCCAATTTAAAATACATTGCATTTTTAATTGGAAAA
The DNA here is from genome assembly GCF_900095145.1 of Mus pahari. Lineage (NCBI taxonomy): Eukaryota > Metazoa > Chordata > Mammalia > Rodentia > Muridae > Mus > Mus pahari. Next base: position 164,106,749 of record NC_034592.1, on the reverse strand, counting down.
TTTCCAGACATGTAAAAACTAAAAGAACTCAGGAGCAGACCTATACACTGTGAAACAACAGAGTTTGGTTTTGGGTTTTTTTTCAGGCATGAAACCCAGTGCTCCAGATGGAACTATAGATATACACAAAAGAGTGGCAGGCACAGAATCCTCAGGGTTAAATGTGAAAGGCAGTTCTTTTCTTGATCTCATTGCTAAGAATACCACTTATTGCCTTGTTTATCCCTGTTGTGGTTGTTGTTTATAATGGTCAAGTAGTCCCTTAGCAATTACAATATTAGTTTAAAAAAATCCAAATGAAGTTTCACAGCCAAAAACCTGGCTCTTAGGTACTCTGTGTCTGTACACCAGACAATAGCTGTATGTTTTTTTCATGCTTGGAACTTGGTAGTAGGGAAGCTGTTTCAATGCTGACTACAGGAAACTCAGTAGGTGACATGCTTCATACTGTGCAAAGTTTCACCATGTGGCAACCACCCTGTCCTCAGCCCCTTTCCCTACCCCACCCTTCTGAGGACTTTTCTGAGGACTTTTGCCTTAGGCTCAGTGTTCTGGCCTCTGGGTGCCCACATACATCGAATGCTATTTGCCTTTATCAGTGCCAACATGGAGGTGGGTAGAAGAATACTAAGAAAGAACCTTACTAGGAAAGGCTAATGTTGGGTAGCTGAGATTGGAAAAATGACAAGATACAAAATCTGCCACAAGGCATCACCATTGTGCAGCCGAGCTGAAAGAACCAGCCAAAATAAGCCATCTTTCTGTTTGTTTGTTTGTTTGTTTGTTTGTTTTTCAAGACAGGGTTTCTCTATGTAGCCTTGGCTGTCCTGGAACTCACTTTGTAGACCAGGCTGGCCTTAAACTCAGAAATCCACCTGCTTCTGCCTCCTGAGTTCTGGGATTAAAGGCGTGTGCCACCGCTACCTGACTAGAATAGGTCATCTTGAAGGGAAGAAGGAAGGAATTTTCTTCCTCATTTTGGACTTTTTAGAATAGAATTAGCAGTCTTCAGACAGGTACCAAAGTCTCCTTGCTGTTTACAACATAGCTACCACAAGAATATGAAGATATAGAAATACATGCGTGGAATAGTTGGGAAAAGAGTCTTAACACTATTTAAAAAAAAAAAAAGAATTAGTTTTACATGGGCCTTGAGAAATGTTTGCAAGTATCAATTTTGTGTCACCTTGGCTGGGTCTATATAAGGACTATATGTGTTCATATCTGAAATACTGCTGACATAGGGCCTTATAAAGGCCATATACAAAGACTCCTGGGTTGGGAACTTTTAGGAGGTGGGACCCAAGATCTCAGTGTCAGAAGCTCATGATCTCCTTCGTCTGAACCAGTCCCTGCCAGCACTCTTCCTTGTCTCTTATGAACTATGAGATGGAAACTCAAGGGAAGGCACCCTGTAAGTAAAAGCTGTTCAGAAAACTGCAGCGGATATTAGTTCCAGCCTAGTTAAGAGGAGATGGTCGCAATAGATGACTCCACACAGTGAACTACGGGCATCAACCAAGTCTTTTTGTATAAATAGGAGAATCTTGTGTGGTGGTTTTAAGCCCACACATATGAGCTTGTGGCAACTGTGATCACATATATCTGGTGGCCACAAACAATAGGATAGAGTCCAATTGTTCATGGTAGCTAGCATAGATGGGAAGTGATGAGAAGGTGAAACAAGTCTAGGAATGTTCTTTCAGTGTCAGACATGGTGAGTGACCTGAGGCCACTGACTCTGAAAAGCACAGGGAGAGATACCCAGCTGCCAGGTCTCAAGAGGCCAGCTCCAAGTTGACTCCCTACAGGCAGTCCAGGGCTAGCATTTGTGTGATGAGTCACCATGTATATATTCCCTAAACTGTCCCAGCACCCACCTAGATATCTCCAGTGACTCAAGGCTGGTATGAAAGCTCCCTAAGCTCTGTCCCCCTCCATTCACTTAGTACTGTGTGCTATTTGCCTACAATGGTAATCTGGACCCAGGAAACAATGGTATCAGTCTGTCTACTTCTTTAGTGCCCGAAGGGTATCTAGATGGTGCACAGCTTTCCTGAGGCTGGAGAAAGGCACTGTAATCTCTATTTCCCCTCAACCGACATGGGAACCATGGTAGCCCCTTTACCTCTTGCCTCTCGGACACCCACTATGTCTGACTATTCTGTGAAGATCCAGTTGATTGGATAGCACCCCCTCTTCTTCAAGAAATGGTCTCTAGAGTCTATTACTATGTGTCGTCTAAAGCAGCAGGCCTACAGTGAAAGGACTGTAGGCAATCTTGTCAACACAACCAGTCTCTATACAGCTCAGAGAAGTTTCCTGAGCCTCAGTTTCCCCATCTGTAAATGGGACAACCTCACTATCTATGTCACAAGTAGTTGAGAAGTGGCAGGAACCTGTGCAGGTAAAAGGGTTCTGTTCAGACTGTCTTTCTATATTACTCCATTCTACTCAGGACTGAAGTTTGTTGCCTAAAGGGGATTACGGATACCAAAGCACTGGGGCTGAAGGTCTCACATGGGACTTTCCAGCACTTCTGCTTGGTCTTTATTTCTCCTCACCATCTTCTGTCCTAAACATTATCATATTATCTTTTTCAGTTTAAACTTTTGTTTGTTTGTTTGTTTGTTTTTCGAGACAGGGTTTCTCTATATAGCCCTGGCTGTCCTGGAACTCACTTGGTAGACCAGGCTGGCCTCGAACTCAGAAA
>NC_034592.1:164097228-164103971 GCF_900095145.1 Mus pahari | reverse complement strand
TTTTATAAAGAGCTACGGCAGAGCTAAAGATAAGAAAAACATATTTGACAGGATATAAAAGAAACAAGTAATAGTGTGACTGATTAGCAGAAGGTATTCCTGGAGCAGAGATGGGTTGGTCCAATGAGGGACAGTCACTTGCAGGTGCTGGGGATGTGGTGTCACTGTCCTGCTCAGTCTTTCTTCTCTGGACTCCCATAGGAAAGCAAAGTTGCCTGTGCCCCATTCCACTGCCACTACAAGGCCTCTCATCTTGGTGTTAGTGGGTGTTCTGGAGTGACCCCATAGGGAGTGAAACTACCACCTGTTCCAACTTTGTGGGTTCTGGGTGTGTCCTTTGAGATCAGCATTGGCTTGTGACGCTACAAGGTATAGCCAGCCTCCAGAAGTTCAAACCAGCACAAATAAACACCTTGACCGACTATCAAATCTGTTAAAGGGATGGATTACCTTGGAGTTCAGGAGACTCTGTTCACATGTGGGGAGGGCACTGCACATTCCCTAATATTCATATTCACATGTTGCCTTTCAAAGGCCCCAAATAATCATTCATTCTTCCTCTCCTCAGTGCACTTGCTCAGTTTGGGACCATTGGATGGTTGCAATCCAGATAGCAATATTACTGGGTAGGTATTTTAAGGAGACACAGTGGTGATCCACTTTGGCAGCTCTGGCGTGGCCGTGAGATCTTTCTTAGGGTAGAAGCTGGAGACTGGTGACTTGTTGGGTCCAGGGAAGTCCAGACTTGGAGCAGCCAATGGGCTGCTGTAGTCTCTGGGGATGTAAAATATACAAGTGGAGCTCCAGAAGGTATCAGAGCTGAGATAGCCAACTGAAGGTTGTTTATCTTTCTAACACACCAGAGATAGTCATGTTCCCACCTTCCTAAAGCTGGAAGAGCTGCTTGCTCTGTAGAGCCGTGTCCAGGCCCAGGCCTGCTTATTCCAGTAGAATCAATACTCAGGAGCCAAGGGTATTATGGTGTCCAAAAGCTGAGCACTTTAATCTGAAAGACACTAAGAATTGGGAGGCTCCAAGTTTCTCCCAGTATTCTGGAACTAGAAAAGCAGTTATGGAAAACTCCAAAAGGTCATATAGGATCAAAACAATCGCCAAACATTTGAACCTCTTTAAAAAAACAAGGGTTCAAGCCAGGCGTGGTGGTGCATGTCTTTAATTCCAGCACTCGTGAGGCAGAGGCAGGCAGATTTCTGAGTTCAAGGCCAGCCTGGTCTACAAAGTGAAGTCCAGTACAGCCAGTGCTATACAGAGAAACCCTGTCTCAAAAACCAAAACAAACAAACAAACAAACAAGGGTTCTCTTCCCCAGGATTTCCCTTTATAAGAACTCCCTACATGACCACCAGGTAGATCTCAAACATGACCTCCATTAGAAGTCTTAGCAACCATTCATCTTATGGAAGACCAAACGAAGATTTGATCATACTGTCATGGCCACCAACTGCTCAGTTCCTGGCCAGCCCTGAGCTGGGGCCACTGCTATAAATGTGATTCAGACAGATAAGGACTCCATTTAGAGCCTATCTGAGACTAGGTACCATTCTTTCCTCAGTTGCTTATAAATCTCCTACTTCTAAAATCCTCTGTGACCCACCCCACATACCCACTACATCTGTGACAGTGACCTCTGGAGTTTTTCTCCTACCTACATAGTGTTCATAGTTCTGAGTACTACTTGAAAGCTCTGCAAAGACCAGAAGCAGATAGATGAGTCATCAGATCTTAACAAAACTCACTAAGGATGAGCTCCTGCTCTTCACAAACTGCTTCCACAAACTTTGGTGGGTTTTGGTATTGTAGCTTTTTGGAATTATTTGGAAGCCCTTTGATAAATTAAGCTCTGTGTGTTTCCTGGGACGTTTATTTATGCTCTATATGATTATGAAGAGGCCCTAGGTTGGAGACTGGGATGGGCAGTTCCCCTGACATGCAGTATTTCAAGGGTATATGACAGGCTAGACCCTTCGAACCCAAAAGGAAGAAGACAGTGGACAGTGACAGAATAGGGCTAATGAACCAAATATAATGCTGCTACTCTCACCTGAGAGCAGATGTGGGCCTCTCCACCATTGCATCTCATTCTTCTACAGTCCTAGACTTAACTCTGTAGGTAGCTATATTGGGGCCCTGGAAACACCCTCTCCTCTTTTTCTCCATCAAGGACCATCACATACCCAGTTCTTAGGACCTAGGATGAGCTCAGTTTGTAACAGAGACACTCTGCTTGCTCATACCCTGGCTCATGTCATAACAACTATGCCAATGTTAAGAGTTGCAACCCCAGTCTACTAACTACTATCTGTGGTGTAACCTTGTTAAAGGAAATCTCCAGGGATTCTTCCTCAAATTCTACATGGCTCTCTCATGTATTACCCTAGCACTATGGTCTTGTCTGTGTGGAACAGAAACTGGAAACAAAGCCCAGAGTCTCTTAAGAATTTCTCAGGTAAAATGGCTTCTGTCTATATATAAGAACTCCACATCTGCTTCCCAGCAACATTCCTAGAGAAGTTAAGTTGAATGTGATATGCTGTAAATGAAAATCTGAACTTGGGAAAACTAGAAATCCACCTGTCATGAAAGTGTAACAGTAGAAAGGTACCTCTGAAAGGGAAAAAAAGCCAAAGTACATGAGCTAAAACAAATAAAAGGAATCCACTGCCTTACATATGGGAAGTCCGAGGTCCAAGAGTAGACTGCCTACAGACATAGCCAGATCTAATAGCTGTGAGGTCATCAGAGAGCTCTCTCTTCCTCACCCCTAACTCAGTGCTCGGTTCTGCCTTGTACCAAAATATCTGAATTCTCATTTATTTATAGATAAGAAAGATGGTATGGAAAGAAAAAAAAAGGATGATGGTATGGAAGCACAGGTATACTGCATTCTTCTAATCTAGCAACCCAAGCTGGACAACTGTTTCTTCCTGACTCTAAGAGAAAACTTGGAGGCAGGGCTGGGGGCGGGAGGGCATGATGTGGATATGGCTGGCTCATGGGAAAAGGTGGGGTGCAGTGAATTAGATCTTGGAGAACCACACTTGAGGGAAGGAAGGTCCAACAGAAGTGGTAGCTGAGCCACACTGGTACCAGAGAAAGACTTAAATAGAAGGGCCCTCTTACCACGACCACCCTCATAGCACTCCCAGAAGCATAAAGATCAGAGTAGCAGCCTCCTCACAGACCATAGCACCTATGCACAGTGAGACTTTTATTAGAAATCACCCTCCAAACACACCACGAGGTACTGTGGGTCCAACGTGTTTCCTGAGGAAGGAGGGTCACAGTATTGGGGTATCAAGATCCTGGGTAGCTTGGCCAGCAAGTCCATTGCCTAGAACTGACCATGGCCAGCACTCCCTCACAGCAACATGAATCATCCATGAGAACCTCCACAAATGCAACACAAGAAACACCAGAGCACACACATCTGCACTACACTTAAATAATAATAAATACAGAATTCCATTTGCTGTTATTGGCCTGACAAAAGGAACCCAAAGGGAAAAAGAAAACCAAACACCTTTCTCTCTGGTGGACCAATGGGGAGAAAAACCCAAATTATCAAAATTCTTCAGTTACAAAATACTTTTTTAAAAAATTCCATTATTAAAAGAATAAATAACAAAATATATAAAAAATAACTTGGTTGCATCAAAATTATAACTAGAAGTTATATCAAGACTCTTTGTGGCCTATCTTATAGTCAAATAAATGTTTTTGTTTCAATTTAACTTATTTAACTCTTATGGTGCCCTAGTGTGTCATCTAGTTGAAATAGTATAAAATAAATAAATAAAAATAATAAATAGCAAACATTAACATAAGAGGGTAAGAATATAAATACTTATGACAAAATTAAATAATTTACAGAATAAACTAACTACTTTCAGTGTCTTCCAAGAAGTGCAATTTCTCTACTTTTAAATACTAATTTGGAATTGCAGTCACAATTGACTTGGACTCTATTTACACAGTAAGAACATTGTGTTTTTAACACATTAAATTAAAATTTATCCTTTTCACATCTTAAATGAACCTATAAAGAAGTGAAATCTTGGTGGTCTCCCTGTAACAATTTACCTCTGGTCTCCTGTCTCCACTGCAGTCACCTTGGATACAAGGAGCAAACCTATGCAGGAAAAGATACAATGATGGGTCCAGCACCTGGATGGAGGTACAGACACCAGAGGTTTGGCCCAGTGGTCTTGGACTTAGAGCCCAAGCCAAGGGTTAAAGAATGGAGCCAGGAGAAAGCAGGTCTGCACAGCTTAAAGGCATCTGCTGCCCAAGTAAGTGGCTGATTTTTCAGGGCCTCCAACTGAAAAACAAAACAAAACAAAACAAAACAAAACGAAACGAAACAGAACAAAAAACCCTTCAGATGACTTTCTATGATGCTCATCAACTGTGTAGACTGCCACCTGGGAAGCCTGTTCCTAGATTCACCTCTGAAGCAGAGTATTGTGCACCTTTAACACAAAGTTGAATTAAATGAAAACACAAAACATACTTGTCACGTGGGCCTCAGTGAGCATAGCCAGAAACCTAGGCATGCCCTCCTGCTGAGACTAACACCCAGCAAGTCCAAGGTTGCCCTCCCAACCTTGACAAATAATGGAATACTGTGGCTGCAAACTCCAAAACTTCCCTGAGAACCTTGTCCATGAGCTTCCACCGGAGACTTTGAGCTGCTCTTCAAACTTCTTTAAAAAAAACAAAAAACAAAAACAAAAATAAATCACTTTGCAATACTTCAGTGTCCCCAGGCACTCACATAGAGAGGTCTTCATGCCTGGGCCTAATGGGGACATCATAGGAGGCACTGATTTCCAGGCTCCCCTTTGGGTTAGCTGCACAAGGCTGCACCCAGGCTTCCAATTAGAAGTGACTAGAAGTCAGAGTCCTTGCTGTGAGGAGCAGAGCAGACTCCTGTGTGCAGTGCAGCCTAGACCTGAATGCCCCTCACAGCTTGCTTGATCGTTTCCAGAAGGCCTTTGTTCTCCGGATTCTGGTAGCAGTCCTGATTGGAGTACATGTCAGTGAGGGTGTTCACATAGGCGTCAAAATTCTGTTCACATATTGGTTCCTAGAGAATAGAACCAGGTTAGCAGGCCCTACTACAGAGGACCCCATATAGTAGAAACTAGTGAGAAAGCCTTAACCCCAGGCAACAGGACAACAGTAGCAGTCACCCCTGGTAAAACTAAAAGTCATAGCAACAAGACTCACTGAAACCCTATTATACCACAATTCATGAGCTACTCAGGACTAGATCCATAGCCAACAGCTAGCCCCACAGACCACTGAGAACACTACCAAGGGTATTGAACCCTTCTCACAGGATCCTTCCCTAAGGACTCATAAACAAAGCAGTGGGGTACACCCACTGTTCCAACCCTGGGACCATCCCTAGAGCAGCAGTAATACCCAGAGGTGATTAGTTGCCTACCATGTGTGGAAGGCGAATATTGGCAAGACTTTGGATGAGGGCCTGGCTAAGCCCAGACAATTCCAGAAACAGGGCCTCATTCTGCTCCTCAATGAGCTTGTTCTCCTCCTCGATGTTCTTCAGGTTCTTCTCCATGGAAGAGATCTGTGACAGAGACATAGAAAATGCTGCCTTCCCTTGGCCCTGGCTTAGTATGAAAGTACTGGCCATACCTCACTGTGTTCTAGAAAAGACAAGGCTCATTAATGGGAAGGAGACTTGGTTCTGCTCCCCCATGGGGTATCCCATCCAAAGAAAGAGATGGTAGAGCTTCTGTCCCTGATTGGAGATCCTCTGCCCAAAGGAAGTAGGAGCTGGTATGCCAAGCACTTAAGGGTACATGTGGCTTTCTCGGCCTTGTACCTCTTAGGGGTAGAGAGAAAGTACAGACTCCAAGGCACCCTGGGCTTAATCTCTGCCACTCTAGTTGTGCTCTGATCTTGCCAGGCTTCCTGTTCCTTTTTGTAGAATAGTGTAGAATGGGAATAATCTCATGCAATTTGTGGGTATTAGGTTGCCCCTTCCTGAGTCTTTCCTTCCCACAAAAGACCAGCAAGCTGACTGCCTAAACTCCAGACACATCTCCAGACCAAATACAGACTAATTTCTCCATCTTCTACACTCTGACAATGAACCAACATAGGATTATGTTGTTCTTGGGATTTCTGGTGTTAAAGGTCAGTCCCTAGCTTAACTGTTTGTTTCCAAGGAGTGAAAGACTGAACTCATGAGAAGACAATGCGTGACGTGAAACAAGGACAGTGAGCTCCCAGGTGAGGCTGAGTGCTCTGTTATACCAGTGGTAACTAAAGTAGTTATAGAGACCTGCATTCCTTTTTCTTCGGCCTTTCCACAGCAAGTATGGAATGCCTTCAGAGTGATGGCTAGGACTAGTAAAGGAAAGCAATCAGGTTTTTACAGATAGTCTTTGCTTTGTAGTGTAAAGATAGAGTGATCTCTTTGTACTGCCTAGACTTCTCTTAAACCTATGAGCTCACACACTCCTCCTGTCTCAGCCTCCTGAGTAGCTGAGTGCCACCATACCAAGCTTTTTAAAAACTGAGTTTTGAAGTTAGAGTGATGGCTATGTATTTAAAAAAAATACTATTGCTCTTTCAGGGGACCCAAGTCTGAGTCCCAGAACCTATACCAGGGGACTCACTACTGCCTGTAACTAGCTCCAGCGATATCTCTAGCCTCCATAGGCACACACACACACACACACACACACACA
>NC_034592.1:164089715-164097118 GCF_900095145.1 Mus pahari | reverse complement strand
GGGAGAGAGAGGGAGAGAGAGAGAGAGGGAGAGAGAGAGAGAGAGAGAGAAGATGACTCAGAAGTTAAGAGCATGTACTGCTCTTAGAGAGAATTCAGGTTCAGTTCCCAGCACCCATATCAGGCAGTTCACAATCTCTTGTAATATCAGTTCCAAGGGATTCAAAGCTCTCTTCTAGCTTTCATGAGCAATGCAAACACGTACACACACACACACACACACACACACACACACACACACACACGTATGTAATTAAAAAACAAAAATGAAATATTTAACAAAAATAACTGTCTTAAAATATGATATCTGGCAAATAGAGAAATCAGAGGTGCTACCACAAGGATGAAGGCTCTGGGGACTCTGAGAGAGGACCTATACTGTACAGTGTCTCATTTAGAGACATAGGTAGAGAACAGTGATGATCCCAGCTAAAAGACTCTGTGCCTTTTGTTGTCACTTCCAGTGGTCCTGGAAGATAACAACACATCAAAATGTATAGAACTCATGGTACAAACTCTTTCTGACTCTATGACTGGTGCTACATATACACAGGCTCTTGAAATGGCATTAGCCCACAAAGAAACTAGATTATCAAGACATGTGGAATGAAACCTGTGTGACTGTTGCCTCTAGGAAGGGGTTGTTTTCCTATTTGATCTCGTTACCCTTAATTGATTCTGTGTACATTTTCTATCCTTTTGGTCTGTCCAACCATTAGGGGACACTCACATAACACCAGCTCTTTTCTAGATACATACTGAGCAGTCAGAAGGTAGGGCAGTAGCCCTGTTGCCAAGCAACAACCCTGCTTACCAGCATTCAACACTGAAGGTTCTCCTCTAAGAGAAACTCCTGAACAAGATAGTGGGAAAGTTCTGATCTAACCCACATTCTACTGAGATAAGCAAAATCTTTAGAGGGGGATGGGCAAGCCCTGATACTGGTGTGTAGCTGTGCTGGTTCAGGCAGGAATAGAGCAGATGAGCTTCCACTGCTAATGAGACTGGAAACATGAATTGGACAACCAGTACTAACAGAACCAGAACACTAGCAGACTGGTCTTACCAATGGAGCTATCTAAGACAATGACTAACACTAGCTAGACCAGGGGCAGAGAAGACTCCCAGGCAATGCAGTGAGTGAGCAGCTAACCAGGGTACTGGGTGCTATGTGCTGTGTGCTTTGCTTCCATTAGTTCAGTACCAGTGATATTGATGGAATCAGCAATCCACAGGTTGGCTCTGGGTGGCAGGAAAGAGCCAAGTAAAGTAGTGTCACCCACCTGAGACTGCAGCTGCACCATGGCAGCCTCCATTTCCGAATTGGACTCATTCAAGTCTCGTATTTCCTGATTTAGCTGCTTGATCTCCTCATCATTCTCCAGCACTGCCAGAAAATAAAAAAGGAAGAAAGTAAGAAAAAAAAGGAAAAAAGGAAGGGAGGGGAGGGAGAGGGAGAGGGAGAGAGAGAGAGAGAGAGAGAGAGAGAGCGAGAGAGAGCAACTGTGGTTCTGTCCAACTGCTTTGGAGACAGAAAGGGAGATTTTTGTTTAGAGGTGAACCTCTTGCCAAGCCCTAAGCCCCTCTCTTGGGCATGGATATTGGGAATTCCTGGAAACCGAGAACAGTATTATTTTCCTCCTGCCTTGACTTTGGCAGGAAGTACAGTCTCTTCAGAGACATTAACTGTTACAACCAAAGGGAGATATGCTCAAAGAGAATCTCCTTTCCTAGATGGGAGTGGTCACACTGTCCACAAACCCATGGGCATGGCTTTTTGGTGCCTTCACATCAGACTCTGATCTACATAGTCACCAAACTCAAAGTCAGAGCCAGTGGTCCCATTGAGAACATTGAGAACTTCAGGGCTAATGTTAGTAGGACAGTAGCTCAAGGCAAGGACCACCATGGATCATTCTCAAGGGAGCTCAGTTTCCCCCCAACCCCTTCCCACAGTACAGAGAGGACAATGAGAAGGGATATCCCAGAAGGGCATCCTCACCATCACTTGTCTTGAACTTTGGGCTGAGAATCTCATCCCCTGAGAGTTTTCCTTTCTTTCCAGCAAAGGTTGCTCTGGGACAGCCAGACAAACTAGAAGCAGAAGTTATACATCACTGACCAGTTCAGGACACAGTACATAGGCAGGTCCAGGGTCTCACATCAGGACTACACCATTCTATTTCATCTCACCCAGATGACTCTGCATGCTTCCCTATGGTGACATTGCTTCACCTCAGCTTTCCTGCCTGGTGAGCAAGGCTGCACTACATGAAAGGAGCCCAGGCAGGTGCCCTCTCAGAGCCTTCCCTATTAGGCAGTCATGGCTGCCCACGGGTCCTAAGGAACCAGAGCATTGATGCCTCCAGGTGTTATTCCTCTGGGCAGGGGTAGAGGCTTGCATGCCTCATCTGCTGGCATTCTGAAGCACTGAACTCTGAGAGGGGGTCCTCAGAGCTAACTCCACCTGAGAGATCCTTCAGGATATGGATGTACCAGCATTCACAGGTGATTCCTTGAATATAGCTATTCAAGCAGAAAAAAATATAAAAACATGTGGATTATCATACACTACTTCATGTTTGTGTGATTTCATCCACATCATAACTCAAGGTGGTGAGTGAAAGGTACTGTGAAAGCACAGTGTTCAACTTCCCTGCCCACTTGGCCCAAGCTCTGGCAGTCTCTTCTGTGGTCTTCTTGGCATTTCCTTTATGGTCTGTATCCTGAGGTGATCCCAGCTGCCCAAGTGAGACCCCATTTTTTTCTATGCTCCTAACTAGGCCCCTCACTCTCTGAGGCAACTGGCTAGATACAAAGTTCTGTCTCCTTTCCTTTGTTACCCCATTTAGTAGGTATGCCAGGCCCTCCCCAGCTCCAGCTATATGAGGACTTATCCTCCATACATCTCTGAGCAAGCTTCTGGCTTTTTCTCCAGAGTACATTTTGCCCACAGCTCTGCTGTTTCCCCCAATCCCTGATCATTATTCACCAGATTCAGTGATTCTTACTTATTTAAACTATATGTTCCTACCCACCCTGTTCAACACACACTCAAAATGGCAATGACAGGTTGTTCTTTTGTTCTCTGCTCTGTATCTACTCCTTGATGCTAGGTGGATTCTCTGTAAATGTTTTTGTTGAATGGATGCATTAACTTTGTAGGTGGAAGAAGAAATAAGGGTGAGAAAGAAGAAGAAAGGAAAGGAAGAAAGAAGGGACTAGGAATCGATTTTCACTCCAAACAAAAGTTACTGGACAAGATCAATGGCTTCTTAGAACAAAATAGAAAGGGATCTGGTGAAGCAAAGCCAACTCAGCCCCGTGGCAGGTACTGTGAGCAGGTGGTAGAATGAGCACTGCCTAGACAAGAAGAGGTCTAGTTACCAGGTCCCTTGCAAAACAAGCAAGGGCCTTTGCCCAAATTTCAAAACATAGGCCCAATGTAAGAGGTAGGGAACAAGGTATAGGAAACAAACTTTTCCTGAGAAATCAAATATGAGTAAAGACGGAGTCTGTTCATGCACGGCCTCTGTATTTAACCTAACAATGCTCATGGGGACAATAAACACCAGGGTACAGAGGACACTTATGGGAACAAACACATGCTGAAAACAAAGCAAACACTATCTGGTACCAACTGTCTCCATAACTTCTCTTATTTAGCTACCTACTGGGGTCTTGCTTTCCCTTGCAGAACTGCTGTTCCCACTAAGTACCAGCATGCTCCCACAAACAGGAGTAATGTTCCAGACCAAAGGCCCCTGATTGTTGTTGACATGTGTGTCAGGTACCTTCTGTGGGTGAGAAAACTGCCGTTGGCATGGCCAGAGCCGTCGCAACCTGGGGTGGGGCAAGTAGGGCCCTCATTCTTCAGCGACTTCCACGAGAAAGATGAACCATTGAGAGCTCCCTCTTTCTGCCTCCGAGCAGCCAGTGGGCAGCCAGAAGCACTCCTGTGAGAGGCATATTTGCCGCTGATGTGGCCGAGCCCCACACAGCCTGGAACTGGGCACCTAGACACAGAAAGACTGAGGTGACTACAGGGGCCCTAGGTAAGAGGATCTGGGAATCCTGCACAGCCAGGCTCCAGATATCCAGTATCGTGTACTTTATACTTTTGAGTGAGACATGAAGCCAGCTGAATCCCATCCCTAGCTTTCCAGATGGGGATGTTGTCCCTCTCCCTTTTTGCCCTTGGCTTTTGCCTAGCAGGGCCTGCAAATCAGGAGAATGGTGAGGGCACCCTAGGCCAGGCAGATCAATAAGCCTGTTAACAGACAGCTTCAGAGCTGTGACCTCTGGTACCCATGGGTATTTGGAGAACACAGTACTTAGACAGGAAAGTCTTGACTTTGACTGCCTATAATCACCCTGCTGGAGACTGTCCAGGAGCCATTCCTTTGTTCCAGGTACTTGAAGACAGAGATAGAAATACTATGGCAATAATATAGATGCAATGACAAATGTCCTAGGCATGGTGTATGAAGGATTGGCTAGGACCAATGAGATAAGGAGAGCAGGGCCTAAAAAGTTCAATCTAAAAATTCCCAGCCCTTTCCAACAAATGCAACTCAATCAAGCTCCCATTTGTCATATGTTCACTATATGCTAAGAACCAGGCAAATACATAGGATCCAAGGATATTGCTGCCATATTTTACAGAATTCTCTGTGGATGCAAAGAAGTCAGGACAGGACATCTTCAGACAGAGGGCCAGAATCACTCTCCTACTGCCAGGTAATCTCTTGCTGTACTCTGCTCCCGGGGCACAGGGCATAATGCCCAGCTGGAGAGTAGCAAGGTGGCAGCAGTAAGTTAGTACCCCATCTCAACTCCAGGAAACCCTTAGAGATTAGTCTCCTAACCGCCTTTGCCAAGGCCCTGCTTCTTCTATCTAAACAGCCCCATTTTTTCTCCTCTCCCCTTCTTGCTCCTCCAGTCTACATGGGCCTCAGACAACACAGAACACCTACAAGGTCAACACAAGGTGATCTCAGCCTGAAGCCCATAACAAGGACACACCAAGAACACCTCACAGCGGCTTTGGATAACTCACATTCAATGTCTAGCTTCTCAAATCTGAATGCCCACCACTGTGAGGTGTGGAATACCTATGCCAAAGATAGCTAACCTGAATGTTGAGATGAGACCCCTACTGAGTCCCCAGTATCACAAACTCAAAACACCAGCTGATACAGGCTCTTTAGTCACTTCAGTCAGCTGAATTCTTCTAACTACTTGAAGAGGGTTGTCTAACCTCCTTGCAAAGAGGAATCTCATATATAAGCAGTATTCAGGAGTGATTTTTTTCTCTTAACAATGGTGTCAAATCTTCAAAACCACGCTTGACATTATGTTGAGACATGAATATGGCATGAGCCAGCAGGTTTCCATGCCCCTTGGATGAGCTTATTTTTTCCAGAATGAACAGTGGGGCATAGAAGTCATGTATTCAGTGATATGAGACATGGGTCCAGGACAGTAGAGAACAGAGGAGTAGCTGTCAGATCCAGAGTGGCTTGGACAACATGGACCTCCAGGAGTGTTCAATAGAGCAGGGAAAGTATCAACACCTGATCTCTACACTGGAAGCTCTGTTGACTTCTATGACCTCAAAGTGTTGACATGACTTAGTTTTAAACAATTCTTATATGAAATATTAAGAATGAGAATTCTAGCACAACCCTTGCAAAACTACAACTCACACCTGCTAACAAAATCCCACCCTTCCATAGGACTTGGTATATCCATTTAAGTTTCTGCTTTAGTCTGTACTTGTTTAAAGATGATGGTCAATCATAAGTATTTTATGAGCAAGGGGATATTCTATAAAACAGAAATACTAGCAGGCACCCCGTTCTTGCTATAAAGACATTAGTAAATTCATCATGCATGTGCTGCATGATGTCTAAAGGTCACAGTCTCCTCCTAGCTGCAGAAGCTTTGTTTTTTAAAAAGCAAACTTGATAGTGCTTTAGAAAGAGGAAAACTATTTCCCCAGATAATTTGAAAAATAACAATTTTGACCTTATTCATTTGCAAGCAGCATAATTCACCAAGAATATAAACTCAGCCGGGCGTGGTGGTGCATGCCTCTAATCCCAGCACTCAGGAGGCAGAGACAGGCGGATTTCTGAGTTCAAGGCCAGTCTGGTCTACAAAGTGAGTTCCAGGACAGCCAGGGCTACACAGAGAAACCCTGTCTCGAGAAACCAGACTGGATATATATATCCAGCAGGGTTCTTGCTGATATGCTTGGTAAAGGCTTTGCATCCATATGACCTCAGGCAAATTCTTAGATTCTTAAGCAGAAAAAAATTCTTTTCTCTTTTTCACACCAAGATTTAACCAGCACATTTTCCGCACTGCATTACAGATTTTGTTGTAAAAATTAAATATATTTTATTAGACTAAATAGTTGGTGGTGGCAATACTTTCTGAATGATGTGATGCTGGTTAGGCCTTTATTGTGTGGCTAACTCAATTTTGACTACAGCTGGAACAAGCTGGGAGAAGTGTAATCACAGGCCAAGTTGTTTTTTGTCTGAGTGACTGGGTGTTATTGGCCCATTAAACAGCACAGTCAGGGAAGGCCTGCTTCTTGAAAGCCCACTGGGCCCAGCCCCAACAAGCAGCCTAAATCCTGATCACCCCAAAACAAAGACACCTGCTCTGTTCACCTGGTGGGGAACCTTCTGTCCATTTTACTAATTGGTCAGTGGGTCATTCCTATTTGAACCTGTGACAGGGCATACCTGCAAAAGAGTGAGTGCTGCAGGAAACTAGCTCTCTATCTTACAACAATATAAGTACCTACTGACTTCATCACATAAGGTCAAGGTTTGCCCATAAGCCCCCAGAGGATACATCACCCACCCTACCCCCAGCTTGCCCCAGGAGAATGGAGACAGTCAACTGTATTTTTGCTTCAGGGACATATGTCATTTAAGATCCACAAAAGATGTAGGAACTTTCTAGAACTTCTGGTGAGACAATGACACATTGCTTTGAGCTCTTTTCTGTCCCCCACCTCCTGAAGTTCTAGCCCATGCACTGGCAATAGCAAATGATAAAAAAAAAAAAAAAAAAAGCCTCTTACTATGATATTTTGGTGGTCAAACCCAATTTCCCCAAGAAAAAAATTAAAAGGGATTAGAAGAAACTAGCCTTGAAGTAGCACCCTGATACCGAACTGAAAAGTAACAAAATCTCCAAGCTTAAAAAGCTGTCTCTGGCTGGGCGTGGTGGCGCACGCCTTTAATCCCAGCACTTGGGAGGCAGAGGCAGGTGGATTTCTGAGTTCGAGAGGCCAGCCTGGTCTACAAAGTGAGTACCAGGACAGCCAGGGCTATAGAGAGAAACCCTGTCTCGAAAAACCAAAACCAAAACCAAAACCAAAAA
>NC_034592.1:164088676-164089640 GCF_900095145.1 Mus pahari | reverse complement strand
TTTCTGGTTCCTAATTAGGAGACTTATATTTAAAAAAAAAATGAATAGAAGATGCAATCAAAGATGGTAAAGCAGATGGTAATTTTAGTTCACCTAAACTGGTCCAACAACACCCAAATATTCACTTAGCAGAAAAAATAGGCATCTTTAATGTGTTGTAAGAAAGAAGGGGAAAGATACAGAGAGAGGAGAGAGTAACAAATGCTACTTGTTGGCTCTTAGTGACTTTATTAGATTTATACAACGGTGAGAAAAAAAAGACTGGGACAAAGAGAAGAAGGTGGCTTGAGAGAATATTTTAGAGATTATATTGATGAAGGCAGGAAAGATGGTCAGAAAATAATATTCCATTGTGAAGGAAACTAAGAACCACGACACAGGCAAGAGGTGTTATCATCGTCTTAAGTCAAAAGGTCCACATTGTTTTAACTCAATATGATTTTTTTCATGTAAATGAACATACAGCTGCTTGAAACACTGTATGTCTTCCAAAAGCCAGTCTCTACTCCTAACAACCAAATTATATTTATCACCTCTCATCCTGGTCAAATTACCAAGCATAGAGATATCAAATATGTTCTAGATGAAGACATGCCAATTTATGGTCAACCATAAGAAAAGGGATGACTAATCTTCAAGTTCCAGAAAATATCCTTCTCTCCCTTGATAAATTCTCTTTGCAGAAAAATCCTTTCTTGAGAGGAAGAAAATGGAAGAAATTGATCAAGTGCCATCAGGTAAAATTGGTGGACTTTTATCTAAGTCAGGAAAGATGGTACCACTATAATAGAGAAGTATATAAGGATGATAAGTTACTTGCTACTGCTTTTATTAATTGCCAACTATATAATGTTTTAAAAGTTAAGTGAAAACAAAGAATTCTCAACTGAGGAGTACCAAACGGCTGAGAAGCACTTGAAAAAATGTTCAACATCCTTAATCATCAGGGAAATGCAAATCAAAA
>NC_034592.1:164072181-164088665 GCF_900095145.1 Mus pahari | reverse complement strand
AGGAGCTAGAGAAAGTACCCAAGGAGCTAAAGGGGTCTGCAACCCTATAGGTGGAACAACAATATGAACTAACCAATACCCCCAGAGCTCATGTCTCTAGCTGCATATGTAGCAGAAGATGGTCTAGTTGGCCATCATTGGGAAGAGAGGCCTCTTGGTCCTGTAAACTTTATATGACCCATACAGGGGAATGCCAGGGCCAAGAAGTGGGAGTGAGTGGGCAGGGGAGCAGGACCGGGGGGAGGGTATAGGGGACTTTTGGGATAGCATTTGAAATGTAAATAAAGAAAATATCTAATAATATCTAATAAAAATATTGAAAAACAGATGAAGTTACATAAGTCTCTCCATGTAGCCCTTGCTCTCCTGAAATCTACTTTGTAGACCAGGCCAGGCTGGCCTTAAAATCACAAAGATTTGTCTGTCTCTGCTTCTAGAGTGCTGGGATTAAAGGTATGACCTACCATGCCAGGTTGTAAAAACTACTTTTTAAAAAATTACCCTAGCATCTAATAGACCATACCTTGGAATTGACTCAGTTGTGTACATGAACAAGCTAAGACCAAAATGCTAGCTATGTGTTTTTACTTCACTGATTGAACCTTCATTGTTAAGCTAGGGAATTTTTACTCTGTATCTAACTGGTAATTAGAAAAAGAAAAAAAAACTTATAAAAGAGAGAAAATAAAGACCAAGGATATCTTTTTTAGTCCCCAGACTCCCCTCCTTCATTAGTTCTAGACAGATGTGCTGATGGTCAGACAGGTAATATTCAAAGATACAATATCATCCTAATGAACTGCCCTCTAAAACTTTATACCTGAACCTTCTTGTCAGACAAAAGACACACTACAAGACCTGTGGAGATCCTAGAACCACTTTGGGGCAGTAGGAAACTTAGCTTCCCAAAGCACCTCTAACTTGAACCCAGAGAACACACTCTGGGATCAATATCCAGGAATCAATGTGTCAAGCTCCAGTATTTCTGTAAAAATTAAGATTGTCATCAATCAATTTAGTGGCCAGGTATGAGGAAAAGCCTAAAGTAAGTTGTTTCATTTTGTTTTGGATTTGAGACAGGCTCTCATTATGTAGCTCATGCAGGTTAAACTCAATGATCCTCCTGCTTCCAACCTCTCAGCTTCTGGGATTCCAGATTTGTATTCAAAAGGATTTGTTTCCGTTTTTGTTGTTTAGTTAAAACATTTTTAAAAAACTCAATTTTTCAAAATAATGAAGGAGCCATCATGACCCAACATACTTCATCAACTCGGGGTCCTCCTTGTCATCCTTGGTAGGCGCCACCTTGAGTCCACTCTTCTTGGCACGTGGGCAGCCTGACAAACTGGTTTTGAAAGAGGAAAACATGCCACCTCAGTCCCAGAACAGCAGCTCCCTCACTGTCTGCCTCATGCTACTCCCTCAAGTTCTGTGGCCCCCTGTGGGGGTGGGAAGGAGGGAAGAAAGGATCAATCGGTCAGCTGACTCATTAGGTATGCTTTCATGTGGAATAGAGTTGACTCTTACAGAGCCTTCAGGCAGGGCAACAGAACAATCAAAAGTGGGAAACATCTTCAGGAGCTTCTAATCTGACACTTTGCCTTTTGATTTACTGCAAAGGGATAACTGAGCACTGCTGGAAGCACCAACAATTCAAAAGAGATATAAATGGGCTCTATTTGCTGGTAACTTTAATATCTTATGCAGAGCATTAGAACTTTGTCTAAGTCAGAGCTTTCACCACTATCCTTATCCCCACTCACCTCCGGTGTGAAGCATAGTTCCCTGTTATGTGGCCAGAGCCATCACAGCCAGGTGTGGGGCACCTGCGGAGGAACACAGGATGAGATAAGAGCTGATAAAGACATATGCCCTTTTGGGCTCAGCTCTCAACTGAGTCCATCAAAATCTTAAGCTCTAGGCCCCTCAAACAATCCACCCCCCATTTAAGCACCTCTTTATAAAGGAGCATCACATACTTTAGTCTGTCATTGCCAGCAACAGGTACTTATGAGGGTTATATCAGGGCCTCATTACTGAACCCCTGCCCTCCCAGGGAAACCCAGAAAACCAATAAAAGAGTAGGTGAATGAGCCTAGCTTTACACAGGACAAAAAATAGAGCACTGGATTCAGCCCGATGTCTTCACTGCATCCAAAGGAGAGTGTGTATTTCCAGATTAGCCTTTTATTGAGTTGCAGTCATATATGATTATCTAGGACATATTTAAGCCTTATGTTTAATTATGAGAACTCAGAGACATGCCCATGAGTACCTGCTATGTGGCCACTGCAGACCTGATCCCTGCTTAGTGAGTGTAGAACTTAGCCAGTGGCTTTTATGGGCACATGGACCCAGCAAAGATAAAATAAGAAACACAAAATTAAAAAATCAAGGTTTATACACCCAAAACTGTCTCGTGAATATATCCCACACAGTGGTAGAAATTATACTATAATATTATGAAAATGGACTTTTCTTGAGTTATTTTCTCTCAAATGGAAAATCATGGCAGGCGTTGATTGATGAGGCTGACTTGGAGGTAGACACATCTCATCTGATCTGCTGCTTTGCATCTTGTCAGTAATTACAGTGTCATCCTATGGGAAGCAGTGAGCATTTGGTATTGGTTATCTAAAGTGCTGCTCCATGGCACCCAGTCCTAGGAAGCCTCTGACTTCACGTATACAAGCAGTACCTGACCTTTGAGATATAGTACTTCTTATATGAAGGACAGAAGCTAGAAGTCTGGCACCCCAGAGGATGACATAACTGGCATCACTTCTTCTGACTTTATTTCTGCCCCTGCAACCTTTGAGGGTATCTTCCCAGACTCCTCAGGTCCCTCACAGTATAAGACACTGGATACTTCTTTGGCTCTCAAGCCGTTGACCCACCAAATCTTTCTCTAGTCTTCATGAGACCATGTAGTGGGTGTACATTACAGTAGTAGGGCTACATTACCACCATGGTAGCCCTATTGTCCAGAAGTCCAAGCACTGGGAACTGAGAATAATTCCTTCATGCTTTCAGTAGAAAGAAGCTCAGTTTGAGGCTCAGGAATTCTACTCCTTGTCTTCATGACAAGGAAGCATCCAGCAGAGGTTCAGTACAAAAAGCGGTGGTCACTCATCAGCCACACAGCAACCTAGGCCTCTGAGCTTTGAGTGGCACCAGGGGTGGGGTACAGATATACTCAGCAGCACCTGTGAGTCTTGGGCGGGTCTGTGGCTTCCCAAGAACAAGCAGGTGCCTAGAATGCAGGAGAATATTCTGTATTCCTTGTAAAGCCATTACTTGATGGCTTTCCTGCAAGTAACACTTAAAGAGGATAGTGTCCATATAGTAAGAGGACTGAGTTTCCTTGATATACTCCTTATGGAAGCAGCCACAAAAATTAGAGCTACCTCTATCCTGACTATCATCTGCTTCTAAGTGCCTTGCCTGAAGAGAAGGAAGAATTTATACCTAAATGATGATTCTGCCTTGGTGGTACCTCAGATCTCTCTGTGTATCTCATTCCTGTACTGCAGAAAAGCTGCCAACCCTCTTTACAGCCTGACATGCCTCAACTGTATGGAGTAATATGTACGTTTACACCATGGTGAACTGAGCAGCTCTAGGCAGCCCCTTATCACACACAGAAGGAGAGTAAACGCCCCTGAAACTTGCTTAAAAATGGAACATGCCAGATCATGTCTGTATTTTAGCATTTATAGGGAGACCACAAAAAGAGCTCACTTGCACTACTTTGGACAGTCTGATATCTACACAGACAAAACAAGAATCCCAGGAGCACTGGGGTATCAGGAAATGTAGAAAAGAGGTCATAGTCACCTTCCCCCAAGACCACACTGGAGTCTACAGCAACAAGGTGATGGACCCAGAAAAAGCTCTGGAAAAGAAGTGCTCAGGAGGCAGTACAGACACCCGAGACATATATCTATATAAGGAGGCTTTCCTCCACTGTTCCCACATGTTAAATTTTTTTTAAATAGGCTTGGGGTGCAGACCCTCCCAGGGTCTATCTTCTAATGGATCAGTCAAGCTTCCTCTTGTTGGCCCTGAATGTCTGTTTCAGGGCCACAGAATGTACAGTTATATCCTGAGATAGGGAGTTCTCTAGAGCCTGAGTTCAAAAAGGAAGCAGATATAAAAATGACTATGAGAGTAGGAGAGAATACAAGAAAGATAATGAAGTGTTTGGAGAGATGGCATGTGGAGGAGGGGGGGGGGCGGGGAGAAGTTCCCTGAGGCTATAGGACTGAGTTCTCCAACTCTGAATTTTGTGACTAAACTACAGTGTTAGTGAGTGAATGAGAAATTTGAGGTGTATGCAACTGACATTCACTACCAGAAGGAATAGAGCTGATTAGAGAAGAACAGAGTAGACACTGAAAAACCATGGATTTCTGTCCTAGTGTAAATCAGCCCAAGTCCCTTCTACTATTAGCATTCTAGCTCCTTGTCCAAAAGGCACTAGTACCCAGAACCTACCTAGTCTTAAATCAGATCCAGGGAGTCTTAGCCTGGATTCACAGCACCTATAACAAAGGACTGTGAGAGGGAGGGCCCCGGCCCTGCTGTGAGGAGCTGAACAACAGGATAGTACCTCTTCCTTCCAATGTCTCTACTCAGCTCTGGTCACCTGAATAAGGTAACCACAGCTCAGGGTCATGGAGGCTAGAATGTCACAGATCAACAGAGAAAATGAAAGCCAGAAACAATGGAGGCACTAGCTCCAGCTCTAAGAGAACAGATGCCTGGAAACCTCTGGGTGCTTGCTCTTCTCTTCTGAGGACTGTCAGGCAAACTGACAGTTGTGGGTGCCTGTAGAGCCTGGTCTGCACATGTGTTAAGGCAGAGAGGCACAGAAGCAGGGAGAGATCCAGCAGAGAGAAGGCAAAAGCACTGCATAGGACTGGGAGGGCACACGGGAGAAACAGAACAGCCAAGGCAGGGTTGGGGGTGGGAAGCAAGGAACATTCTCTGGTATTGTTAGTGACAGTTCATTTGACAAGAGCCCCGTAGCCTATAGCCACTAAGTCACAGCCAAGTTCCAGCTTTTCTCAGTATCTAGAGTGGTAATAGGAAAAGCACGCCCGGCAGCCCTGTCAGAGTCCTTGGGAGTAGCTGGGGAAAGAGCTGGAGCAGTACAGGAGCTCTGCTCCAACAAGTGAGATAGACAGTGCTCAGAGGTTCAGAGTGCTCAAAGCTGGAGTCACAGGTGCAAGGACAGCCCAGCCAAGCAGAATCAGCCCTTTCAAGCCCTGCTCCTCTTCCCCATCCCAGGAAGCAGAGCCAGCCTGGGATGGCATCTTAGAGAAGGCTGACTTGATAGGAGCCTCATAAAGGAGAGAGCAAAGCTAGAGCTGCCCAAGAGATAGGCAGTCAGTGAGCGCAAACATACTTGAGGTCAGCAGAGTGGGCAGCCATGAGGTTTCTGAGGCTCTTGTCAGCAAGAGGGCAACCAGAGAGGCTGAAAGAGAAGAGATGGGATATGGGGTGAGCCATAGAGGGGAGCAGAGGAGATGAGGAGGAACCCTTCCCCCCTACACACACATACACAAAGCACCGGAGCCAGACCAGAGGAGCAGGGCACGAACCTGCGATGGGAGGCATAGTTCCCGGTGATATGGCCACTGCCGTCACAGCCGGGGGTGGGACAGCTGGACAAAGGAAAAAGAGCGTCAGAACAGAGAACCATGCACACCTGTAGGCCTTCCCCAAAAACAAGTCAATTAAAAGCAGGTGGCCATCCTCAGATCACAGCTCTCACCTTTGGGACTGGAAATTTCTCCTATACAACTTAACTCAAGAAGGAAAAAGAATTTGAAATTAGGATGCCTCTGAAGCATGAGTGCTGTGTGTGCATATGCTATGTGTAAACATTTGTGCTCATGGACATGTAGATGGAGTACTACTCCCTTCTCCAGCTCCTAAAGCAGCACAATTTTCTCTGAGAATGAGAACACCCACCCAGTCAGCCTCAGCCTGGGAAGGCCTGGTGCCAAGGTAGAAAGAAAATAGTGGTGTACAGTAAAAGGACAGGAGGATCCCTATATCCTCCACAAAATTAGCTCTGCATACAGGTGAGAGTTTAGATCAACAGTGGAAAAGGTGCTATGCATAGCCCTTCTTAGTCTTTTAGAGGACTTGTGGCAGTAGAGGTTAATGAAAGACGCTTGCCTGTTCCACTCTGAGGTCCAGCAGCTTCCAGAGCTGAGAGCTGCTATCTGAGCATCTCTGCCCATGGCTACAATACCCATCTTGCCCTGTTCTGGATTGTGGGCTGGATCATGTTCATACCCAGCTCAGTGTAAAGCTGAACTGAAAGAAAACTCATCACTGTGAACTACCTGGATCTAGGTAGTTGCTAAGTTCTGGGACCAGGTCTGCTTTCCCTGGGAAGCCAGTCTGCCAAGGCATCACTTACGTGAGAAGCTCCTTCTTTATGTCCTTGGAAAGAAACTTCAGCTTAAAGTTGGTTAGGGTGACTTCCCCTGGATACTTTCGCTCCTCAAAGTTCTCTTCTGACACCTCCTGATCATCTGCTTCAGAAGAAGCAAAAGAGTGTGCTGCTGGCTCTGACTGAAGAAAAAACAAAACAGGGAATGTTTTAACAACTGGTAAAAAAGTCAGATGTCCAACCTAGTGGGAAACAAAGAGGGACCCTTCAGTAGCACTCACAAGATATTTTACCTTATGAGAGAGGGAGAAAGACCTAGGAACCCCAAGACAGAAGATCACACTACAAAAGCCAGGGCACTCAGCCTTGGTCCACCTCCACCAAATTACCACAGAATGGACACCCAGGTGCAGTACTCTTTAGGGCTCAACAATCAGGAAGTGCTAAATAAGGTTGCTGAGGTATTTCTAAGCTGAGTTGGATAACATACTAGTAGCCTAATGATAATCAGAGTAAGCCTGAGACCCCTGGTGCACAACAGGATGCATTGATTAGATCAGACACTTAACAAACACCACTAACTGATCTCTAGGCCTGGGAGTATTTTCTTACTAACCATAGCCTCGGGGGTGTGGCACCTGGAGTGAGGGACAATAGCCCTTCCATTGAAAGCCAGGGGTTCTACAGCCTTAGAACAACAGTTTCTAGCAAAACAGTACACAAGATTTTAGGTTCCAGAAATGTACCAACTTGCTATGTGGGTTTCAATAGGCTATTTAGGCACTGCATCTGAAAAGTTGGAACCCTTAAATAAGAGAAACCCATGAAGCTGCAGCACACAGAGCAGCTCTGGGGAGCCAGACTGTAGTAATTATTATGGTTCTTGTCATTAAACAAAGTTCTAGAATAGTGATTTGTTTGCCTAAGCATTTGGACAAAGGTCCTCAGAAGGACACACTTAGGAGAAGTCTTTAGGGTCAGTGAAGCTAGGAAGTAGAGGTGCCATAATAGGGGCTAAGTGTACCCATAATATCAGGACAATTGCTGCCAAAATTGGTGAGCCATTGGGAAGAACGGATGAGAGGGTTAAGAACTGATGAGTAAGAAACACAGAGCAGAGGGAGAGGAATGGAAGAGGCCTGATCTAAGAGCTTTCTGGGGGGTAAACTGTGACTAGGAAGTGTGAGGAGGAGGAAGGTTTGGGAAAACTTGGCAAAGTCTGCAGGTAGAGCGTGGGGGAAGGCCTCAGCAGGAGGACCTCAGGACCTCTAAGAGAAATTCCACTACAAATGGTAGATCATTTCTAGGGAGACAATGATGTTGCAAGAGGATATGCTGAGGAAATGGAATAAAAAGACCAGAGCTGGGCTGGAGAGATGGCTAAGCAGTTAAGAGCACTGACTGCTCTTCCAGAGGTCCTGAGTTCAATTCCCAGCAACCACACGGTAGCTCACAACCATCTGTAATGGTATCTGATGCCCTCTTCTGGTGTGTCTGAAGACAGCTACAGTGTACTCATATAAATAAAATAAATCTTTAAACAAACAAACAAACAAATCAGAGCTGAACCAGGGCTAATAAAAAGGCGAGGAAGGAGCCGGGTGTGGTGGTGCACACCTTTAATCCCAGCACTCAGGAGGCAGAGGCAGGCGGATTTCTGAGTTCAAGACCAGCCTGGTCTACAGAGTGAGTTCCAGGACAGCCAGGGCTATACAGAGAAACCCTGTCTCAAACAACAACAACAACAACAAACAAACAAACAAACAAACAAAGGCAAGGAAGGGTCCCAAGACATCCACCAACCCAAGCCCAATAAAAAAGTCGAGAAGCCACAGTTAGGAGACTAGTGAACAACTTAACCCTGGGATTAAAGCATGAATCATGTAAGTTTCTAGGCCCAAGAATGAGAGAAAATAGTGAAGACATTACACAGAGGGCATCCAAACATCTACTAGGGCTCCTGCCTAGTGCAAGAAGAAACCAACTTCTACAGATTCAGATCAATATGGCTCTGTGTGCACTTCCTTTCTGTGAGGGCTTATCCCAGTACTCTTCTAACCCAAGTTAACCCAAGGGGCTGTTAACTATGCTGTGTTACCTAGACCTGGAGCCTAGTCTATCCCTCTAAAAATTGGGTAATCCTCAGTCTTACCCAAGGATGGAATAAGAGTTTGAAAGAGAGACTAACTTACAGACAAGTAGATTTGGGTGGGGCTGGCCTACCTTATCTACCTCCTAGAGGTATATGGCCCAACTCCCTTCAGATATTCCTTTCAGAAGGTGTAGATTGCTAGTCTCACACTGGCTGTCCAAACTGTTTCTTAGGAAGCATCTTAGTAGGGTGGAGAAACTCACATATTTTATATTCAGGTGTGTAGAACAATAGGAAAGGGAATGCTCCAGCTCAGACTCTGATACCAAGTTATTGCTCTCTCCCCATTCAGTAGTCATCTTGAGGACTCAGGTCTTTGCCCACCATAAGGATCCCATGCCAAGACCCCTGTGCCAGAAGTTCCTCACTGCTCTTGGTCCAAGGAACCTGTCTGGACAGCAACTGTGTTTGATGGAATATGTTAGGGAAGGGGAGCAAAGAAGTCTGGGGAGCTATTGATAAAAGGCTCAAGAAAACAAGCTTTTCCCAAATCATCCCCAGGAGATATAAAACATCTCTCTCCTCTTTGGAAAGTCTATATTGTTGCTACCCACTAAATTCTGTTGAGGTAAGAAGATCCACTCTCTTTATGGAACACTACTGAGTGTAACAAAGCAGGAGAAACCTTTGCTGCAGGCTGTGACCTGAGTTTTGAATGGCCTGAAGATGAAGAATCCTGTATGAAAAGAGATAGACCTTGAAGGCTCTACATAAACCTCTTAAGGAAAAGATATCTAAGAAGCAAGCAGTGTTCACAGCAGTCCTGAAAGCAGCTGAGAGCCTACACACTAAGGTTACATATAGGGCACCCGGCACCCACCTCCTCAGGCTCTTCCTCTCGAAGTCGACTAGGTTTGGTGTAGTCTAGAGGACGGTCCCACTCATCCTGGCGAGAGGCCTGGCTGGACTGTGGTGAGGTCATAGAGCTACTGGTGGCACTGGTACTGCTCTGACGCTGAGAGACATCAGGAGACTTGATACCAGGGCTGCTACTGCAGCTGCTACTGCTGGGAAAAGTGTTTTCCCGCTTGCGATGTTTATGCATGCTCAAGTCCAGAGTTCCATTTTCATCTACCTCAATGTCCACAGCCTGCAAATATGAAGGGTAAAAATAGGGTTAGCAAACTGAACCACTTCCTAAAAGTGTTTTCTGGTCATAATACTGACTCTTGTAGAAAGAAGCAATCAATGGCCTACTTAGAGGAAAGAATCAGCACCACACCCTAACCTCATGTGAAGAAGCCCTACAGTCCCTTTCTCCTACAGATTAGGAAGCCAGACCCTTGAGACCACTGCAAGCTTTAGTGAAAACAGGTCCTTGACCCTAAGACATGTCAGTCACTACTAACTTCCAGAAAAGCATGAAGGAACACAGTATGAACCTGACCTTGAGTTTCACGGCACAAAAACTCTTTTCATGGCTACTCACCTACCCTTTTGGGTTATCTGAGCCATTACTAGATGGTCAAATATAATAAAAACAAATATCAGCTAAGGACTAGAGAAATGTCTCAGCTGTTAAAAGCATGTATTAGTCTTTCAGGGGACCATGTTTAGCTCAGTTTCCAGCACCTACATTAAGCATCTCACGATAGCCTATAACTCTAGTTCCAGGGTATCCAATGCCCTCTGGCTCTGAGCACCTGCACGCACATGATGCACATAGACAATGCATGCACAGTTGTGTGCACATGAATAAAACATAAATATTTTAAAATAAATGTCAACTAGTTTCCAGTTGCTCTTGGCACCAGCCATAGCCTTACTGTAATTTTCTCAGTATAAACTCTACCCATTCTTCTTTCCCCAAAGCGTTTGAGGATTGTATGTTTACCTTACTGGGGAGGTCCTGTGGCTTTGTGCTAAGGTTCTCTGGCATCTCCCAACATCGAGTGGAGAGGTTCAGGATGGCTGTGGCAGCCATGTGTGCAGCCTCAGCATCATGAGAGTAATCGAAGCCTACAGAAGAAGATAAAGTATTCTTATAAAACCACTGGAAGATTAGACTGCACCTGGAGGAAGTGACTTCAGTAAGGGCTGGATGCTAAAAGGGAACAAACAGCCTAGACTAACATAGACAAAGATAGAAGCAGCAGACAAATGGGGAGAGAGCTAGGGGTCAAGGCATAGTACTCCCACATTATCACACACTTTTTCTACTACTCTTGTCTCCAGCATTGAAAATGCATCTCATTTCTGACCTTTTAGTCAGAAATTTGGGCAGAAATAAGAAAACTCTAGAAATATACTCTAACAGACTTAATAACTTCAAACAAACAACAGGGAAAAAACCCATGTCCACCAACAAATACTTTTGATTCTATAATTCTGTAAATAGGGTACATATTTGGGATAAACACACCTGGAAAATTTTGTCCTATCAAAAGGTGTTGCTATGCCTTCACTGATTTTATGTCCCCAATAATTACTGCTTCCTTAAGAAAGCAATACTACTGTAAGTGGGATACCATAAATAAAGGTATGGTGTTATTTTTTCTAGTAATTATGCTGCAGTTTTAAAATCACCCTCAGAAGTGATATTGTGAGTAAGAAACCATGGTTATTTCCAGAAAGATTCAGACGAGTGGAAAACCGATTTTTAGCCCCTTCCCAACAGTGCCAGCACAGCTTCTAAGCAAGTGCATGTGATTGGAGACACTTGAGAATGGCCAGCAGAGTCTGCTAGTGTTCAGAAAAAAACTCATCCCAGAGGCTACTAACCCTAAGAACTGTAATCCTAACAAGTTAGAAACTTGTCTTTGCCATCTGTGGAGCTGACAAGATCAGCTGGGAGATCTCTGGGTCTCCCAGTACACTGGGTACATTTCCATCTTGCATTCATTTCCAAGGCTAACCACAAAGAAATGCAGTGAATGGCAAGAAAAGGCATGGATGATTATTCTAGAACATTTCCAGGAGTTACTTTTGTCAGTATAATTGTCCTTAAAATGTGCTGGTAATGTCACAGAAAATACCACTTCCAGTAAGATGGTCCCCAGGAAACCAAGAAGCTTCCTGCTATGGTACCATCCTATCCTGTTGGACTCTCCTTAAAGGTGATACTGGAAGTAGACACCCCAGGGCAGACCACATCAGTGAAACAATTCTTAAGCCTCTGGACATACACACCCATAACAGACCCATGATTTTCTTAAGAAACACATAAAGGCTCAAAGTGAACATGGGTAAGATGCAGGCCCTAATGATGCCACAACTGGCTCACTGGAGCAGCTGAAGAGAGAGAGAGAGGACTCAGGCTGATACCCTGTCCCTCCTAGCTCCCAAGAGAATCCCTCCCCCCACTGTCCCTCTCAGGAGCAATGTGAGAGGAGAGACATTAAACAATTCTCCCCAACTTACATTGGAAGGCTTTGGGTGAGGTTTCGCTGGTCTGAATCTTTGGGGCAAGCATACGTTTGCCAAAAACCTGAGCATCAAAACTTGCGTAGTCAAAGGTGACTTTGGAGAACTTCTCCAGCTCCTTGGCCAAGTTGGCCCTGGGTGTGGCGGGAGCCACATTGGGTCGGTAGCTCCCATAAGGTGGAACCTCAAGCTGCTTCACAAAACACATGGGCCTGGGGTATGAGACAGAGATGCAGAGTCTGTAAGGTTGGAACTCAAAGACACCATGCTACCTCTCCCCCAACCCTCCAATGGCCCAAGCCAGGTCTTCATGCATCTAGGTGATAAGGAAAACCCAGGGAGATACACACACTTCCAAAATCCTGCCCCTAATGTTTGGTCAAAATTCTGCCTCCCAGAATTAAGGGACCCTGGGATAGGCCCAAAATCAGTATAAATAATTGCCTATAAGGAGGAAACAATAGAACCTGAAAGAAATAATAATGTGTTCTTATGCTAGTATTATGCCAAAGTAGCAAGCCTGAACTTCCTCCAAAATGTAAGAGAGCAAGTTCCAAGAGCTCAGCTACACAATCTGAGTTTCTGAACAGGAAACTGTAGTAAGCAATGACTTCAGTGATCAGCAGTACTTGGAAATGATGGTGAGGATATCTGAGAAACTTGAATGTGGCTGAGGAGAGAACCCGAAGGCTGGTAGTGTAAGACCATTCTTAAGGTCCTGTGAAGATCACATAACAGCAGTGATAAAATGGGCTCTATGGTGGAATGAAGTCCTAGGCTGGGCACTATGCTCAGCAACTCCTGGTGAAGCTGCAAGTGCAAGACCATCTGACACCCACAAGGAGACATTTAATTTGACCTCTACATTGGTGTCGTTTATTGGTAAAAGGATCAACAAGCAACTGACAAGAAGCTGGAAGGAAGAACAAATAAGATGGACAACTATGCTACCTGGGACCCACAAAGTCAAAGGTGTCTATGAATGGAACACAGGTACTCCACAGAACAGGAAACTAAGTTCCTATACCCCTAAGCTGTGTTTTGTGGTAACACATTTATTGAGAGTCCCTTTGGAGTTGGCCAGAAAATGACCAGGGTATAGCACTTCCAAGGAAAGTAGCAAGAAGGAAGGTGGTGATCAGGGGTCCTATAAAGAGGCAATAGTGCCATGTCAGCCAGTGGTTGGCTTTGCTGAGTACATGGTCTTGTCTCCCACACTGTATGTGAGAAGAGAAACATGGAACAGGGGTCTAAGAACCAGGGAGAAGGAGTTGTGAGTTCTATATTCTCAGGAAAATGAAGAGCTGTGTATCCTCTGAGTGAAGATCAAAAGTGACATTATACTCTCAGTCAGTGACTTGAATGACCCTCCAGTCCCAGAAGGGGACTATAGTTCACCTCAAATAAATCTTTTAAGGCAGGCCATCCAGGAACATGAGCCCAAACTTCTGGCCTTATTTATAACACTCACTTTCCAAGGTTACCTGTATGGAGAAGCACTAGGCAAATTTGTCCTGGTTGTTCTGTCAGAAGGCCCCTCAATGATAGCATGCACGAACATGCATTAGAACACATTTGTAAACTTATCCATATGGGTGTACATATATAAAGAGCATGCAGACATGCATATCCCTACAGGTACCTATGCCTGCTGCTGTCTCAGATGCTTAGTACCCACACGAGGCAGCACTCAGAGGAGCAAATCCTCTGCCCTTCTTTCCTCTGCCTTCCTTTCCTCTGCCCCAGAATAGGATCCATCCTGATGTGGGAGACATAAGGACAACTAGGTGCTCCCTGTATAGTGAGGCCCTCAACTAGTCCAGTCTGCTAACTCTACACACTAAGACTGAATAATTTTCCTGACTCTATCAGATGTCTTAAGAGAAAGAAGGGCAGAACACACTGTGGCTAAGGATAGGCAGCTGTTTGCATCTTGGAGCAGGCTCTTTGAGTGTAAGAGATGTGTCTTGTGTGCCAAGAAGCATATGCATACCACACAGCCATAACACTGTGAAGTCCCTGAAGATATTTAGAAAGTACTTCTAATTTCACCTACCTGAGAATCCGATCCGAATTGGAGTTATTTTTGGGAGGATCTCCTGTCTGCAATTGCTGCTTCTCATGAGATTTGGCTAATTTTTCAGCAGCAGCAATGGGACATCCAGATAAACTGAGGAAAGAAAAGGAGAGACATCTGAGCCTTTTCTCCAAGGTATGTCTGTCCCAGGTTGCCAAATATGTGGTCCTGGGAGAAATAACATTTCAGATACAAGAGTTCTAGGTGTAGAAAGCCCAGGGTCAGTAACACACCTGTCATTCCCACAGGACAGATTGTTCCTCCATCTCTGTCCTCAACCACAGAGAACAAACTTCTCAGGCCAATTCTATTTGGGATAATTCACAGAAAACGAAATATACTCTAAAGCTCTACAAACTGTGAACAAAGGATTCTTCTACATGGATAGCTGTCAGATTCAGCCTTCTTCTCCCCCTTCTCCCATCTCTCCCCTTTCAAATGTCTGAGCTGGATTCTAGTATCATGTCATGTTATATTGGATAACTCAGGCAAGCCAAAGGCTATGCTCAGACCACAACTTGGGTACTGCCTTTGGAGTACACTAGCCCTCCTCAGGATCTACTATGAGCTCAGCTACCAGCTCCTGGGCAAGCACATCGATAGGGAATCCAGCCTATTTTCTAACAAACTGACCTCTAAAGCCTAGGTATTCTTTCCAAAGCACATAACTACTACGGCCCAGACAGACCCTGTCAAGCTTGTAACACTCTTGGTGGGAATATGGTCCCTTCTTAGATAAGATGACCCAACAAATAAATCTGTCCAGTCACCTGGAATCTCCATGTCCATTTGATCTCATCACCCACTCAGAGTGACCCTAGACATCCCTGCCAGGTTTTTCCTTCTACCTGTGAGCGAGAGCTATTATGCAGAGTTTTTCTGAAAACACAAACTCTCTGCTTTCATTATGGCAGTATCAGATTTCTCATATGATCACCTCAGTTCACAGGGTACAGCAGAGAATGGCCAGCCCTTCAGCTGACACCTGCCAAAGCAGGGAGATATATGTCTGTCTACAACCTATTCCAGATAAAGGCTCAAGGCCCAGGCAGGGACATATACTACAGCCCCAGCCCTAATTTCCTACCATGCCCCAGCTTAATTCACTACCTTCTGTGAGTATTGCGGTTGCTGTTCACGTGGCCTTGGCCCGTGCAGCCAGGAGTAGGGCACTTCAGTACATTTTCATGCATGGCCAAGACTGTAAGAGAATCAGAGAGAACAAATAATGACGGCAGGCATGGCTATAATGGAGAACAGCCCAAGGAAGGTCAGGAGTCCTCTATAAAGGCTGCAGCTGTGTAAGCAGAGTGCATGGCACTCTGAGCCTAATGAACTCAGTCAAGCATGTCCACTTGGACCCTGCCTCCCGCAGAAGAAACTAGACTGTTTCTTTTTGAGTCACACCTCTGAACTTAATTTTAATAATTTCTGCTTCTAGCCTAAGAATAATAGCAGACATCCAATCTTAAGCTTTTCAAACAAAGAGGCAACTGTGTCATGGCCTCCACCTGTTCAGCTCAGTGAATACAACTTCCATTCCCACAGTTTGTATTTGACTTAGGCTGTTATCTATAGGTGGACACTTCAAAAGACTGCCCCCCACCTTATACCACAAAATTCTAAACTTTAATCTTTGGGATAACCCTACATGAAGCTACTCACTCTCTGGAGGGATTCTATCCTTGTGGGGACAGCCAGACAGGCTGCGGTGATGAGGGTACAATCCAGTAACATGGCCAGTGCCATCACAGCCAGGTGTTGGACACTTGATTTCACGCTTCTCCACCCTGGAAGGATCTAAAACATATAGAACATATGCAAAGCTAGGAGACTGAGAAGGGAGAGGTAGGAACAGATCCTGTCTCCACTTTTACTGATCCAAGAAAGGCAGAAGCTGAAAGTAAGGCAACTCCAGAAAACTGCTCCAAAGCCCAGGGGATGTCCTTTCCACCCCATATAGCAGGATGGACAGTAGCTGGAGTGTAGGCACTGTGTAAGCCTTGCAGGTAAAGTATCTATCAACACTCCTGAGAAAAGGTATCCTTGAGACTCGATAAAATGAGGAAGACACAGATTATATGACTTATCTAAATCTATATCCTTAATAAATGCCTGAGCAGAAAATTAAACTCCAAATTTCAGTTGCCAACCTCACCTCTATAAGTGCGTGTTGACTACTAAGTGTGGAGATCAGAAGAAAATGGGGGTCCTCATGGGTCTCAGAGAAACTTCTTTTTGATAGGCCATGCCAGAGCCAAGCTCAGAAATTCAGCAGAGGGAAGAAGGCCTACTCAGTCTCTCCAAGTTCAAATGTATAGGGAGTCAGATTTCTACCAATCCAGGAAAGTGGTGATATGCTAAGGGGCTCAAATCTGTGCCAAATACCTGCCTGAGCCCCCAAAATCTTGCTGTCTGTCTCTGCAGATGTCAAAATGTGTATGTTCACCGGGCGTGGTGGCTCACGCCTTTAATCCCAGCAC
>NC_034592.1:164059524-164071536 GCF_900095145.1 Mus pahari | reverse complement strand
TCTCTCTCTCTCTCTCTCTCTCTCTCTCTCACACACACACACACACACACACACACACACACACACACACACACACCTTTACTTCTCTCTCCCTAGCATCATCTAACCCTTTCTGGAACCAGGCTGAAGAAGGGCCCAGAGTTCGACCCAGAGAAGAAAGTTTTGCCTGGGACAGGGAAAGGGAAGACTGAAGTCAGGACAGCTCCCTGATCTTAGAATAGAGGTATCAGGCCTAGAGAAACCCAGGGTAATTCAAAGCTGGCCTATCTAAGGCCTGACCTTCTTGCATTGCGGGGATGACTCTCCTGGGAAGAAGCTCTGTGCACCTGCTCTGAGGCAAGGAGACTTTTGAGAAGAGCAGATTGCAAGCAGCACATGGCCAGCCTGCCCTACAAATTTGCTGTCCATGCTATAGCTATGGCCATAATAACATTTGCTCAAAGTCCATCCTTAGATCTGACTTCAGTTTCCAGCCTCTCTCCTATATCAATCCAGACCAAATCCCTTACACTAGTCCAGCCTTCCTGCCCTCTTCTAGACATAAGCTACTCAGTGAAGCTAGTGGGATTCTGCCCATAAATCCAGAGGAGCAAGGGAGAGATGACTCAAGTCAGCTTAGAGGTCACATCTCTATGGAGAAAGTGCTGAAGATAATTAGATATGGCCTTAAAAATAGTTTTCAAGGATTGAAGTCATCAAATGTCAGGCTCTGTCACTGGACAATCTCTGCTGCAGGTTTAGGCCAGGGTGAAAGGTTTGACTAAGTGGCATAGTAACTGGGTTATCTGCCCTCCTGCTTTCCTTCCTCTCCCCTACCTAGCCTCTTCTCACATATCTCAGCTCCATGTGTCTCTACAGATCGCAATACATAAAACAGTATGAGTCCATGTCCTCAATTTTTTGGCCCAAGTTCTGAGATTATTTGTCCTCAAGTGCTTTTCAATTTCCCTCCCATTCCAGTCTATAGGGGGTTATACGCTAGAAGCTATGTTTCTCCCCAGCCTCCATCTGCACTCTCAGTAGAGGTGATATCCCTACTAAGGGGATAACAGGGTAGGTGATCAGAGCAGGCCACTTTAGCCTACCTTTGCTGTAGCAGCTCTTCCTCACCACATCCAGGGGCTTTGCCATTTTCCCTGGCTCTCCTGGGCCCAGATGGCCCTGCTCAGCAGGTGGACAGCCAGACTCACAGACCGCTCGCACCTGCTCAGCCTTCAGGGCAATGGCCTGCTCCAGAAGGCCTAAATTCCCACGGGTCATCATGTCATACATTTCTGATTCATCTGTGACTGCTGACTTCTGGGAGTGTGAATCCTCATCCTTGTCATCATCAGAACGAACCTCCACGATGACTGAGTACTCAGGTTTAGGACTGGATAGCTCTGGGCCTCGGAACTCAGGAGAAGCCTTCTGGACAGAGGTATGGGAGGTGTCTTCCCCAAAGATAACATTTGAAGCTGCTTCCTCCTCCTCCTCCTCCTCTTCCTCTTCATCTTCCTCTTCCTCCTCTTCTTCTTCCTCCTCCTCTTCCTCTTCCTCTTCTCCTTCCTCTCCCTCCTCTTCCTCTTCCTCCTCTTCTTCTTCATCTTCTTCCTCCTCCTCTCCCTCCTCCTCATGACCTAGGACCCCTTTCTGCTTGCTTGTCTCTTCACTAACCATATCCTTCAGAGACTGGGGGCATGGCTCCTGGGAACGTTCACTTGTGACTTCAATGACCTCCTCCACATCTTCTGGCTGTATAAAGAGGTCCTTTTCACCCTCATCACTGTTGACCCCCATTGCAGCCTCATCCTGAAGCTGATGAACAACAGTGGGGCCCAACTTAGCTACTGAGACTGAATCCTCCTTCACAAGGGTCTCTTCAGCAATTTGGCCCAGATTTAGGAGGGAAGTTGCAATGATCCCCTGGTAGCTACTGTAGCTGCTCTTGGAGAAGCCAGAAGGGCTGCTTGTGGGGTTGGAGCCAAAATGGGGCTTGATGAGGCTTTTTCCTGCATAAAACAAGAAACACCATGAGGCCTTGAAGAGAGCATGGGGGGTATGTTTCCAGGTCTCTGCTCCCAACAGTAGCCAACCCTCCACCTATCCCCACCTGCCCACCCTCAACACTGTAGCCCAGAAAACATGTAAATGAAGTGTAAGCCATCCTGTCAACCTTCTGCCTGGATTCAAAAACCAAGAAGGAATCGATTTTAGCTAGATTACTTTGATATTTCTCAGTTCTTATTCCTATTCCATCACTTATTTTCTCAAATCAGATAGATCTGCTTTTTATATCATGGAACTTAAAGAAAAAAATCAGATGAAAAGTCATTTTATAATTGAAAATCACTTATATTTTGACAGAACATGAATTTAAAACTTTTAAACATAGTAACATATCTTACTACATGCTGGTCCTGTGAAACTCATGAACCAGTGTTCTTAGCAACAGTAGGACCCAGCCCTACCATATAATATCCCAAGAGGCAGGTAAGCTGTAGATTTTTTTCTACATGGAACACAAACTTGCTTTATTCCATAGACCATGCATTCCCTTTAGTCCCAAGAAGGTAACCAGTGAGGGCTCAAAATAGATTGCTTCAAAAATATGGTAAAACTCTACCTCAACCATTTAAAGTCAGCTGATCCCAGAAAGTTGGGAAATCAGCAGACTCTCAGATGCCTTCTTTCCTCTCTTGGCTTCTATGAGCAGCCCACCTTCAGAGCCCTGATTCATCCTGAAGTGAGGTATTTCATCAGTACCTGCCCTTGGTGTATGAGAACAAAGTAGATCCAGGCCAGTCAACTCTCATGGGCCAGGAAGGATGGGCTTTGTCTAAGAGCTTCCCACGGACAGAGGTACAACATACATTATTTGTCTTTATTTCTCACACACATGGAGCCTTGCCTCAGAATTAAACTTTTGAGAGTGCATGGGAGTGCAAGATGCATGTCCAGATCCACTTTCTCATCTCTACCCTGCACACAGTGTTCACACACACTATAGTAACCCCCCCCCCATCCTGGGCAGACCCCTTTTCCAGGAAGCTGCACATGTCAGGACAAGACATTCCTTGTTCTCAAGACAGCTTTCTGCACTGAACGGAGCTCCCCCATCCCCCTCACAGGCTGCAATTCTCCAGGGCTACACTAAGCAGCCTTTATTCAAAAGAGAAAGAGCAAAATAGTACCTTCAGCTGTCTGTGGGTGATGAATCTCCTCCTGTCCTGACATCTCAGCCTCAGCCTCCTCCAGGGGTTCTTCTGATTCATCTGAAACAGAGGCATCCTTCACTTCAGCATCCTCACTGCCATCACTGTCCATGCGGTAACCCTCATCCAGAGCCAGCCTCAGAGGGTGTGACTTCCTCTTGGATACCAGGTGCTCAGTCTCAGCATCCTCCAGTTTTCTCTTCTTGGCCAGAGGGCAACTCTGTAAGCTGAAAGGGAAGATGGATGGTGCCAAGAGCCAGGCCAGTTCCTTGAGAAACCCAGGAGGTCATTCTAAGAGTCTCTCCTTCTATAGCCATTCTCAGAGGGAAGCTTTAAGTGCTAATGTATTTAAATTTTTACATCTAATTACATAAATCTAAAAGTTTCTGATTGTATTTTAAATTGCATTACAGTGAGCCAAGTCTACATATAGAATGAGGATTCAGGCCCCACTGGCCTAGATTGCTGCTCTCTAAGTGGCTTTTTAGACCAAGCCACCATCCCACATGTACCCCAAGCTTATCTCAGTCTACTTCCTCCCTTACTGGCCCTTTTCTTCTCCTCCCTCAGATCTCCACACCTATACCCACCCAAGAATGTGACACTATAGTCCCCTGGAAAACCTAACTGACCACAGGGAATGACTATGCTGACAATTGTAGCTTACATGTAGCTCTCATGTGTATGAGGTCTACTTAAAGCTATACCATACCAAAAATAAATAAATAAATAAATAAAATAAATTTTTTAAAGCTATGCCATACAAATATACCTAAGACCCAAAATAGTCCTTCTGGAAAAACAAAGGTGCCAAGAACATGTAATCTATCACCTCTTGTGGCACATTCATGGCCAGGCTCACCTTAGTGAAGACACCAGGCACCACAGGAACACAGACCAGTGGGAAGACACTAGGCCTTAGAAGGGTTAGGTCAGCTTGGCCTCAGCAGTCATAGTCAGAAAGGTTTTAAACCACAAAAGAAAACATATCTGAGAAGAGAACCCCAAACCTCCTTCCTGGGAGTCTTTAAGAGTATTGGCAGGCCTCTTACCTTCGATGTCTGGAGTACTTGCCCCGCACATGTCCTGAACCAGTACATCCTGGGGTAGGACAGCTGGAGGAAAAAGCAGGAGAGAGCACCTTAGGCATCAGAACCTGGGTCACACCCTAAAGAGCAAAAGCAGGTCTCCAAATGGCTCATCTTAAGATGGACTCTGGCAGTTTGCTAAAAAGTAGTGACATAATTCAGCCCATTTAAACAAATGAATAGCTAGTTACGACTATATGAATGAGTTTAATTAAAGATCTGTACAAGATTAAGGCATCTACTGGATGGGTTCATTTTTCCATAGCAGACATTCCACCAGATTTCAGGGGGCTTGAGAGGCAAGTACCTTCTCTAAAGGGGTCTCGTGGCTTGTCTGACCCAAGTCCAGAGCACAGAGTTTGAATTTCTTCATGTTCATCACTGGTACTGTGATGCTCCAGCCTCCAGGGCTATAGTATGTCCTATCTTTCTACTAAGTAGGAAAGGAGTCTGTGTAGACCAAGCCAAAACCACAGCTTGTAGGAGAGACCCTGTTCTAGTACCCACAGCCTGGTGTTGGTCTCTGCTTCCACAGAGAAAAAAAAGCCAGCGGAGGCAATGCACTGAGAGATTCCCATCCTGCCTGGTACAAAACTGGTTGTATGTACTAAGAAGGTCAACCCCTGCCCCATTTCAAGATGGAAAGTACAAGAGGATGGAAGTGAGACCCTCAGAAGTTTCTCACCTTCAGCCATCCACATTACCAAACCAGTGAAAACTTCCAAACACAGGCACTAACACTGACCACTCAGCCCAGCCAAGAGGCTCACAGGATTACTCAGGTTAGAACAGCTATAGGGGCACCTATGTGGTATGAGAGTCAAGGGTCCATCACAGTTCAGAGTTCTGTAGATGCAAGAAGCTGCTACTAATTTATGGTACTGTAGACAAGCAAGATGATCTTTGAGGCCATGTGAGAGAGCATATCAGATTTCAGCCCCTTGTGGGGGAACCAAACCTGTCTGAAAGTAGAGACAAAGAACCCATTTCTAACGGAATTGCTGATATGGACCAGAGTTCCTATTTTTCTCCTAAAATTTGGCACATCTTCTCAAAATCTGCAAAGGGAGGCAGGTAGGGAGTGGCTCTTTGGGACCAAAGAAAGGGCCACTCCACCTTTGTTCAGATACCCCTGATAGTTTCCAGGAGGAAAAAGCAGAAAGGTATTTTATTAGATTTCTTTTTCAGATGGAGAACTATTTCTAACCCCAGACAGCCTATTGTAAAATCTGTACTCGTATTTGCTTTCACTCTCTCAAGAACTAGCTTTGAGACTTTTTACAAACAGTTCGTTGTTACTGGGATTTGAAGCTGAGGTCCCAGTTAGTCAACTAATCACTTAATCAGGCAATTAGGCAACAGCTGCTGTGGAGGCCTGTGGGGCACTGGCACTGCCCCCATGTCATTTGTTCCAAGTAAGTGTGATACCCAACTCAGAAAAGTACAGAAAAGGTCCCCATCCGGGTGGGCCTGTACCTTCCCACCCAGCTCTGAGCCTGAGTACATAAAGCTGCCAAACTGTCTGGACAGAAACTGAAACTCCTTAGACACAGTAACAGGAAACATCAAGCAGAGTGACATGAGATCCAGCCAGAGCTTCAGATACAGACATCAGTCTTGAGCCTTCCAGGGTAATCTGTGAGCACACCAAGCATCTAGGAGTATAACTGACATCAGTGCCCACTTATGAGAACACGTGAGAAGCTGAGCATGGTGGTGCATACCTGTAGTCTCAGCACTTGAGAGGCAGAGGCAGGTGGATCTCTACAAGTTCAAGGCCATCCTGGTCTACAGAGTGAGTACCAGGACAGCAAGAGCTACAAAGAGAAACCCTGCCTCAAAAAACAAAACAAAAACAAAAAGAACAAGTGAGAATCTCATGAACATATATGAGTACTTAGAGCACACTGAAAATTCATGTGCACTATCATCTGCTAATGCCCTAGAGTTGGGCATAAGTGAGTGATTGGCAAGGCCTTCAGGCCTCCTGAGTCTTCTCTAAAAATAGGAGAAAAGCAAAGCCAAAGTGACCCTTCCTCTAACACTTGGTGCCCATGTGTGCTCATAAAGTCATAGGTGTTCATGCATGCTCTTAGGCAATTATAGGAGTTCATAGGCAGACATAGATGTTTGGGTATGCTTATCAGCAATCAAAAGCTAAATCTTTGAATCCCTTGATCTGGTCTTGGATCTCATGTAACTGAAGCCAGGATCAGAGACACAAGCAAGTGGAACAGGTAAAGAGCTGAGGACTGACAGATGGGCACCTCTCAATAGGCACTTTGGAGTCTCTGAGGATCCAAAGACAAGCCACAGGCATCTAAGAACCTAATTTTGGGAAGAGTCCAAATCCCAGGCTAGAGCACCATGACCTAACTACTCCCCCATTAAAGAGACTGACTCCCTTCCCCAACGTGGGTGATAGGAATCTTTTACTCACCTGTCCTCTGGGCAGGAGCTGGCTATGACTCAAAGAGGAAGGACCCCAGATGAAGAAAGGGTACATTTAGGGCAACCCTTACCAGCTCACTGATGTGTCTCTAAGATATTGATCCCAGCCCTCCTCCAACTCCTGCCTCAGCAAAACCTCTCTGGGGTCCTGTAATGGATGTTGAACTTCACCAAAATACGAACTGTAGTGTATATCAGTTCCCTCAAGGATGCTAAAGGAAAACTATTAAATCTATTCCTCCTAAAAGCGAGGGTTAAATTCAGGACATAGGAAATTTTATAGATGTCCAAGAGGCCTCACTGAGTCTTGCTTATTCCAATCCAAGCTCCTCAGATAATCTTGTAACAATCATTCTTCAGCCTCCCAGATAACAAATGTCATTTTAAGAGCTCTGCCTAAGTTATAGGGTAGCCCAGGGCCAAGGGTACTGCAAGGTGAGGGATTTTGAATCCATCATCCATGAAGAGTCCCACAAACAGGGCTGCATTCAAATGAGCTTATCTAATATCATGATTTACACATACATAATATTCTTCTCCCAAACCAAAACAGCAAGCCCTTTGTAAGTCACAGTCTCTATTCTGGCACACCACAGTGTGAACCCCACCCAAATAGAGGTCTTGTCTGCTTCTCAGATCAGAGCTATGCTGTCCTGGTAAACGGACCCTTGGAGAGGTAAAGAACATGTGCTGGTGACACATAAATGACCCCATATCAAGAGATGATGTCACACACATTTAATCACAGCACTTGGGAAGCAGAGACAGGAAGATACCTGGGAGTTTTGGGCCATCGTGGTCTATATAATAAGCTCTAGGCCATTCAGGAAAACACTCTGTCTCAAAAAATAAAAATGCTCCCACCACAGCCTATGTGTAGTCATAGTGTGAGCCATTCATACTATAGATCATCCCCACATGACACAGTGCACAGCAAACATGTTGACACCATTGTATGCAAAAATCACCAAAAGCAACTTGTTGTGGTTTTGGGGACCATGGTGACAGTCCAAATGCTAGTGAAGAACAGTTCGAGGGTGATCTATGGTAGGGCCAATTTTGAGCTGAGAAAGAACATAGTTGGATATAGACAGCAAGATATGTTACAGAGAAAAGCTGTTTCCTCAGAGAAAACAAGTTTGTGGAAATTTTATAAAAATAACATTATGGGCAAGAAGGTGGAGAACAGTGCTCATGCAAATAGGAATACTTTCTTACCTGAGGTCTGCACCTGTGGTCTCTGGGGGTCCTGGGTAAGATATAGGGAAAAACAGAAATACACATACATAGGACTTAGACTTTCAGAAGAATATTTCCCTAAAAGTATAAACCTAATAAAATAACTGACACCTTCACAAGGACAAGATGCCCACCCTTTGCTGACCTATAAGAACTTCCCCTGAGGTCAGTAGAGAAAGCTGATCCCTTAACAAGGTTCTTGGTCTGGGATCCCTACACCAGACACACACACACACACACACACACACACACACACACACACACACACCAGATTTTCAGAGAAGACCTGATAGTCTCTCTACTCTCAGGCTCAGGGTGTTATCTCTCTGTAATTGCAGATAGATGTCAGCTTTTGGCAGGATATATTACCTACCGGATTAAGTTGCACAAAGGCTAGAACCAACAAAGATGCGGCTGGTCACAATGATGGGCACTAACTACAAGATATGCAGGAGTCCAACCAGAATAGGCAGTGCTTACATATTCAAAACATTTGAATACTCTGTGAAGCCCAACTGGAAGCTCCAAGTGAGAGAGTTGGGGTGAGGTGAGGGGATCACCAAGCAGGTAAGTCTCAGTCTTAATAAAGTGAAAAGGGCCTATCCTCTCCCTTCCACCCATTATTAAGTCTACCTAACAGCCTTCAAACATCCAAGAGCACCAACAATAATCTCTGGAAAGAAAGGGGCCACTGGCCAAAGGCCAGTGGTGGCTGAAGGCCAGGGACCCTTCCTTTCTAAATTAAGCAGATTCCTGACTGAACTCTGCTCTCCCCACTCTGTAGAACTGTACTTGTCCCCACACTCATACAGACTGAGGCAAGTCTGTATGAGCTGAAAAGGGCTTCAGGAAACCCTAAACACTGCATCAAGGAACAGATGAAGAGCCCTAAAGTCCCAGGTGCCTAGTATAAGCCAAAGACTACCAGGAAGCTGAGCATTTAATTATATCAACAGTTTAGAGAGGGCAGCTGCCAAGGATGGGGACCAGGCCAGACTGAGTTGGCACTGACCTCGGAGGGTCTTGGAACGCGTGCGGGCTCGCTTGTCATCACTTTCTGAGCTCATCTGCAAAGTAAAACAACCACAATGTTAAGAATCACCCAGGGCAAGCACCTGTTATGTCTTAAACCATCAGAAACATCTGGTCATCTTCTGACTTAAGTTTTGCTTATGACAGGAAGATTATCTGTGAATGACAAGAATGGGACCAAAAGAAGCAAGTTGGGAGAATGTTGGGGGTTCTGCTGGGGAGAGACCACCAGGCTCAATGATATCTCATTCACACCTCCTAGTGTCTCACTGTGCTCCACCCACACTGCTCCAGTTTCCTATCTGCCCACAAAGCCTCATGTGCATAGGTATTCTGTAATAAAAGGGGCTCTTGGCACAAAGAGTAATACCCACTGCTTACCTTACCAGGCAGGTACTGAGGTACAGGGCATATTGCTGACCATAGATTCAACTGGTAGAGATGAAACTGGGTCCACTTAACATAGCCCAGGGCCTAGCTTCCATGAACATTTTCTTCCTACTCTGCACATGTTTTAATGTTCCTAATATACTAGTGTCATGTGGGTAAAAATTGGTTGCTTGAGCAACACTGAGGTGTCCTCTGGCCTCTGGCCTGCCAAGTATATTAGAATCACCTAGAGAAGCCTCCACAGGGCTGCTGCACACAACATGGTACTTTGAGAAAACCACAGAAGAGCTACTATGAAGGTGACA
Organism: Mus pahari; assembly: GCF_900095145.1. NCBI lineage: Eukaryota > Metazoa > Chordata > Mammalia > Rodentia > Muridae > Mus > Mus pahari. The sequence goes on along the minus strand of NC_034592.1, from coordinate 164,061,837 downwards.
GCCACAGATAGGGCACATCCGAGGATGAGGGTCCCCGGGTAAATCCTCATCTTGTGTCACCATGGCAAATCTGAAGGAACAGATAAAATATTGGCAAGCTCTGTGATGTAGGAAACAATCTTCTCACAGATAACAAGACTCGGAGGGGCAGGTGTACACCCAAGTAGAAGACTGGCTAGTTAAGACCTACTACCTGTCTCCACAGTCAGAAGAGATAGGAGGCAAATCAACACCTACCCCAGACCATAGATTCTACCAGGACAACAAGGCTCTGTGTGAGTGGTTTGGAAAGGAGGAAGTAAGAGAATGGGATGTTGCAGAAGGAAGAGAATGGCAAGAGTCAAACCTCTACCTCACCAAGTAGGGAAAAAGAAAACAGAATTAATTCCTCAGTTGGCAGATGAAATTCACAAGTGAACTTTCCCATGAAGCAGTATAGCATACAGTGATCTATATAATTTGTTAAAGAAGAAAAATAAAAAATGGGGTAATTTATGCAACCTGTCAGCTCCAGGGTATGGAACATAACGCTGTAAGCCATGTGTTTATTATAGCCTTCTCATAGAACAGAGACAATTACTATAATTTCTATTTTTAAGGCAGAAGCTCCCTGTGGACCAATGGTTCACATTTAAAGTAAAGAGAGGAGCAGGTGTCAAAGGGACGTCATTACATCTATGAGCCTTCAAACGTCGATTGCACTGAGCCAGTGCACAACGCTTTCTGAGGCAGGGCACACAATACATCTGATTGCCCCATGCCTGTGTTCAGCTGAAATGTAATCTATAGCTTTTTGTGTCAGTTTTCCCAAGGAAATTGGCAGGCATTCTGCTAGATTAAAGTATGCCTTGGCAATTTGGATTTCCTGTGGATAAATTATTCAAAGGGCAGAGAATAGAGAGGGTTACAGGGATGTGTAATGGGCATTGCTTGCAAACTGTGAGCTCCCATTGATGAAGCTAACAGCTGTGGCATTCATTGTCCTGAGCACCTTCTCTTTTCGATTTACTTGCATCAAGTATTCAATGTACAAGAAGTTCTCTTCAGTTTGCATAGCTTTGATTTAAGAAGGAAACTCTTGAACTTGTGGGAGAGAAGCCAGGCTCTTTAGTATGATGAGAATGTGTTCATAGGATCTGGATGACTTGTGAAGTCAATGCCAAGAGGTGATTCTCCTCTCACTTTTGAAATTGACAGTGGTAGCTGCTGTAGAGGCATCTGGCAAAAATGTGTGAGAAATTCACATGCTTTCTTTTACAAAGTACTGCAGAAGATATCTATAGACCTCTTACCTATAAGTAGAATAACCATTAGGCCATCATGCTCATCACGCACTGTGCCTAATACTGCCCAGACTCACTGACTAATTGGCCTGGCAGCAGATCCTAAGACTTCCTGCCTGCTCCATACATCAATGGTCCCTGCCTATGGCACAATTCACTGATGCAAAGGCAATGAGGTGCTTTTCAATTTTCTCTTAATTTGTTTTTTGTTTGTTTGGTTGGTAGTTGTTGTTTTAAAAACCAAACCTTTTATTTCTTCCAAGCACAAACAGGAACTGTTTTTGCACAATAATTCAATCTCCTTTTGCCTTGAGGGTGAAAGGGTCCCTTTGTTCAGACAGATAATCTTGCTCCACTGTGAGATCAGGGATCTTTCCCAGGAACATCTGCTCTATTTCTCTAACATCAATGTCATACTGCTGATAGAGCACAACTTTAGTTCTGACATTTTATGAAGTTTTACCTTGTATAGGAAAATTGGAGAAAATAATTTCCAAATACAAACACTGTATTCAGCCATAGCTATTACATTAGCCTGAGAGAACTGTGTCTCCATCCAGGCATTAAACTTGATTCCTTGGTACTATCTTAAAAGCAGTCTCACTGGAGGGTGTTTGTTTTTGTTTTTGTTTTTGTTTTTGTTTTGTTTTGTTTTGTTTTTGCCTCGAACTGTCCTGTATTGCTTTAGTAAAAGCAAGACAAGTCATTCAGGCTTTTTAAACACAGTTACTAGTCCCTTTTCATACTCACTTGCCAAACTGAGCTCCCTGTGTTGAACCTTTACAAAGTCAAGAATCAAAATATCAAATGCAGCAAGTAGCCTCAAAACCTGCAGATTACTTTTGGCTCTATTTTGGTTGTCTGAGGAATAAACTCAGAACCCAACACAGCCAAAACAACAAATAGCTGGTCTTTAAGAAGAAACGATGGGAAGATGAAAGGATGGACTATCCAGAGAGTACCCCATTCGGGAGTCCATCCCATCATCAGCCACCAAACCTAGATACTAATGCTCATGCCAGCAAGATAC
>NC_034592.1:164032083-164059379 GCF_900095145.1 Mus pahari | reverse complement strand
GTGGGTGGGTAGGGGAACAGAGGTGGGGGGAGGGGTATGGGAAACTTTCGGGATAGCATTTGAAATGTAAATAAAGAAAATAATAATAAAAAAGAAAAAAAAAAAAAAAGAAGAAACGATGGGGCCAGGCATGGTGGCACACACCTTTAATCCCAGCACTGGCAAGGGAGAGGCAAGCAGAGCTCTGTGAATTCAAGGTCAGCCTGGTCTATATAGCAATTTTTAAGCCACACAGGCTTAGAAAAAGAAGAAGGGGCAGGGAGAGGAAATAATAACCATGAGTTTTGTTTTTTAGCGGTCCAGGGATTCCCTAAGTCAGTTGGTTCTTGTTGACCTTTAATTTGATATCTCAAGCCAATTGCCCACACCCTCCAGGATGGAAGGGTTTCCTATCCATTTCTTGCCTGATATCCAAGGACTATCCAAGGGCAGAATCTGTGCTGAAACTTGACCCCCAAATGGAGGTGACCTGGCCTTGGGAGTTTTGCACATCATTCTATAAAGGCAATGAAGCTTTTCAGGAGTGAACACAAAGATAAAGAATCTGCTGATCCCTGAGACCCTGAGAACCTGACTAGGAATAGGAACAGTGATCTGACAAGTGAATACCTAAGAGTATCCATGAGAGACACCTCAGGATTGAGGTAAGTTATCCCCAGGAGCCAAGAGCACCTTTGGATAGACAAATCAAACTCAATGGTCAGACCTCTGCTATCCCTCTGACCACATCTCTTTGTTCCTAACCAGTTCATTTCCTGAAAGGTCCCCATCTTGTGCTGAAGAGAGCTCCCACCTTCACAAATGTGAGGTCATTCACTGCCTCTTGCAGAGAGCTATTCAGGACACATCAAGCAAAACACAGCAGATGGAGAAAAGAATGAGTGAGTATGTGGGGCAGTCAAAACTGTCTTAGAAGCTGGTGCTGGTTGAGGAGGGATATATCAGAGGGAGCTGAGCAGATAGCTGCAGAGTCTTGGTCGGAAATTCTGGGTGTCTTTATACCACGGGCCATTCATTCTAGCCCTGGATTGGAAAGAGATACTTTGGTGTTTTATTTTACTTAAAATGTACTCTAGCTAGGAGTGATAACACATACCTTTAATCTCAGCAGGATTAAAAACAGGCAGAAGCAGACTGATCTTTGTGAATTCAAAGCTAGTCTAGTCTACATAGCAAGTTCCAGGCCAGCCAAGGCTACCTAGTGAGACAGTATCTCATGGGGGAAAAAATGTACTCTAATAACCAGAAAAGCTAAAATATTAAAATAGATCTAGGACAGCTTTTAAAGCCATAGGATTATGTAGATTACCATGTTCTAACAGAAGACTAAGGTTTTTGTACACACTTCCTCTGGAAACCTGGGGGAGGATATCTTCCCTGCCCAGGGGAAGAAGCTAAAGTAGCTATGGGGTAAAAATGTAGCAAAAATTGGCCATCCCTTGCCCTGCTTCACTTGGCAGTATCTTATTCACTCCATTGAGAGAAAAAAATAAATACAATAGTTTGTCTTTGGGGGGGCTTCCCTTGTGGCAGCCAAAAAGGTTACAAACTGTCTTGTGTCCTGGCAGTAGTATTAACATGTGCAGACCCAAGTCCAAATCCACCACTGGGTTGGGGAAAGGAGCACTCCACTTAGGTAGGATTCATGAGCAACCTTCAAGCACCAGACTTACTTTCTCCTCCATAAAAACTACAATAGGGACTCTCAGAGTCTCTATCCCATTTTCTGATTACTATTAATGCTTGCCCTTCCTTTTGTATGTAAGCTCATAGGCACAGAAGGATGCAAAAGTTCCCCTAGAAGCCATTCTACTAGAATTCCCCTAAAAGTACATTCTACTTCCTATAAATCATATGCCTATGCCCCTATATCCCACTAGGAGTCATCATAGTACTTCCTGGTTCTTTGCAATGATAGTTCTGCTCCCCTTTGCGGTATATACTACTACATGTCTGACATTACCCTTACTGTTCTTCCACCAATTATGCAATCTACTTACAAGTAAGTAGACCTGCCACTTCCTGTGATATAGAAATGTCACTACCCATGGGACATTATTCAGAAAATGCCTCAGGATGGGGGTGTCTTTTGACAGTTCTAAACATGAGATCTTGGCTCACTCCAACCCCTAAATTAAAATTATAACCAATTAGGCTACCTGGTAAAGCAGCCATATCTGTTTCAAACTTCATAAAACTTCTTTGTTTCTTCTTTGAGACAAGGTCTTGCTATACAGTCCAAGCTGGACTTGTATTGTCCCTCCTACTTTATCCTTCCAAGTGCTGGGATTACAAGTGTACCTAGTTATAAATGGAATTTGTATCTCTCCAGGGTCGTTGGTTTGTATCTCTCCAGGTAATTGATCCAACAACATCAAGTCAGACAGCTAAAAAAGAGAGTCACCTCCCTCCCTGAAGTTACTTCTGTTTAATTGTCCTTACCAGAGATCCTTGTTCCATAACTAATTGTCCACTAAGTAGTGTATGCCTTGGGGACCAAAGGTTTTATTCTTTAAGGTTCAGAAGGCGTTCAAGGTTCACCATCTGTGCCTAACATACTAACACATGGTATCCCCTAACACACCAACACAGGCCTTCTCTAACAGCACCACATGCTCCTAAGCTATCCAACTACCTGAACTGTGGTGAGTTCAGAGGGTAAGCACACCACTGATCTTATTATGTGGGCCACTTCCATGGTCCTTCCTGTTGGCTCCTCATCTTACCCACATGCCATCTTAGGTCACTAACCTATGCTATTTCTCTTAGTCTCTGTCAAAGGAGATCACCTATGCTACCCCTCAGTTCTGACCCATCAGTCCATTCACATCTTCCCTCCTCTGCTGGCCTATTCTTCATCTTAGTTTTTTGTTTCTTTCTTTCTTGTTAAATGCCACCATGGAATAGCTATCTTGGAACTCACTATATAGTTCCACTTGGCTGGCCTTGAGCTGACAGAGATCCGTCCAAAGTAAATCAAATTGGCTTACAGATGACACAGTTATAAAGCCTTAGTGCTGTTAATAGGGCCCAAGTGTCAGCCCCAGGCTCATTACCAGCACCTGCATTCTGAACAGTCACATGTAGCTCGTGGCAAGCTCAAACCTTCTGAGCATGTTGTGCCTGGGCTGTGGAGAAACCAGAGTCTTCCTACTTCACTTTGACAGGGTACCAAGCAACTACAGAAACTATTTTGCTTAGAGCCACTTTCATGGTCATATGATCTAACACTCATGTCTCTTGGGGAATCCTCTGGGCTTGGGTACAGTGAAGCGAGAGAGGTCAAAAATTCAGTAATAGAAATAAATAATATTTTACCATAGGACACTGTACTGATCATATTCAGCACACTGGTAATCTTCAGCACACTGATAAAGAATCAAAATGAGTCTGAGTACTTAGCAAAGTGACCATAATAGATCTGTTAATTATACATTTCTATCACCAGACATGAGGGAGAAATAGTATATTCTAATAGTAAAATGCAAGTACCCTGAGATGTCATTCTGCCTTAAACTCATGGTCTTTTCTACCTATATTCAGGCTGTCCCTTATTCTGGATGCCATGCCTAGGTGTTGACTGAGACACTCAATGCAAAGCGTCAGCATCTCAGATAATAAGTTGACATCTGGACACCAGAGAGATGGTTCAGTGGTTAACAGAACTTATTGCTCTTTCAGAGAACCCAGGTTCAGTTTCTAGCACTCAGTGGCTCACAACCATCTGTAATTCCAGTTCCAGGGAATCTACTGCCCTCTTCTGACCTCTAACACCATGCACAAGCATACATATAGGCAAAATATTCATAGACATAAAATAAGTGAATCTAAAACATGTTTAAAGAGGTTGGCATCTGGCCCCAAGTATGATGCCCCATGCTTCTTTCTATTTTGAATCCCAGCTCTGATGTCATCTGCTCTGGAGAGTGGGTCTCAGACAGAGTAAGTCAGTAGGAAGTTGTAGAATTAGAGGGTTAGTGACCAAAACCAGGGTCATAGACAGGCACTAACCCCAAGATCATCCCCAAGGGTATCCTTGGGAAGTAAGAATCCTGTGTCACCTCTATCACATGGAGTTTTCTCTATTCATCCTTCTTTCTCTAACTAAAAACATAACTAGGTGATCTTGGTCCCCATCTTGTCTGTGAAGGACCCATGGCCAAGCCCTTACCTTGTTGTATCTACACAGGAAATGTCTCTCAGTTCTGCAGCTACTAGTCTTGTCTTCCTGTGTCCACCTCTGGGTCAGAAGTTTGCCCCGGAACTCATCTTCTGAGGATTTAAAAGAATAGAAGTTCAGAAAGGGAACCCTGACAAATATCAGCTCGGCAGACCCTGAAGAGAAAGAAAAACATGCAGGACACTTTTAAATGTAGCACGGCACAGTCTCTGGAATCTATCTGAAAGACAAACAAATTCACTGCTCATGGGTGTTGAGAGAGAGAGAGAGAGAGAGAGAGAGAGAGAGAGAGAGAGAGAGAGAGAGAGAGACCCTTACTCTTTAGAAGCAGAGGGTCTACACCATGGCCTCACCTCTGATGGCTATTTTGCACATGTGTCACTGGGTGTAGACACCCAATGAGCTGTTCCATTCAGGGCACTATTATGAATCCTATGAGACCCACCTTGAAAGCAAAGATGGCATTGAGGGATTTTGAAAACTAACTGGCCAATGAATGAGTAACTCAATCATAACTACATTTTTTTAATTATCCCAAAAGAATGTGCAGCTCAGGTCCATTTGCTTTTGTTAAATGCATGTTGTGTCATTCAACTTCTCAAGCACCCACTGACTGAGGAAAATGAAGTCCATCCAGTGGGCCTGATCATCCCTGATAACATGGCCTCTCACAAGGAGCCCTGCACCCCAGTAGCACTCATTACTTGTTTTCAGTATATTTTCTCTTCCTGGTTTTTACTTCTCTCCTGGGCAATGCCTACAGTTAATATTTAATTCTCATAATTCACATAAATTCACACATCTAAGCAGAGGCTGAATATATCAGCTGGACACGACAAAGAAATTCATTGTGTACCTATTCCCTGAACGTCATTCCCTGTCTCCATGACAACCTGCTTTCTATGCTGCAGAGTTTCAAAGGAAGGTCATTAGTTACCAACAATAAAATCAGGAAATGAATATTTCTACACTCTGCTTTCTTCTCCTAGGAAAAGGCAGATCGAGTACACATTATCATAAATATTATCTTCCCCACCATTACTCTATATTTTTAGTGGGATGCATTCCCAAAACTGTTTTTATCCAGAATTCTACCACTCCTGGCCCCAGTCACCCTATATCATGACCATCCTCTTGTTCCTTAAAAATATCTCCATCCTCTTAAAGGACTCAGAGCCCCTTCATGAGCCAAGACAAAGAATAAATTAGACATAGCTGCCAAAGCTACAAAGTCTTCAAAGGAACAGTGATCCTGTAAGACTGGGCACATCATAAATCATAGAAGATTCCTAAAAGAGGAAGCCTTCTCCTCTTTGAACTGTGAGTTCCCTATATGGAAATGCTGAGGACCAGCTTCATTTGATCATAAAGGGGTAAGTTGTAGGACTTTCCTCACAATTCAAGGTCTCTGGGTCCCATCTATAGAGGGAAATTAATGGTCACCATTATTGAGCAGGTATCAGGTATGCTTCCCCACAGATATATCTATATAGCCTAGATAGATAGATAGATAGATAGATAGATAGATAGATAGATAGATAGATAGATAGATAATCTCTCATCTCTATGTGTGTGTCTGCCTGCCTGCCTCTATCTATCTATCTATCTATCTATCTATCTATCTATCTATCTATCTATCTACCTACCTATCTATCTCCATCCTTGAGCCTTATAGCAGAAACTGTACCAAAAGAACCACTAGGCAACTGCCACCAACAACATAAGATGTCTAAGAATGGGATCCATGCAGAAGAAACCATTGGGAAGAATACATACTTGGAAGGTTTCATAAGTGAACAGTCAAGAATTGTGCCAGCCATTAGGTACTCTTTATGGGAACTGACATATAAGAGTTATCATGTGTCTCCACTGTACCATTAAGGAACTGGGAGACAACTGGACCCTGAAAGGCTCAGGGTTCTGATTCTGAATGTCTGTCCCAGAGAACATGCTATAGAAGCCTGTGCACGGACTGATTCATGAGACACAATCAGAATTATTTGTTATAGGGACATACACAAACATGTGAGGTGACTGGAGCATGGCTCAATGACAACTGAAGGACAGTACTTAGTCTAAATTATGAAAAGTGTCCCAGAAGCTACCTACCCTAAAGCATCTCCTGTAGGTCTCTTCTGCTTCTTAGTTTGTCATGCATATGTATCTGAAAAGGGACCTCTAGTGTTCTGTGGAATGAGATAAGCAATGTATGGCACTTCTACTGCCTCACCATTCCTAATATTTTGGAAATCAGTTCTTTGGGATTCTCCACCACCTTTAGCCCAGGAACTAATGTTTTAAGTCAACCTGAGATACCACATCTGCATAGCAAAGCACCAAGACCTTAAACTCATTTAATCCCTAAAGTGTGCCTCTTATCTAACATCAGTAACAAAGCCAATGAAGCATTTCAGAACAAGAGCAAAACACAGGCTCCTCACAACCCCTAGAAACAGATCATACAGTTCAGCAAAGTGCTGACACCCATGTCAAAACTTTCTATAAAAGGTCCTGAAAGCAGCATGACACAATTTTTCTTCCTTTGTCCAGCAAGTTTCTTGTAACAATAAGAATCACTAAAAGGAGTCAGCAGTGTGGGGTTCTCATATGATCCATTTATTTTACACTGGGACCTGCATATGGCCAGGTTCTGCCCTATGGACTCTGCATGCTATACCTTTAGTCTACTGTCTAGACTCTATAAAATCCATAGTCCTGATCACATACTAAGTCCAACAGCATGAAGGACTAACCAGTCTGAGGAGAGTCCTATCCAGGAGTGTGGAGACCAGAAGTTATGCTTTCCACAGATTCACAGTGGTATCACCAAGTGGTCCATAGTTCATGATGACCTGACTCTATGGTCACTTTTCCCTCTAATTCTTAACTCCTTTGTACACAACGTGAGAATAACTACTTGGAGATTAAGAAACATTTGAAAGAGCCCTTAGTGATGCTTGAAAACAGTGTTGATGTTGTCACTGTTACCAACTTTACCATCAGAAGTTGACTAACAAAGAGGTTTTGGACAAACAAGACTACTTGCGGATTCTCAAGTGTCTGATAAGTTCATCTGAATCCAATTTCTCTATGTGAACAGCCTCCATACTGGAGAACATGCTTTTCAGAAACATCATCCTATAGCTAGGATAGGGTGTTCATTGTAATCTCTGTTGGAGACCTAGAGCCCTTCTCTGTGTTTGTTCCACAGGGATCCCAGATCCACAGTTACAAGATTCTGTGGAACTAAAAAAAAAAAAACAAAACAATTTTTTATTTAAAACAAAAAATTTAAAGACAAAGTTGAAGGACTCATACTTCCCTGTTTCAAAACTTACCATGGGACTAGAGTTACCAAGATGATAAAGTATCCTCACAGGATGAACATGTAGATAAATGAGACAGACTCAAAAGTAAGCTGTATTTTATCAGTAGGTAAAACAATGATGCGCAAATGATTTAGTGGGAAAAATAATCATTTTAATAGATGTACCGAAACAACTGGAATCCAATAGAAAGAAGATAGGCCTCATACAGTTAAAAAAGTGCAACTCACAATACATCACAGACATATCTATAAAACTAAAATTTTTAGAAACCCTAAAAGAAAACCCTCTTGATTTTGGATCAAGCAATGGTTTATTTCTTATATAGAACACCAAAAGTACTAGACATAAAACTAAACCATGCACAGTGACACAAGATTATATCCCAACACTATGAAGGCTGAGGCAGGAGGATTACATGTTCAAGGCCATCCTGGGCTATATAGAAAACCCAAGTCTCAAAACAACAAAAATAACAAAAATAATATAGGTCTGGAGAGAGGACTCATTGGTTAAGATCACTTGCTGTTCTTGCAAAGCGTCTGGCTTCCACTCCCAGCATCCACATGGCAGCTAACAATCATCTGTAACTTCAGTTCCAGAGAATCCAATGTCCTCTTCTGGTTTCTGCAAGCACTACATGCATCAACTGGACAAACACATGCAGATAAAACATCCATACATATAAAATTAAATAAGTGTTTTTAAATTGATATACATATATTGGACTTTTTCCTGGTTAGTTTTTGTTAACTTGACATAAGCTAGAGTTATCTGAGAAGAGGGAACCACAATTAAGAAGATGCCTCTATAAAATTGGCCTGTAGGTACCAGGTAGTGTTCCTAGCACCCAGGAAGCAGAGGCAGGTGAATCTCTGAGTTTAAGGCCAGCCTGGTCTACATCAAGAGTTTCAAGACAGCTACCCAGAGAAGCTCTGTCTCAAAAAACAAAAACAAACAGAAAGAAAGCTTATGGCAACCTTATGGAGCATTTTCTTAATTAGTCATTGATATGAGAGGGCCAAATCCATTGTGGATGGTACCACCCTCTGGGCATGTGGTCCTGGGGTATATTACAAAACAAACTAAGCAAGCCTTGGGGAACAAGCCAGTAAGCAGCACTCTTTCATGACCTCTGTTTCACTTCTTGCCTCCAGGTTCCTACTTTGGGTTTCTGCCCTGACTTCTCTCAGTGGTGGTATGAACCTGAGAATTGAAAGATAAAACAAACCCTTTTCTTCCCAAGCTGCTTTTGGCCATGGTGTTTTATCACAATAAAAACTCTAAGACAGCTTTTATCATAGTTGAAAACATTTGTCTTCAAATAATACCATCAATAAAATTCTCTTACATGCTTGCAAATCACATATTTGATAAAGGATTTGTGCTGAGAATAAAAAACTCTGATAACTCTTTAATAAGATAATGAACCACTTTAAAAAATCAATGTACTTGAAAAGATATTTCTCTAAAGACAATATATAAATGGATAATATACATATGGAAAGACCTCAACATCTAGTCATGAGTTAAATGCAAATCAACTGTAAAGATATCACTTAACTCTCACTAAGATGGTTATAACAAATTCAAAACCAGACAAGTATGAGTTCCAATCTGTAGGAACTAGAATCTTCTTCATTACTGTTGATGGAAATATAAAATAGCAGTCACTTAGAAAACTATTCTTGGAATTCTCAAGTTTTTGGTTTTCTTTTTTAGATCTAGTTTTTATTTTATGTGTATGAGTGCTTTGCCTGCTTGTGTATCTGTGCACCATGTGCATGCCTGGTGCCCACAAATTTCAGAATACAGCATCAGATCCCCTAGAACTTGAGTTAGGGATGGTTGTGAGGTACCATGTGGGTTCTGGAAACCTAACCCAAGTCCTTTGCAAAAGTAATAGTGCCATCACTGAGCCATCTCTCCAACCCCAATTCTCAAGATGTAAAATATAGTTACCATCTAACATAACAATTTTATTCCTAGATATCTGTGGTGGTTTAAATAAGAATAGCTACCATAGGCTCATACTTGAATGCTTAGGGACAAAGGAGTGGCACTGTTTGAAAGGATTAGGATTAAGAGTTTTAGCCTTGTTGAAGGAGACACTATAACTCCTATATCAATAGGAGACGGGCTCATAAATACTGGCTGTCTACCTGGTTAGAGAGGAAGACACACTTTACATGGTCTTATGTGCCCCAGAACCTTGAGAATAAAAGCTTTAAAAGGAACCTATGCCAGCATCTCATACAACTGGAAGACAAGGTAAGGATTCAATTTTCAGTATGAGGCTGCTTAGGGAGAAGGTTCTAGATTTACTTCAAGAGAATTATCAAGTGGATATTTACATCAAAAAATAATATTCTGGGTGCTAGAGAGATAGTTCAATGGTCAAGATCACCTGCTGCTCTTGCAAAGGACCTAGGTTTACCTCCCAGTGCCCACATGGCAGTTCATGTCATTCCTAACTCTTGTTCCCTGTGGATCCAAAATCCTCCTCTGGCCTCTACAAGCACCAGGCATATACATGGGGCACATGCACACAAGTATACACATAAAATAAAAATAAATATTTAAAAAAATAACATTGTGACAGTAAGGACTGCCCAGAAGAGATAAACTTCCTCCCATAGGTGTTTGAGTTCCAGGTCTTGAAGGCATGCCAATAATTTGTGGGTTACCTCTAGGGATTGCTGTGCAGTGTAAAATTCTTAACATGCCAACTTTGTTCATTTTTTTTTATCACAGGTTGGGAACACTGGGTCCAGATTCAACTTAGACCATAATAACCCAGGGAATGCTGGACTAGGGTTAAAAAGAAAAGATGATTCCATAGAAGTGCTGTGGGATAGGCCACAGAGAGCAGGTGAAGCCTGTCTATCCTGTTCCGTGCCCAGGGACCTTTGTAACTCCATGCAGTCAACATGAGCCAAGGGAGACAGCTGCTTCTGCGAGCCAGGAAGTCCTATGACCTAGATAGTTACAGATGCTCTTCTACTTCTGCCAGAGCAGTGTCAGGGTACATCAGTAGTTAATCTGCATCTGAGCAGAAGGTTGGACAATCATGCCTGATGATCAACCAGCCATACAGCAGCATCCCTGCACCTGCTTATGCAGTCCCCTGCCTGGAGAGTTAGCATCCCAAGCCATTCTTAAACTGTTCTGTAGAACAAGGATGTGCAGCTGAGCCCTGGAGTTAGGTATAAGTTTATACCTATTCTATTCTAAAAATATCCTAATCCATTCTAAAGGATAAACACTTCTTATGTTTTATCTCAATCCTTCATCTTTCCTTGCTACTGTTCAGATTTAAGACAAAGCTGAGAAAGGCAAGAAGGAAAAATCAAGTAAAATAATGATGTATAGGCCACAAAGCTAGCCACGGCTCCTTTTAGACAGTGGGGAAGCACTATTGGGGGTCCTAGGAGGACAATATCTTAAGGACAATCACCTTACTCTAACATTTTACCATGGGTTACTAAGATGAACCCAGTACTGGGTCCACAGGCTGGCCTCTATTCTCCAGCACAATACTCTGGGCACAGAGCAAGAAGCAAGAACAGGAAAAAATGGTGGGGGAGTAAGGAGCATGCACTGGCCAATCAGGAATGATCTGTACATCAGAGGAAGGCTAATGACTCATTGGTTAAAATACTAGATCATGAGACTTTAGAGACATCCTTTAAAATGAACAAACTGTGGAATTTGAAGAGGGGGCTGAAGAGGTAGACTAGTAGTTAAGAGCACTGGCTGCTCTTCCAGAGTTCTTGAGTTCAATTTCCAGCACTCACATGGTAGCTCACAACTGTCTATAACTGTAGTCCCAGAGGATCTGATGCAGATATACATGTAGATAAAACACATATGCATAAAATATATAAATAAAAAAATCTTTAAAAACAACAACAAAAATTAACAAACTGATAGTCTAAGGGGAAAAGACGCCTCCACAGTGTCTTCCAAATACGAATTAATTGCAGAAGGAAAAGAGCAACATTGGGGACACCCTGGGATGGCCCACCTGAATGAGTGTAAAGTTGGCATGTTAGACAAGGAGCACTGGAGTAAGGCAAAGAGAGAGATGTTCCTATGTAACTCAAGTTCAATCACAAACAAACCCAAATTGAAGGGCATTCTTCCAGTGCTCTCTCTTCAAATGGCTCACCATCATGAAAGACAGACGTATCATGGAAATCATTCCTATTTCAAACTGACCAACGTAAGACACCAGGATCCAGCACACCCTCGAGGGTCTGAAAATTAAGCTAGCAAAGGAAAGAAGGCTTTTGACTGTGAGATATGTCTGCCAAGATCACTAGCAGCATACTCTAAAGAGGTTCAGAAGAAATGGTTTTGTTCTATACTTGAAACACATCTTCGGGTTTGAAATTATTTCAAAAACAAACAAAATTTTAATTTATATGGATAAGAAAAATAATTTATCAGTAGAATTCTCTGAGAAGAAGCAAGATTAAAGCAGGATAGGAAGGAAGTCTCAAACACAACCTTTTAAGGCCCCTCCTTGCTCCAAATCACTAATCTTCTGCACAGGCCCAACTCCTCTGGTCTTTTTTGAATTGTTGCTTGGAACTCTGTTTCTGGCCTTCTAAAAAGCCAGAAATAACCCCCAGACCAGAAAGTCTGGTTGCCTAAAAGTATAAGAGGAAAATAAAAACTGAAGATTTCATGGAAGTTGCATGGCTGCCTCCACCCACACAGAACTCTTTTGTTTGAACCCTTGCCTTTTTGCTGTCCATGCTTGGAGTCCTTGAAGCTCTTAAACTGCACCACCTTCCTCCCCAACCCTTCCAACTCTGGAAGAGTACAGTTGCAGTAGACATTTTTGTTCCTATCCTTGGTAGATAGGAGTGGACAGGTCCGGGGACAAAATAGTTTTTAGGAAACAAACAGGGCTACGAGGGAGACCAGGGGCAAATTTTGTTCTTCTTTCCTTGTTTAATAAAGCTGAAATCCAAAGAGTAGAATACTTGCTGAGTGGAGCAGACGGACCTGCTTTTGCTGAGTTTAGGTGAAAATGAGAGAAGAGAAGGGAGGTGGGGGTAGGGGAGTCGGGAATTCTATAGCTTTGCATATTTCTCATTATTTTGCTTCTAAATCAGCCTCTGCTAGTACTTTCTCTATTCAATAAAAGCCAAATGCAAGCCATGTCCCCTAATCTCTCCAACAGCAGCTCACTGCTGAGAAAATAATACAGATGTAACTTCCAACATCACACACTTTCTTTTTCATTTATATGCAAATAGTGACCTTTCACCCAGGCTGTCTCAAAGAAATGTTTCCTTAAAAATGCAAATAGCATGTTGCAGGCAGTTACTATGACTGAGTCTTTCTTATATTATTATCATTATTTCTTTTAACCTTACCAATGCTGCAAAAACAACAGCTAAACTGCTCCGCAGTAATAATGACTTTTCAAACCAAATCACAGGACTGGCTCTTCAGGCAGCCTGTCACTGGAGGCTGCCAACAGAGAAGGATGTCCAACCCAGGCAGCAGTGTCCCCAGTAGTCAGTGTCACACTGCTTCTACCCAGCAGTGGCTGTGATAGTGGCACTGCCATGTGGCCAGGTCTCAGCCCCAACAAAGTGCCTAGACACTAGTAGGACCACTCTGACCCACTCAGTGGCAAGTAGAGCTCTACACTCATCTCTGGCCTGCACTGGGCTGGATAGAACTCAAGATGCTCTTTGGAGCCTCAGCAGTCACCATGCAAAACCCACTCAGAAGAGTAAAGGTAGAGATTCTAGAAAGAAGCGACTCTCAAAAACCACTTAGGGCCAAAGAAGCTAAGAGGAAGAAACAAGCACAGTCAGCCTGTTCAGAGGCCCTGTAGAACTCATTCCTGATTGTCACCTGATCAGGCCAGGCCACAGGCTATGGACAGCTCCAGGGAAATGCCAATCATCTCCTTGCAGCTTTCCCTGAAGAGGTGGCTAGGTTAGGAAAGCAGCTGACAAGATAACAAGGCTGATATCTGGCTTCACTGAGTCATGACCAAAACACCTTTTGAGACCAAGCACAAAATGATTTGCTATGTGAACCCTGAGGCCAAGCAAAGGCCCTGTTCTCTTCAGAACAGAAGAGGCAGGTTAAGTTCAGAACTACACATGGTAGTCTGGGAATTATTCCAACAGCCTAGCACTAAGACTAAATAGGCAGCTGTATCAAGACTGGTATTCTTATCCACCAATACCAGAAACTCTCCTGGTCAAGCATCTAGCTCAGAAAAGAGCAGGCTCTACCTCTTCTCTCTTTTGCCTTGAAGAACCAAGAGGCGATAGTTTTTAAAATAGCTCCATTTTCCTCCTTCCATCCCAGATCTCCTGCAATTCTAAGACCCTTGCTCAAATTTAAATTTGGCTAAGGAAGCACAAGCCTAGGTAGCCGCATCCTGCCTACAAACTTACCACCATGTTCTAAAGTGACATTTCTATTCAGCAACAGCCCAGTGCAGATTTTAAGGCTTAGCACTATGGAAAAGTAGGCATTAATTTTCCAGAGTTGATACACAGTGCTCATTGCAAAAGTGAACAGAAAATTTTGGAGAAAATACAAATATGTCATAATGTCCAGAAGCCTTGTTTCTTGAGTGACTGACTGGCAAAAGAGAAGGATATCCAGTGTGATGGGCTGGCAATGTGTCTATAGGTCCTAAAATCATAGCCCCGGTACTAAGTCACAGCTCTCAAAAATTCTACCTGGAAATATCTATACAAACTGAAACCAGATCACCATTGCCTATACACAAAACCATACTCCTGAAGATGAAGCAAGATATTGGGCAGAGACTCTCAGAAGATCAGGGATGCCACAAGAGCCCAATGCTATATCTGACAAACTTTTCTCTTTCTAAAAGTGGGACTAATCTAAAGCCAAGCAGATATTCTCGTTGAGCAGACTAAAATGTCTTTTGGAGCCAGGCATAGGGGTGCTTGCTTTTAATCCCAGCACTCAGGAGGCAAAGGTAGACATATCTCTGTGAATTCAAGACTAGCCTGTTCTACATAGCAATTCCCAGGACAGCTAGGGCCACAAAGAGAGACCGTGTCTTACAAAGCCAAAAATAAGGAGCTGGAGAGATAGTCCAAGCAGTTGAGTACTTGCTGCTCTTCCAGAGGGCCAGGGTTCAATTCCCAGGACCCATATGCAGCTCACAACTGTCTGTAGCTCCAGGACTAAAGGATCTGATGCCTCTTCTGGCCTCTACAGGCTAGACATGCATGTGGTACAAAAACATACAAGTAGGCAAAAATCCATATACATAAAAACAGCATTTAAAAAATAATAAAACATTTTCTGAGTTATAGTCATTATTTCTTTTTAAAGTAGCACTGAATTTTTAAAAATGAAAAAAGGATGAAGCAGTAAATGAAGTTGGTCTTACAAGAAAAGCACACTCACTCCTAAAGGCATTTGCCAAGAGGAGAGGTGAGTTAAAATTGTATTGTGTGGCTTCTAAGAACACTAGCTTGGCAGAAGCCTGAGATCAGACATTTTAATTTAATTCAAATGAAAACACCTCTTACATGGTTTCATTTTTGTTTTTAAGTGGCATTTAGGAAATCTTAATATATATGGAGAAAACAAAATATGCAAAAACTTGAAGTGAGAGTACCTTCTACTTGCACCCTAGAACCTGCTCTCATCTGAGCAGTGGACAGTCTGTAGAGTCTTCAAAAAGCAGAAAGTCCATGGGGCACAGCAATAGCAGCTACTCTATTCCTTTCAAATAAAGTCACCATCTTTCTTTTTCTTTTTTCTCTTCTGAAACAGTGTTTTATATATTCTATACTCAAATTTACTATATAGTCAAGGATGATCATGAACTTCTGATCTTCCTGTCTCTAGTTCCCAACTGCTGGAATTACAGGTATATGCCATCATATCCAGTTTATGCAGTACTAAGGATCAAACCCAGACCTTCATACATGCTAGGAAGCATTCTGACAATTGAGCCACACCCCTATCCCTTCAATCTCCTAGCTAGGCACCAAACCCAGGACATTGTGTTTGCTAGGCACTTGCTCTTCCACTGAGCTCAGTCTTCCCCTCAAAACCCTTTTAATGCTGCCCCCTCAAATTTCCCTATAAACCCAGACCACAAAATTTCAATTAAAATTACATCTGTACCCAATGAACTTTTGATTACTCAATTTTAAGTGCACAGGAGAAGCAGAAAGGCAGTCCTAGGACAAGAAAGGAAGAAGAAAGGATTTGCTCGGGGATCCACAGAGAAAAGCCAACAAACAGTGGCTTTGCACAGGTTTTCTAGGGTGAGGACAGTGGAGCACAAAGTATTTGAGTTATTACCAGTGTTCAGAGTACCTATGAGCCAGGACCACCAGAAGCAGCCATCTCTGCCACTTCTCAACTCCCTCTCCCATGCCACTCTGGGTCCAAGAAGACCAAGGTATTCTGAGGAAGGTATTCTGACTGCTCCTGAACCTACTTTTAATTCCAGCCCGGGTAGTAGGATTGCTCTATCCTAAAGAACCTATTTTTCCAAAGCAGAGGTGCCTTTTACATTAGTTTATGGGTTCAATCCCTAACAATCTGCTTGCTTACAGTAAGCAGCTATTGGAGGCCTAATAGGTTCCTGGCTCTTTATCAGTTTGAAGGCCCCTTTTGATTGTGTTCATCCAGGGCTGGGTTATGCAAACCAGCATTCCAAATAGTTCAGGCACTGCTAGGTCTGGCTATGCCAGAAGGTGGCCTACTGGATTCTGAGCCAGTCTTTCTATAGGCCTGACTTTGGCCTTTACTCCATGTCACATGCTCACATACAATATCACCCATTATCATCATCTGCACATTTGATAACCAGGACCAAAGGAGGACTAATCAAGGGAAATGAGAGGTCCAGGCAGCACCTTGTCAGCCCTATGACCAACATGGTGGCCCACTGCAGTCAAGCCTGCACCTTCATACCAGTACACCGTGCCAGCCCTTCCTGACATCTCTGAACACTCACAAGAATTTAAGCAGAAACTGCCACAATACTAGTACAGAACAACTTTGCAATTCCAAAAGTGAGGAAGGTCTTCTCAGAGCGAGCTTTCATCATACAACCCCTGGGAGTTTAAGACAAGAATACAGAATCTACACATCTGAGGTCTGCAGGCAATACCCTCAGTTGCTGTTCAGACAGAAGCTGGAAGAATTCTCAGAACTACATCTGGGCTCTATACTCTAAAGAGCATGGAAAGCAGATTGATTTGGGATGAAAAGCCTACAGATCCTTGAACTCTTGAACACTATTTTTGCTCAGCACTCTGGATCAACCAATTCCTTGAAGTCTAGCACCACCAAAGTACCTGGGAATCAGATAGCCTTTCTACAAAAGATTCCATGAAGCTGCTTCTCTCTTTATGAAAGTAAACTGACTCAACTGCCCTCTTCTGCACAGGAACACAATTTGGGAGGGGTAGGGCCATGCCTCAGTTGACAACAGCATACTACTAGGTGCATAATCTTTGTTCTCCACTTTTTTATTTGTTAACACAGCCGTGTGGACTGAGGTAAAAATTACAGCCAAGGGCCAATGGGAAAAGGCTGTTGTGGCAAAGAGTCTGGGGCTGAAGGGACTCCCCCCACACAGCTTGTTAGGTAAGGACCCAACACCCTACACTGTTGCCACCTCAGAGAAACTAGCACATCCTTTTAGTGCCAATTAGATGCTCCCCCCCTAAGTTTGCCTTAACACATTCCTGTTTTTGTTTACTTGGCCACTAGCCTCAAAGATACCCTCAGGACTAAGATTCTTTTTTTAAGCCAGTGGAACAAAATGCATCCTCTCCCCCTCAAAAAAAGAACAATTTAGTAGTCACAGTCATTGTATTATTTATTATTATTATTATTATTATTATTATTATTATTATTATTATCAGTAACATTTTATTTATTTATTTATTTATTTATTTTACAGCTATACAGTCTGACCAAACTCATGTAATGCCTCAAGACCAAACACATGTAATCTTCAAGTCATTTCTCAGAAGCTTTATTTCAGAAATTAAACAACCAACTTTACCAGCCAATGATGTCCACTGATTCAAAGATTATATTGAAACAAGAAAGCATCCACATCTGAAAGGAGCAGGCAATGAGTAGCTACAGCACTGACACACAAACTTCCCTATACTTGATTATTATCCTGATTCATAAAGAATATAAATCTCATGAACAGAGCCAAGTCCTCCAGAGCACGTGTGTATGCAATGGCATCTCTGTGTTCAAAGCTCAAACTGACTTCCTAGTTTTAAACATGAAAATCCAGTTACACTGGCACTACAAACAACTGCACATTGCAACTACACAAACACACACAGGAAGAACTGAGAACAGTAACACCAAATGCTACCCATGGATCCCAAAGATACATGCTCCCTGGGTGTTGCTCCTGAAGTTTGAAAGTATGTGACAAGAAGACAAAATGCTCCCAGGATCATCTCTTCTGGGTACCTGGAGTGTGTGTCCCACAAGAAACAGCCAAGCTCCAAGTCTCTGCTTCAGACAGACCTGCATATGGGGTCAGCATCCTTCCTGGACACAGATCTTCTGTGTCCCATGGCCAGGCACATCTGTGTTCCTTTTCCAGAAATACAGATAAAGTTTCCTGTCTTGATTCACAGTGTCCTCCTCCCCTTGTGCCTGTCCTATTAGACACACAACATGCCCATGAGAATCTCAGAAATGCAGGAAGGGCAAAGAAAGAAGAGGAACACACAGCCCAGGCAGACAGGGAGAAGAAAGCCTTGCCCTTCAGAACAATTTAAAAAGACATCCCCAACCTGCTTTTTCTGCAAAGAGAGCTTTCTTAGAAATCCTCTCTGCTCTACCCTCCCCTCTGTCCGAGGGGAAAAGCTAAGCCCTGGGTATCTGCCTTTGTCAGCAAAAGAACATAACATTGACTTACCTTTCCCCACAGCTATTGTCTGTCCTCTTTCAAAATGACATCACGGAAAGCAATCATGAAATTTACATGGGGGGGTGGGGGGAGGACGGGGGAGGGGAAGGCAGCTGCCTCCCTCACCGCAGTCACGTGTGGGGAAGCCTGTGTGTGGGTTTCAATTAAATATCTTCTCCCCTCAGTGTGCGAACTCCTAAGCCAGCTAAAGGCGATGTCTCATTTACTTAATGACCGCTCTCATTAGCAGCGGTGGCACGGGCTGGCGGAGGAGGCTCCTTTGTAAATACGCTACCCATGAACCCTTGGGGCTCCAATATATCTGTTTACTCTCTGAGGTGAAATAAATTTACAGTATAACATCAGAAAGATGGATCTGCCAAATTGAAGGTGAGAGGTGCTCCAAACCAATAGATTTCCTGTTTACTGTTCTGAGCCTCACCAACAAATGTGCCCAAATCTGCCTAAATATATCTATAATCAATATACAGCATGATTGGGTTTTATCAAATGTAAAACACACAAAAGAGCAAGAAGCATTATGCCAGCCATGCTCACTCCCCTCTTCTTTTTCTGCAAGTGGTTCAGTCCAATAATTCCTAATAGCAGCGACCGGAATGACAGATGCCCTGGGTTAGCATGGCTCTGGCGAAAGTGCTTTACAATATTTATTGGTGGTTAGGAATACAACCTCCCATCATAAAAAATGGATTGCAGAATTTATTTCTCAAATGAACTAAAAGTGTTATATGGGTTCATCTTCATATGGAAGTACCAGGAATTAGGGTGGATTTTTTTTCTTCAGAAATGATGCCTAAGGTCAAAGATTGAAACAGAAAAGTATATTCACAAGGAACAGAGCAGAAAATATTTTTTTAATGTCACACTTTCCCTTTTTGTTTTAATGTTTTGATACTAAAGTTCTCCCACTTTAAAAATCTCTAAGCACTGCTATTCTAACCCTAGAAACATAAATTCACTGTCTGCAAGGAGCGATCACCAAAACACCAAGAGGAAAAGTCTGTGGGACACACACCCTAGAATACAGCCTGACTGTCAACTTCCTAATCTATCAAGTCTCAGTTTTTCTCTAGTTTACAGAGCTGAACACAGGAACAACCTCAAGAGAATCCCAGGGTATTCGTTTGTTACCCCTAAACTCATCCTCACACTGACAAATCAGAATTGGAAATTGCACTGGAAAACACAAAAATGAAAGCCAAATTAAGATCCTAAGAAGACACTACTGCCACATCTAGAAAATCAAACATGCACAGCACAACACAAAGGTTATTTCATGTTTTAATAGAAAACGAATACTGTTTCCTGGCAAGTTGTGCAGAAATACAATGTCCTGCTTGATTATCATAGATAGGCTTGGGCCACCAGAAGTCTGAATAAGATAGAGCAAGTATGCTAGCTTTTGCAAGGAGAACAGGTTGTAAGGACCTTGTGGAATGTAAGCAGAAGCCCCTCCTTCATGAACAATTATTTCTGACACGTAGTTCATTCTCTATATACTATACACAAAACAAGGAGCTTTGTTCTGAAACAGAAGTATGATATTTCCTACACATACAAGTAAAATACAAAATTCATATGGGGCAATTATTTAGATCAAGCAAAAATGAAACAAATGCAAGCCTACAGTGGTCAAACAAGATGAAATATTAATTAGCCCAGGGAGAACATTTGAGAGTCCTACAATGATTGCCCACCATTTTCCTATTCTTTCGTGAACTCCTATCCATTAGCATAAAAGGACACATTCGGCTGAGAGCACTCCTGAAAATCCACCTCTATCTCCTCTGAACAAGCTGTCAGAGCTGGATAGTTTACATCCCAAACCTTTAGCATTCAGAAATTCTATTAAAGCCTTATCGGCAGAACGCAGGCTCTGGGTAGCACTGTGTGCCATTGTTATAAGGAGAAGGTGGGATAGAAGGGAGAGCTTGTGTTGAATTAACCTTATTACCCAGCAGTATTGAAGACTCCAGGAAAGCCATTTAATTCAGATTCATGATAATCAAACTTAAGAAATAACACAAAACAGAGAAGACAAAAGGGAGAAGCCAATATGTGCTACAAAAAAATCCTTGTGGGGCATCATTATTTTCTGAGGGAATGGAAAGTGTTTTTGCACAAACCTCAGTCTGTCAGCATTTCCTATCCCTTCAAGCAGCCACAAGCTTCTTTGAGAGTTTTAGCTCAGTGGACTAGAATATGCTCCAAATTCTGCCTGGGGCTGTACTTTGAATATGCAAGGAAATCACAAATCAGTAGCCAGAGAGAGCCCAGGACTGGTAACCTAACTGGTAAGTTAGAGATGTAGAGAGTTTTCAAGCTGGTTTGAGGAGTAAAGATTCAAGATCTTTGTCTGACAGTGTTGGAGAACAAAGCGGGGGTGCCAGAAAAGCAGCAGAGTGGAGAATTTCTCCAGCCAACTCTGGGGTTTGATCACCTCCCTTCGACCCTGAAAGGAGCTGAGAGTGGAGGCGTGCCGCAGACTGATCAGCACTCTGGACAGCGCTCCCTTCACTCCACACCCCCACCCCCACCCCCCACCCCCACGGAGCTGGCCTTTGTTCTCTACTCGTCAAAGCCTGTCGTGTGCACCAGGTCCTCAGTTGCCAGTTCGCCTAGCAAGGCAAAGCAATTCCAAAAGTGTACTACCAACTCAAACAGCTCCTGCTTGTGACAACATCAAGGTATAATCTAAAACTTCTTTTCCTTATATAAGATAAAATTTTGTCAGAATTTTTAAGACTCATAAAACATTTTTTTCAATAGCACGCTGTTCCTTTAAGCTTTATTTCATAAAAATCTGAAGGCAGGTTGCACGTGCCTTTTTAAGTTTGGGAAGATCTACAGGTAAACAATTTCTGTTGGGTTGGTGGGTCCACAGACTTTTCAGGGGAGGAAATGGAGAGATTTGAAAAGCTAAACTATGACTGCTGCCGGCTCACTCGGAAAGTGCTTTGTGTTCACTGGGAGAGCAGACTTAATTGTTGCTTAACTGGTAGGATCATTTCAAATAAGGTGTAATTACTTGTGCAAATCCGCACACAGACATTCCAAGTGTCAGTTCATTTGCTTCATAAAAACTCTTTCAAGTAATTTTGTTCTAAACTTTCTGCATCTGTAATTGGCACCACCTTCTCCAGTGACCAGCTGGGGGTGAGGTTTTCTTGTTTCCTTCTGAAAGCTTCCCGCAGATGGGCGCCTGCCTTAATGCTGCCGGCGACAATTAGGGCGTTGTGTACGCAGCCGAGATGGTCAGCATTAATATTGTATAGAACAGCTGAGGGCTGGGGGGCGCTGCCCCAGGCAGGCCCTGGCAGATGGAGCAAACAAAACCAGGACCCACTTTACCCACACTCCAGGCTGACTTTGTGTGCTTGTCTCACACTCGCAAACATTTGGCAACGAGTTTATGAGACTCCCTCACACACATGCACACCCATGCCCTGCAACTGTGAGTGTGATTAGGATGTACCTAGCAGAAGAAGACACAAGAAGACCAATATAGATGTTCCCATTCACACAAAGAAGACATAAGAAGTCACAGTCCACCTCCACTTTCCCAGCCTCCTGGATCGGGGGCTGCTAGTATCTCTCCCTCAGTTGGCCAGCCAGCAGTCCTAAACAGAAACAAACATACAAGCAGGCTCACTACCCATCATCCACCCAACTTCCAACCATGGGAAAGTTGTGAGACTTTCACAGGGTTCTGGGCTGTCAGCACCTCTGCCGAAAGGGACCCAAGATGTCCCCAGGGTCTCTGGCTGGCATTCAAGAGGAGTCTATGTCTATCACTTTTTCAGCCCAGAAAAGAACACTGAGCACTGACCGGGCATCCTGACAGAACTATGAACAGCCTGGGGAGGGGTGCAAGGGACTGGGGATGGTACGCACCCAGGAAGCTCCCGCAGAGCGTCATCCTGGCAAGATGGATGAACCTCTTCTCTGGAGCCTGGATGCAAGTCACTTCATGCTGGAAAAAGTTGCTGCACAAACTTCTGTGTCCCAGGACCCTGGGAGCACAGACCACAACCAGCCAATCAAAACAGAGAGCACATAATCACAAATTGATGCCGGCTGCCTGCCAATGAGGCTCCCTTCCCCACACAATGGGCCTCAGGCCCAAACAATGGACCCCGCCTGCAGGCCAAAGCAGGGGAGTAGGAGAGGCAGAGATAGCCCCTCCCTATACTATAGTTGAACAGTGAAGGAGGAGATGTGGCTAGAATTGGGCTGTCACACTAGATCAAGCCTGCAGCCTGGTGGGAGCAATAGGAAGTGGGGAAAGGAGGGGAAATGGAGTTAGGGGTATGGGGAACAGGAAGGAAGTGGGAAGCAAAGGTAAAATGGGGGGACAGTGGGGAACAGGAGCAGTTAATGGTTAGAGGAAACTGGAGCAGAAGTGAGTGTAAGAGAAAGTGGGGAAAGGTAGCTACAGGTGCCGTGGTGGACAGTCAGGTCTCCACTTTCTGTCTGTTCCTAGCCATGGTTGTATATCTCCTTAGATGAATTGATCTTGAACAGGTTATCAATGTCTATGTAACTCAGTTTCCTTATAAGTCAAATGAAGATCCAGGAATACTACACAGGGCCAGAACATGTTAGCACTTCATTGAAAACAGCCACTGTCTCTCTCACAAATGAGAATTATCAAGTCTCATTTGTTCCATTTGACTGGAACACCTACCCACCCTGAAGGACATTAGTAGAAATCAAGGAGACACTTCTGGAGTGCTGCTTCCTTTTAATAGATCCTAGACTTAAAACTTGGGCATGTTTTGAATTAGCACGACAGAGCAACCCTAACTCTGAAAGTTGGCTGACTTAGGAGGCTCTTGAGCTCCAGCAGCTAGGTCCTGAAGGCAAGCAGTACTTGCCAACACCATGTCAGAGATCGCTAGACAGTGTGTGTGCCCAGGAGAGTTTAGGAGTATTTATTTGCCCAGGTCACAGCCCTATGTTTAAAGCACAGCTCTGGTTGTTGACAGCAGCTGTTGACCCAGCTTTACTCTGGGCTCTGGCTAGCTACATCTGCCTTCCCTGGATTCTCAACCATAAGTCAAAACTGCAACTGGCCAAAAGGGAGATCTCTGACATCCCCGTAATGACATTACCAGCGTGTAGTACCACACAATGTCTCTGCTAGCCTATCCTGAGTTCTAAAAGTATTTTAAGAATCTCTAAAAAGGTATCCCTGGCACACATTCCAGAGTCTCTCTGCCCTGACCCCTTGGCATGATCCAAAACTTTAGAGCTCCCAGATCCTCTACAAAACCAGAGCATAGAAGTCAAGATGTCTGCCATGCCTAAGTCTTGGCTTGATCTGCCTAAGATCTCAGGATTCCAAAGCCAGGACTCCATCCACAAGTCAGCTAGACTGCTGCTCTGACACAGGCAGAACAGAGCCTGGGGAAATCTATCCTACAGGACTGGCAGAAGCAAGGAAGGTCAACTGAGTAGCTGCCAGCCAGGCCTCTAAGCAAATTGGTCTGCAGTGCAGAAGTCACTCAGTAGAGTCTCCAGTCAGAAGTCTTCGAGCTCCTAAGAAACCCAAACTCGGGGTCCTAACAGCAGATTTTATAGCAGCCTAGGCCTAAAGAAGCACTATTGGAAGGGATGGAAAGAGAGCTACCCTTGATGTCACATCAGGGATGAAGCATTTCCCTGTAGCATGAACTATCTAAATCAGACCTCAGGTAGGATTGGAATCAATTCCAGAGAGAGACTTCCTTC
This sequence comes from Mus pahari, assembly GCF_900095145.1. NCBI lineage: Eukaryota > Metazoa > Chordata > Mammalia > Rodentia > Muridae > Mus > Mus pahari. The sequence continues at coordinate 164,035,186 of NC_034592.1, read as the reverse complement.
CTGTCTATCTCCTATGCATCAAGCTAGAAAAGGGTGTAATTGACCTCAGAGTGACTTGCAGGGAAAAGCAGTTCAACAAGATGCCCAGTTCAGCTCATTTATTTCAAGCACCCAAGTGAATGAGGAGCCTGCTGGCCTAGGATACTGTACTTATCCAAATTCTCCTAGGAGAAGAGATGGGTACCCACAGGGAGTGGGAGAGAGAGAGGAGAGAGAGAGAGAGAGAGAGAGAGAGAGAGAGAGAGAGGGCTGTGTGATTAGAAGAGAAAACACAACACATTCAGTGAACAGTTCAGAGCAAAGTCTAGGCATAAGCTAAGGAGACTCCACCCAGGGTATGAGCAGACCCAAGGAAGCCAGACACAGTGCCTTTAAGACCCCATTACTAGCCATACTGGGGCTGGGGAGGAAGAGACAGATATGCTCATAATCAAACTATGGAACATAAGGGACACAGCCCCTTGATTCCTTGTTCCAGAAGCTGCCCTTTAAGGCCTTCTTTACCAGGACATAAAGAGAATAAAAAGCAAAGAGCAACTGGCAACACTGGAAAGACGGGAGGTGAACAGAGACAAAGACCATATTCATAGCCACGGCTGCAAGGGTGATGGATAAACAGATAACATGGACCAAGAAAGGAAGGGCGGAAAAAGACCCGGGACAAAGGTCAAAACTCAGTAGACTCATGGACAGAGAAAAGTGGGGTGAAGCTTTGAAGCAGACTGATATGTAGACTTACACCATTCATAAGGACTTGTCAGAAATCTCTCAAGAACAGCAAGAAAAGTGAGCAGCTGCTGGGATCCCCACTGACATTACCTTCCACCCTGCGGGGGTCATGCTGCTTCTATGTGCATGTGCTTGTGCGTGCACACTCATGTGAGCTTAGGGATGCCCTGCTCCAGGCTCTGTTTAAGTGGCTTTGGAATTGTGTTGCCAGAACAGATGGCCTCAGAGATAAAGCAGCCAGGCAGCCGGACAGAGAACAAGCTGTGGGCGGTTGCCATGGCAAGCTGGGCTGGCTAAGTCAGCTTGTTAGCAAAGAGCGAATCCAATAGAAGTCAAGACAAATGAATGCATGGAGCAGGGAAGTACCTGAATAACCCCTGAAGTCTGATACCTTGGCAGGGCTAAGGTACAAGGGAAACAGCAATCAACTCTATGTCAGGAGAGAGGCTGAAATGTAGCTCAGTTGGTAAAGTACTGGCCTGACAACCACAAACACTTAGATTTCATTCTCAACATCTCATAAAACTAGGTGTGGTGGCACACACTTATAATCAAAGAACTGGGAAGTAGAAGCCAAAGAATCAGAAGTTCAAGTTCATACTCAACTACATAGTGCATTTGAGGCCACTCCTGATGACTAAGCATTCAAATATATGAGCCTATGGGGGTGATTCTTTTTCCCCCTAATTTTTTATTGATTCTTTATGAATTTTACATCACGCACCCCAGTCCCATCATCTCTCCATCCCTTCATATCCACCCTTTGCCCTTACAACCTTCTCTTCTCCACAAAATAAAAAACACACAAACAAATAAAAGATATACAAAACAAGCATAGGAAGCATCTCATTGGGGAAGCTATAATGTGTCACAGTGTCCCACAGTATACCTCTCTGTTCATGCATCTTCACTTGTAAATGTTCATCGCAATGAGTTACTAGTCTGGTTTCCAGTCTCTGGCTTCTGTGACACCATCAATATTGGATCCTCACCAGGTCTCCTCCCAGTTGTCTTCTTGTTACCCTGTGTCATGGAGATCCTGCAGCTTTGGATCAGCAGGACCAGCCCTTTCGCATGCCCCAACAGTTCACAGATAATGTAGGTTTGGGGGTGGACCAACTCAAAGCCCTGAGCTATCCTGCTCTCATGCCCTTGGACTGGCTCACCCTTGCCTCCTCCATCAGGGCCATCTTTACTGTGTTGTCCAGGCAAGGTGCAGAGCCTGCTCTCCCAAGTGCTTCAGCCAATGAAGGACCAGGTCAACTCATCTGCTCTCATGACCCAGGAGTTGGGGGGAGGGAGCAGCTCTTCTGACTGCATCAGATGGCAAGGAGCAAGGGGGCAAAGTAAATCTCCCCTGTACATGGGGGTCATTCTTATTCAAGCCATCATGCATGCATACATAGAAATATATGCACTTACATACATATAAACACCCACAGAAGTATAAATACACATAAATATACATGGTAAACATTATATATATCTCACATATACTCATTAGTTTTCTTGGGGAAACAAAGAAACATCTATTCACCCCAAACAGAGAGATCACTAACAGACCAAAGAAATGACTCCATACCAGTCCATCCTGGTAAACCAATGAGTTTATGGAGTTTACTTACAGTAATATGGTTAACTCAAAAGCAGTTATATCACCAGGAAGTCCCCAGGTACCTTATAGGCAGCTACATCATTGAAGATTTTTGTGAGTTTCATGTAGATGGTCAAAACTGCTCTGGTGTAAGATGGTAATACTCATGTTCAATCCAGGGGAAACAGACACACACACACACACACACACACACACACACACACACACACACAAGTCCTGGGTTTGCAGCAGGAGGCTGGGCCTGATGACTGCATACAGTAATAGAATAGTACATTAGATTTGCTGGAAGCTAACTGAAGGAACCATGTTGGAATGTGGCGCTTTAGGAGCCTCAAGCCATGAATCCTTCACTACCTGTCCTTACCACTCATATACCTAGAGTCCTGAAGATATCTACTCCCATCTACACACACACACACACACACACACACACACACACATACACACACACACAAGGACCTCTCTGAGATTAGAAAGAAGAGTGAAAGTTGACCAAGCAGACCACTACAACCCCAGAAGAAAAGACTGGGGATGGGAGAGGCTGCCAAAAGAAGGTCTAGAGCTGGCTGTGAGGGATCACCAGGATTTCTTAACTAACACAGGTCCCTGGGAGTTCCTGGAATGTTGGCCCTACTCCTGAAATATCTACTGGATGAATGCAGTATCCTGCTGTCTCCTAACACCAACTTTTTTTTTATTAGATATTTTCTTTATTTACATTTCAAATGCTATCCCAAGAGTTCCCTATACCCTCCCCCC
>NC_034592.1:164022560-164030988 GCF_900095145.1 Mus pahari | reverse complement strand
GCTTCTTGAGTTCTTTGTATATATTGGATATTAATCCTCTATCAGATTTAGGATTGGTAAAAATCCTTTCCCAATCTGTAGGTGGCCTTTTTGTCTTGTTGACAGTGTCTTTTGCCTTACAGAATTGAGTTGGAATTTTGATGGGGATTGCATTGAATCTGTAGATTGTTTTTGGCAGGATGGCCATTTTAACTATGTTAATCCTGCCAATCCATGAGCATGGGAGATCTTTCCATCTTCTGAGATCTTCTTCGATTCCTTTCTTCAGAGACTTGAAGGTCTTATCATACAGATCTTTCACTTCCTTAGAGTCACACCGAGGTATTTTATATTATTTGTGACTATTGCTAACCCTCAATCTCAGGTCACTCTATCCTGCCCACAGAACCTTTACTTAACATTCTCCAGAGCCTGACATCCAGTCTGCTTTCCTCTATGTACACCAGATCATGGCCCTATTCTTTGATCTTTTCCACCAATCAAGGTCAAGTTTCAGCTTTGGTACTCAACCTTTGCTCTCCCGCTGTCAGACATTTATATATGACTTTCCCATTAAATGTCTTTGACACCTAATCCTACCATTCAGTGTGGGGAGGATACTTTATCACTAGTGTGACATGGAACATATGGGTTCCATAAAGAACATAAAAATCACCCCACCAGGAATGGTATGTGTCCCCAGCCTCCTGCATTTTGTTCATCAGTGTTCTCCTTTGGGGATCTTGGTGCTTCTGGAATAATGACCACTGGCCACTTGCAGATATGGGAAGCCCTTACTACCTCATTCCCTAAGTACCAATCAGTTTGAAGGTCACACTGTTCTGCCAATTATATTGTGCCCAGTTGCTGTTTTATTCTGCCCCTGGAAACTGTATAAAAACTCACCGAATGAGCGGCCCAGGGTTGCTGCTCCTTTGGGTGCAGGACAGCTCCAGTGCGCTGGAACAATAAAATCCTCTTGCCTTGCATCAATTTTTGGCTCCTTGTGGTCCACTCTGGGGGTCTCCCAGTTGCTAAGGCTTGTCAGAGTCTTACAGTACCACCCCTGAGCTGGTGGAACTGGGATGTATAAGAATGCAGGCTGAAAGCCAGGCGTGGTGGCGCACGCCTTTAATCCCAGCACTCGGGAGGCAGAGGCAGGTGGATTTCTGAGTTCGAGGCCAGCCTGGTCTACAAAGTGAGTTCCAGGACAGCCAGAGCTACATAGAGAAACCCTGTCTCGAAAAAACAAAAAACAAACAAACAAACAAACAAACAAAAAGAATGCAGGCTGAGGGGGCTGGAGAGATGGCTCAGTGGTTAAGAGCACTGCTCTTCCAGAGGTCCTGAGTTCAATTCCTAGCAACACCATGGTGGCTCACAACACCATGGTGGCTCACAGCCATCTGTAATGGGATCTGATGCCCTCATCTGGTATATCTGAAGACAGCTACAGTGTACTCATATAAAATAAATAAATAAATCTAAAAAAGGAGAGAGAGAGAGAGAGAGAGAGAGAGAGAGAGAGAGAGAGAGAGAGAGAGAAAGCAAACTGAAATCATGATCAGAGAGGCTTCCTCTGGCAGCTGATGGGAGTATATGCAGAGACTCACAGCCAAAATTAGGAGGAGAGAGCCAAAATTGGAGATCTCTATCAGGTCCCTCCCTTCAGAGCTCAGGGAGCCCCTCAGAAGGGGTGCGGGAAGAATTGTAGGAACCAGAGGGGTTGAGGATACCGGGAGAATACATCTCATAGAATCAATTGAGCAGAGCTCATAGGGGCTCAAAGAGACTGAAGCAACAATCACAAAACTTATATGAGCCTGGGCTAGGTCCTCTGTATATATGCTATTGTTGTTAGCTTGGTGATTTTGTGGGACTCCTAACAGCGGGAGTAGGGAAGTTCTTTCACCTGTTCTTAGAACCCTTTTCCTCCTATTGGGTTGCCTCCCCAAGCCATGATATGAGAGGGTTTGTGCTTAGTCTTATAGTAACTTGCTATTCTGTGTTCAGTTGATATCCTAGGGTGCCTGATCTTTTCTGAAGGAGAAATGGAGGAGTGGATATACTGAAGAGAAGAAGTTGGGGAGGAACTGGAAGGAGTAGAGGGAGGGGAAACTGCGTTCAGGATGAGAGGAAATTTTTGAAAAATGGAAAAAAGAAAAGAAAAAAAAAAAGCAGGTTGTTTAAGGTTGATGAAGCCAGTAAGCAGCAAATATTCCATGGACTCTGCACCAGTTCCATTCTCCAGGTTCCTGCTCAGTTGGAGTTCCTGTCTTGGCTTCCCTCAGTGAACTGTAACTCTGGATATGTAGGCCAAATAAACCCTTTTGTTTCCAAGTTGCTTTTGGTCATGGTGTTTCATCACTGCAAAAGTAACCCCTATTAAGAAACCATCTGCCCATCACTGGAACAAATGAGTGGTTAAATCAAAACTGCTCTAGTGCCTCTCATGGCTTCAGACAATTTTGGACAAGATCAAAGGAAGGATTAAAAAAAAAAAGCACTGAACTCTTCATAAATGAAGAAGACATCATGCGATGGGAGTGTCTCCAAAGAGACTCAGGAAACAAATCTTTGAAAGTCTAGGGAAGTGAAGAGAGGCCATGCAGAAGACAAAGCCCCTCACAAAGAGCTTCTTTGCAGACCCAGCAGTGCACCTGCCCTAGCACCTATGTAAGAAACTACCAGAAACCTTTCCTACAGAATAACCTAAGGGGCACTCGTGGAGGGACCCAGGGGCCAGGGTGTGATCTCCAGTCCTCAGGCTGGAGATGATACAGTGCAAGAGCTGGCTCGGAGGTCTCAGAGTGGGCATCAGAGACTGGGCCTCATCATACTTTCTCAGGCATCCTCAGAAGAATAGGTCCTCACAATGCTGTGTTCTAGGGTTAATTAAGGTGCCTAGAGGCCACAAAACCAAGGGTCAGGCTGTTCAGCACTCCAAACTTGTACCTGGTACTCTCGCTAGGACTTACTACCAACATCTACCCCTTGCTTCCTCCTCTGATCTGGCCTAAGTCCAAGTCTCAGGTAGAAGCTGGCATACATCCCTGGTCCCTTGCAACTCTCCTAGTCTCAGGACCCTGCCTTTGGGCACCCTTCCTAAACTGCCTCATAGAACCCTGTGGTGGTTTGAATAGGTATGTCCCCATAGATTTACGAGTTTGATTGGTTGGCCATAGGGAGTGGCACTATCAGGAGGCATGGCCTTATTGGGGAGGTGTGGCCTTGTTAGAGGAAGTATGTCATTGTGGAGGTGGGGCTTTGAGGTCTTAAATACTCATGGTGAAACAGTCTTCTTGCTCCCTGTGGATCAACAGATAGAACTCTCAGCTCCTTCTCTAGAACCATGTCTGCCTGGATGCTGCCTTGCTTCCTACCATGGTGATAATGAACTAAGCCTCTGAAACTATAAGCTAGCCCCAATTAAATGCTTTCCTTTATAAGAGTTGCCTTGGCCATAGTGTTCTTCATAGCAATAAAACCCCAAATTAAGACAACCTCTTAGAGAAGATAAGGCCTTGGAGGTACCTGAGGGGTGGGGAACAAAGTGAGTAGAAATAGGATCGATAAAGGGGACATCTCTGACAGCCCCTTCCAGGATGGAGGGGGACCCAGCTGAGGAGAAATGTGTGGAGAGATGGGGACTTGAGTGTAAGTAGCATCTTGTTCACCACTCCTCTCTAATTGCATTAAAACTATACAAATTGAACTGAATGAAAGGGAGTAAAGAGTTCAGCTGCCCATCCTCAACCCAATCAAAAGCCAAGGCAGAGGGATTCCCCTCTGACACCTGGGACCTCAATTTATGTACCTCTGACCTGGCCCAGGACCAGCCCAGCTCCCTGCCAGATTAGGGTTGAGACTGGCAAACACGCTAAAAGGGGGAAAGCTGGAACCATGGTGTGATATGCTTGCTCCATAGGAAGTGGCACTATTAGGAGTTAGGGTCTTGTTAGAATGGATGTGGCCTTACTGGAGGAAGTGTGTCACCGTGGGCTTTGAAGTCTCCTAGTGCTCAAGCTACCATGTTTCAAAGCAATTGGTGCTGGCTCACAGTTTCAGAGGTTTGGTCCATTATTGTCATGGTCGGAAACATGGTAGAGTGAAGGCAGGCATGGTGCTGGAGAAGGAACTGATAGTTCTACATCTTGATCCGAAGGCAGCAGAAGGAGACTGTGTCACACTGGGCATAGCCTGAGCATAGGAGGCCTCAAAGTCCACCCCCAGAGTGACACACTTCCTCCAATAAGGCCACACCTCCTACTAGTGCCACTCCCTATGTTCAAGCATTCAAACACATAAATCTATAGGGACATTCCTATTCAAAGCACCTCAACATATATGCATGTATATATACACCACACACATACAATCATGACTACGTGCATGTAAATTTACATTTGTACATATACATGCAAACATATCACACATACACACACATATGAGTGAACAACACACACCATTCATGCATGCATGTACACAATTAATGTACAAATATATTTATAGTACACCTGTGTACATACATGTACATCTATATGAGTGCATACAACACACACACATGAATGCAACACTGTTCAATGCACATAGACATGGTGTGACGGTTTGTATATGCTCAGCCTAAGGAGTAGCACTCTTAGAAAGTGTGGCTTTGTTGAAATAGGTGTGTCACTGTGAGCATGGGCTTTAAGACCTTCATCCTAGCTACCTGGAAGCCAGTATTCAGATGAAGATATAGAACTCTCAGCTCCTCCTGCACCACACCTGCCTGGAAGCTCCATGCTCCTGCCTTAATGATAATGGACTGAAACTCTGAACCTGTTAGCTAGCCCCAATTAAATGTTGTCCTTATAAGAGTTGCCTTGGTCATGGTATGGTGTCTGTTCACAGCAACACATACAACATGTACTGCCTGTCCATATCTTTTTTTTTTTTTTTTTTTGGCTTTTCAAGACAGGGTTTCTCTGGGAGTCAGTTGGGTAAAAAGACAAGAATATTTTTAAAAATGAGCTATTTTATTTATGGAAACCAAATTACTTTAGTTTCAATAATTATCATTGTTAAACCAAAATGAGGAAGCTTCACAAAATGGTGTCGCCATGGCTAACAGCAGCATGCCCTGAAGTTAGTCTGCTACAAGGACATTAGAAAGAAATGCAGAGAGAATGAAGATGTAAAGGTCACAGGCTTCTCTCATGAAGTTTCCTTCTTGTAGAGTAATGGATGGGAAGACAACAATCAGGGAATGGGGACAGTACAGGTAGTACAGGGAAAGCGAGGCAAGGATACCCAGGGCTGTAAGACGTGGGGACCAGAGAGCCAAATTCAGAAGAACCCAGCAGGGCATCCTGGGCTAAGCTTGGAGGACACCTGCAGGGGAATCAAAACATCAGGAAAGCAGAAATGGGGGAGGTAAATGGATAATGAGCTGATTGGCAAACTAGTAAACAGCAATTGCTTGATGAAAAATGTTTGCCGTGCAATTAGCAGCTGTTCCATAAATAAAAGTTTACTGTGTTTATTGTGAACTGGTTGAGCCACAGGAAATGGTTCTCTATGACTGAGCAGCTTCTAATGTTGCCTACTTAAGAAACATCTCTGATGCACGATTCAATATCTTCGCTGTGTCCATTGTCTTAAGATCACTGACACAGTCCTGGCTCAATAACAAAGCCTTGAAGCCTGGGCTGAGGCTCTGAATGCTCTTGGATCACATATGACCTTTGATGGCGTACCCAAATATGTGTGCCTATGGTGTTTGTTGCTCAGGTGCCTGTTCCCTTGTGGGCTGAGCATTCACAGTTCACTTTTGACTCATCTGGACCCAATTGAACCCAAGTCAGACTACACTATTTCACTCAGGAGCCAGGAGCCACAATCACACTCCTACAAAAACCTACTAGAGCTCTAGTATGTCATGACTAAACCACACTTCTGATTTCCTGATGAACATAAATATATGCATATGTCCATTCATTCATTTATTTTTAAGTTTTTAAAAATTATTTTCGCGATGCACCATGGCAAGCAGCAGCCCTTGGGGGGACATCAAATACCCTGACTCTTGAGTTAAAGGCAATTATGAGCCACCATGTGGGTGCTAGGAATCAAACCTGGGTCCTCTGCAAAGCAGCAAATGCTCTTAACTGATGAACCAGTTCTCCAGCCCTTCATTCATTCATTTCTTTTTAATCACTGTTCTTCCAAACAACGGTTTTTTCTTCCCAGATGAGATGGTTTAAAAGAAAATGGTTGCATAGACCATAGGAGTGGCCCAGTTAGAAGGTGTTTTTGAATGTTGGTTTCTTTAAAAAAAAACAGAAATATTATAAGAATATATATATTTTTGAGCCGGGCATGGTGGCGCACGCCTTTAATCCCAGCACTCAGGAGGCAGAGGCAGGCGGATTTCTGAGTTCGAGGCCAGCCTGGTCTACAAAGTGAGCTCCAGGACAGCCAGGGCTGTCTCAAAAAAACCAAAAAAAAAAAAAAAAAAAACCAAAAAAAAAAAAAAGAATACATTTTCATTTTAATCCCAGGTGTGGGATATGGAGCTGCTGCAGACTATTTACCACAGGTGACTATGATTTGCCTTATGCTCCAGTGGGGGTGTGATTTTGCCCGCTGCAGTTTCTGCAATTGTGTGATGCTTGGCATTCTGGGGACTTTTCAGAGGCTATATAAATGATAGGGCCCGGAGAGGTGGATTGGGTTATTGGTTGGTGTTGGTCAGTGTGATCAGTGTTGGTTGGAGGTTTGTTACGTTGTGTGTGCAAAGAAGAAACAACAAGAAGAAATTAGATGTCCTGAGGGTGAAAATTAAAATTACCTGAAGGAACTCGATGCCCTAATTAGCAAGAGATAGTCTAACAATAACATTGTCCCCTTTCCAAACCCTAACTTTATTCAGGGATCTCTTTTCTTTCCTCTTCATCCTTTTTTTCTCCCCTATCTAGTGTTAGGGGGTTGAAAGGGTGGAAGAAAAGGGCTGAAGAAAGGTGGAAGAAAGAAGAACCCACAAAGTAGCAAAAGACCGACTTCAGAGGTCCCCATTTTTTGTCATCCTAAGAATATTCTATCTCCTGATACCAGGTATTCAAACCAAATCTTCCAGAACTTGATATGGTCATCAAATTGCCATAGCCTGTGTTTATTTTTACTTTTTAATTGGTGTGGTAAAACACCATGACCAAGCCAACTTATAGAAAGTAGGGTTTATTGGGGGCTTATGGTTCCAAGGAGATAGAAATCTGTCACCATTATGGAAGGGAAGGATGGCAACAAACAGGTATGGCAACTAAAGCTGAGAGCTGAGGACTCACATCTCAAATCACAAACAGGGAGCAGAGAGCACAAACTCAAAATGGCACAATCTTTATGCTCTCAAGTTCCATCCCCAATGACACAGTTCCCCCAGCAAGGCCATACCTCCTAAGCCTCCTCAAACAGTGCCACCAAAAACTTCCAAGGTGAGTGGACAAAGAGAGTAGGAGATGCTCATTCTGGGCTCTTACTCCCTAGTGGCTCTAGAATATTCTTCACGACAGTGGGCCGTATACATTCAGAGGAAACTCCCCAAACAATCATAAACACTGGAATTGTCTGCGTCTACATGTAACCTGGCTCCAGAAGGGTCACCTCTTTGAGGAGAGATACATGCAGCTGATAGGACTCCCTAAATCGTCACTCTAAGGAAAATTTGTCTTAACCTTCCTGCTCATCTATGTCTGTTTGGGGTTTTCTCATTTATTTATGAACATTTTCTCCATTATTCAGAAACCAGTTTCATGTTAACACATTCAGCTGTGACTTCTCTTTCCTTCTATTGTAATCTTTTGCTACTTAATCTCTGAGCCCTGCTTCTGACTTGTCCTTCTAGTGGCTCCTGAGTCTTCCTGGGAAACCACTCTTCCTGTGACAGCCTCAAAGCACTCAGCTGCTTTAAATTTTAAATGTTTTAAATATTTTCAGAATTTTTTTTGTATCATCAAGGAGACAAGGCAGTGTTGCAAACTTTGAAGACAGAAGAATTCCCAGGCCTGGCATTTCACCCTAACCCTAACCCTGTCCACATATCTCTCTGGAAGCTGAAACACCTACCCACATATGTTTTCTCTCCCACCAAGCAGAAGTATTCAAGGCTCAGAGAATGGAAAGGAAAGAAGATACAGGGCTCTTTGATCAGATCTCAGTTATGGCAAAGTGAAAAAGACCTTTTATATTTTTGTTTGTTTTGTGAAATTGGGGGTTAAAAGGAAAAGTATCGGGCTGGTGAGATGGCTCAGTGGGTAAGAGCACCCAACTGCTCTTCCAAAGGTCTGGAGTTCAAATCCCAGCAACCACATGGTGGCTCGAAACCATCTGTAACAAGATCTGACTCCCTCTTCTGGAGTGTCTGAAGACTGCTACAGTGTACTTACATATAATAAATAAATCTAAAAAAAAA
>NC_034592.1:163993996-164022517 GCF_900095145.1 Mus pahari | reverse complement strand
CTGATCTTCATGGCCTGCAGAGACATCTTTCTTCTGGATTGTAACGTAATTAGATCTATAAAAAAAAAAAAAAAAAAAAAAAAAAAAAAAAAAAAAAAAAAAAAAAGGAAAAGTATCAGCTCAGGACCCCCCAAGACCAAGTTCTCGGCACAAAGGAGATTTATTTTCCTCAGAGACACAGGGGATAAGGAAGAAGAAACAAAGACAGGAGATAGAGGATCAAGGAAAGGGGGAAGGGAACAAGGAAGATGGAGGAGGGGTATTTGTATCCTAGGGACAAAGGACTTCCTCTAGATAGAGAGGAAACAGGCACATAAAAGTGTAAGGGGAAACCCCATTGTGGTGACTTGAATATGCTTGGCCCAAGAAGTGGCACTATTAGGAGGTGTGGTCTTACTGGAAGAAGTGTGTCACTGTCGGGGTGGGCAAAGAGAGCTTCCTCCTAGCTGCCTGAGAGATAGTGTCTCCTGACTACCTTCGGATCAAGATGAAGAACTCTCAGCTCCTTCTCCAACACTGTGCCTGGATGCTGCCATGCTTCCTACCGGGATGATAATAAACTGAACCTCTGAAGCTGTAAGCCAGCCCCAATGAAATGTTGTTCTTTATAAGAGTTGCTGTGGTCATGGTGTCTCTTCTCAGCAATGGAAACCCTTAACTAAGACACCCATTGATTGGAGATGTTAATTAGGTGAGTCAAAAGGGGCTTTTGATTACTGGATTTTAATACTTTGATGGCTGGACCTTTGTCTTCAGCCTCAGGAGGAAATGGCCAAATAAGAAAATAAACCTTGGTATCTAGCTTTAAAAATGTAATCTAATGGTTTTTAGCAAGGTAGCAGGAATCCCAGAGAAGGGCAAGGCCTGCCAGAGCTGTGCTCACCATGCTGGAGCTGGCCAACATCCCTTCAGCTGTTGAACTTTGGGTTTTTGAACCTGGGGTCTTATGGGTACTAGGTAAGTGCTCTACAGCTGAGTTCCAACCCCAACCCTCTTTTTACTTCTTATTCTAAGTCTCATTAAGTTGTTCAGGTGGGCTTTAAATTCACTCTATAACCCCAGCAAGTTTTTACTTTCAATTTCCCCAAATAACGAGAACCACAGACATACATCCCTAAGCCCCACTCCTTCATTCTGTTTAAAAACCACAAATATCTGTTATATGTGAAGACCCAAGGACAGTGCTCAGCTGACTTAAAAATAAGTCAAAGTTCAACACTTCTCAGGCCAAGCCACACCCTTCCCTCATTGCCTCCACTTCTCTACCTGTTCTCAATCCACAACCAGCTGATAGTCCTCTCCCCTACCCCCACCCCCAACTGCCTTCCTCTTTCCTCTTGCAGTATTTTCTGACTCCCATAAGTAGGTATTTCAAAATAAAACTTTGAGAGAGAAACAAATATTCAAAGTTTACAAATATCTCTGGACAATATGAATGTTTCCTTCCTAGATTACATTTGTAAGTAGGAAAATGCACTTTAAAGGTTTTTTTACATTAAAAAAAAAAAGCTATACTTTCTAAGCACAGGGCAATCTTTCTCCCCTCTGCCTAGCATCTTTTGTAGTGTCCTGAGTAAGGACAGTAGTTTTAGGAGTCAGGAGGCAGCCACTACCTCCTCATCTGGCCAGTTCCTAGGCCCAGTCATGGATTCAAGTCAGGCACCACATTGGAGGGTCTCCGGGCACAATGCCCAAAGAGCCCAAGAACAGTAGTAATGAGAAGCAAACTACCCTTTAATTTCTTCCTAGGTAAAGTTTCTAGCCTTCAAAGCTACATTTTAATTTAAAATTTGATTCTAAGTTCATTCAGGAGCTGCTCCAAGCAGAGATTTCATTAAGACTTTAATACGTTTTATTGGTTGTACCCCATCAAGAAAGGTAATGGAACAATCGTGCTTTCTCTATTTCCAAGATTTCAACTGAAGCTGAGAAAAACAACCATTAAAATGTAATGCTGTTGTGTTGCAGACAGAGTAAAATGGCCTTACTTGAAGAAATTTGGGACCAGGATAGAAAGGGGAACCAGAGCTTCTGTTTGCTGTTCTGTCCTCACTCAGCTTCCTGAGTTTGGGTCTTGGAAGGTAGTTTGCACTTTGACCTGGACTCAGAGGGCAGCTGCTGGCCTTTTAGGTCCCATTGGGAACAGAAACACATAACACAGGCACCTACCTTGTTGCCAGAATGAGAACCTAGAAGAAGGTTTGTCATCCAGATAAACCAGGTGGTAACTGCAAGCATGAGATGACATCAGGTCATCTTACCCCAAAGGGCTCTCTAGCCCTGTACATCGTATTCCTACATTTGACTGGCACACTGCACAGCCTGCAGGCCGTTCAACACATTGGAGAATATCCTTTCTAGGTGCCTCAGTTGATCTGAGTCTCTTCCAGGTATCTGGGCTGGTATTTGCTTCTTCCAGGCAGCTGGTCTAGTAGTCAGTCTTTGCAACTCAGCTTTGTACGTGTTCTTTGCAGCTTGGCTGTCCTTCCTCTGAAAAGGTCTCAGCTTTTATTGCTTACTCTTGTACGGAGAAGCCTAAGGAATCTGTTCAGTTTCAGAGACTTCCTGGAGCTATTTTCAGTTATTTACCTTCCTGTTTAAGGAGCTTCTGAAAGGATGGAATATTTCAATCTTGATCAGAGGATCTGTTACACAACACATGGACAACATGCAAATTTGTAATGTGTTCCATATTTGCAATGACTTATTGTTATACCAATAGATTAGTGCATCTCTCAAAACCTCATCAGAGAAGCTACTTTTTGTCACAGATGGCAATTAGCACAGAGACCCACAACATGTCCAATGAAGATAATAACACAGAATGCTCAGCCCTAAATGGACTATATTGCAATCCTTTCCTCCGAAGTCTTAGGGATCATTTAGGAGAGCAGGCAGAAAGAATGTAAGCCCAGAGATGGTAGATGACTACATCACAGTGTTTTCTGAACACAACAGGGTAGTTGTATATATGAATACACAGCAGTTGTGACAGCATGCACAAGACCTACACAAACTCAAGCCAGATAAAATCCCAATCCATAGAAGGGGAGGTGAGATTACCTTCTACACAACAAATTCCCACCTCTACCTGAGGAATTATTAGCAATTGATAGCTGTTAGGAGAGGTAGGGTCTATTTTCTGTAAAGGTACAGCTCCTGTTAGGTAGACCATATTCCAGTGGATGGCCACACACCCAAGAATATATAATTAGAACAAATTAGGCTCAATAGATTTAAAAGAAAAAAAAATGACAACATGGAGTTGGGTGGAAGGGGAAGTGAATCTGGAAGGAGTTGGAAGAGGAGTGAATGATCAAAATACATGGTATAACATTCTCAAAGAATTAATTTTTTTAAGTTAAAAAAATTTGATCAGGGCTGGAGAGGTGGCTCGGCCCTTAAGGGTTAGAACTGTTTTTGCAGACGACCAGTGTTCAATTCCAAGCATCTACATTAAATGACTCAGAACTGCCTGTAACTCCAACCCCAGGAGATCCAATGTCTTCTTTTGGCCTTGTTGGGCATTGCACTCATGAGCACAAATCTATACACAGACACATATATACACATAATCAAATCATTAAAATTAAAATTAACTGCTGCAT
The DNA here is from genome assembly GCF_900095145.1 of Mus pahari. Classification (NCBI taxonomy): domain Eukaryota; kingdom Metazoa; phylum Chordata; class Mammalia; order Rodentia; family Muridae; genus Mus; species Mus pahari. Next base: position 164,018,909 of record NC_034592.1, on the reverse strand, counting down.
AAGTGGTTTAGTAGTTAAGAACACTTTCCGCTTGCAAAAGACCAAGGTTCAGTTCTCAGCTCCAAAAGGTTGCTTACAACAGGCATTGACTCCAATTCCAATGGTCTGGCACCCTCTTCTGGCCTCTACAGGCACCAGGTATGCTTGCAAAACACACACACACACACACACACACACACACACACACACACTCATATACATGTGTCATGGCAAAACATGCTAACACATAAAATTTTAATTTTAACAATTAATTTTGAAACTTATGTTTTGGTGTTGTTACATGTTGAATTTTATCTAAAGGTATGGCATAAACACTAATGGACTGATAAATAGTTGGTAAATGATAGGTAGATAGTAGGTGTGATGGGTGGATGGTGGATGTAATAAATGTTAGACTGATAGATGATAGATAGATAGATAGATAGATAGATAGATAGATAGATAGATAGATGTTTGGTTGGATGAATGGATGGATGGATGCATGCATGTATGCATGTATGGATGATGGAAGCATGGTTGTATGGATATATTGATGCAAGGATACATGGATGGATGCATGGATAGATATGTGAATGAATAGATGCTTGGGATGATGGCTATTCTTGTTCAAGAACTTGACTACATTTAGAATTAACTAAAATGCAAATGGAATTTTTTTCTTTTTTCTTTTCTTTTATTTTTTGAAACAGGATTTCTCTGTGTAGTCCTGACTGTTCTGGAACTCACTCTGTAGTAGACCAAGTTGGCCTCAAATTCAGAGATCTTGTCTCTGCCTCAGAGTGATAGGCTTAAAGGCACAAGCCATCACTTCCCTGTAATCCAGATCTTTTGAAGTAAGAAGATACAGCTTTAATCTGGGCCACATCATCTGATGTGATGACAGCCTATATAAAAGACATGGAAGAAAAAAGCTTGCTCTCTCTTTGCCTGCTTGCTTTTGCTCTCACTAGCAAGTCCATTCCTTAAATGGCTTTAGAATCTACTTTGGGATTTCAGAATCTACTGAAGACCAGCTGAGACATAAGCTTTGTAGACTGAATGACTACTGGATTCTTGGACCTTCCATTGGTAGACAACCATAGTTGAACTAGCTGGACCACAGCCTGTAAGGCATTCTAATAAATCATATTTTTCATTTATTCTATAAGTTTGTTCCTTTAGAAAATTCTAATATAGATTTTGGTACCAGAAGTGGTTTCTAGAGCAACAGAAATATAAAGGTGAATTTTTTAAAATATCTGGAATAGGTGTTCCAATTTACCAACCCCTACAGTTACTGAAGCCCCTCTTGAAAGCTGAAAGAGTCCTGAAAGTCCATGGTGTGAACTATTTTACAAACTTAAGGAGACAAATGCATTGGTTTATCCTGATTCACCAATTATGAGTGGCAATAGATTTAATGATTCTGTATATAAAACTTTAAATAATTCGTGGAAAAACACAGGAAATGAAGATGCTGGTTGCTTGTTCCTAGCATCCCTGGATTAATTGACAAAGGAAAAGAATGAGCTCTGTGATAAAATTAACCAACTTCTAACATCTCAGAATACAATGGAGGAGAACAATGAACTTAGTGATAAAATTGACTGGCTTCATGTGCAGCACATACACAGTCTAGAGGTTTCTAAGTGTGCCCTGGAAGAGAATCTTCTCTCCAGCAGCCACAGAGCTCAAGTTGCAGAAAATCAAATCGAAGCCCTCATTGTAAGGTTGGCTGTGTTATGGCAAAAATTCAAATCCCAGCCTCGGGGTTCAGCGACTAAAGTAAGGGCACTGATTGGTAAAGAATGGGGTCCTGTGACTTGGGATAGGGATGCGTGGAGGAACCTACTGAAGCCGAGAACTTTGAACCCTCAGGTTCTCAAGGGTTTATCTCACCCGAAGAAGTAGTCTTTGCCCTCTGAAGACGATGAACACACCTCAACTCCTGGAAAGATTGTCTTTTCCACCTTTGACTGAGGAAATTAATTGTTCATTGTATGCTAAACCAGCAGTGACTTTGTCTAAAGGAAATGTCAGGCAAGACAATACTGATGTCCCTCTGAGCCTAGACCTATTAGAGAGTGTAGTCCACAGGGAGGTGGGCTACAATACTAAAGAGCTTAATGAGTTTACTAATTCATTCAATCAGAAGTCTAGAAAATATGTGTGGGAATGGATTTTAAAGATGTGGGATAATGATGGAAGAAACATAAACCTGAATCAGGCTGAATCTGTTGATATAGGCTCTTTGAATGAAGACTCTAGGTTTAATATGAAAAGTAGCATAGCTGTTTTTGGGTTTTTTTGTTGTTTTGTTTTGGTTTTTTTTGTTGTTGTTTTTGTTTTTGGAGTCAAAAGTTTGAATGATTAGCTGAAACATTTGTTAAAAGATGGCCTGCTGACAAAGAGTTGGAGATGCCTGGTATTCCTTGGCTTAGTGTTGAAAGGATTTTAAGGCTCAGGGAAATTGCAGTGCTAGAAGGGACATGCTGTGTAAAACCTAATTCTCAACAATGGGAAGGCCCAGGAAATATGACCTTCATTAACCCTATAAGATGAAAAATGATGAGGAGGGCACCAACACATTTGAAAAGTTTTGTTGTTGCCCTTTTCCTTGTACCAAACCTTAAAGGTTGGTGCCACTGCTGCTAAATGCAGTGCGTTTAATTGGACCCAAGGTAGCAGGGGCCAGGTGGCAGCACTAAATTGCCAAAGGCAAGTTAATCATAGTTATCATAATGGGCACCATATACAAAGCCATGTTCATAATGGCCTGACCCATAATGGTCAGCACAGGCAAAGTGAATGATATGATGATCTGACTTGTATGGACCTTTGGTACTGGTTAATTCAATCATGGTGTTTCCAGGCATGAAACAGATAAGAAGCATAAAGCATTTTTGTTTGATATATATAAGCAGAAAAAAAAAATCTCGGGCTGGTGAGATGGCTCAGTGGGTAAGAGCACCCGACTACTCTTCCGAAGGTCCGGAGTTCAAATCCCAGCAACCACATGGTGGCTCATAACCATCCGTAACAAGATCTGACACCCTCTTCTGGAGTGTCTGAAGACAGCTACAGTGTACTTACATATAATAAATAAATAAATAAATAAATAAATAAATAAATCTTAAAAAAAAAAACAAAAAACCTCAAACAAATGAAAAAAAGAGAGGCTTCATTTGATTGTGGCAGAACAGAATCTCAGCCCATGAACTAATTCCAGTCTTGAGCCAGTTTGCAGACCCAGAAACTTTTGAATGAAGGGCAACCAGGTTCCCCCTGCCACCAGAGGAAGGACCTTAATAAAATACATAAAGTTTTACTGTTAGCCTTTCTCCAGTCTTTCCCTAGAGAGACTTACAGCCTCTTACAAGGTTAACTGTATGCTGGAGAAAAAGAAACAATCAGACTTTCCAGGGCCTGTTGGATACTGGTTCTGAATTGACACTGATTCCAGGAGATCCCAAGAAACATTGTGGACCTCCAGTTTAAGCAGGGGGTTATGTCAGGTGATTAATGGAGTTTTGGCTGGTCTGAGTCACAGTATGTTTTGTGGGTCCCAAACTCATTCAGCAGTTATTTTCTCAGTCCCAGAATGTATAGTTGGGATAGATATTCTTAGAAATTGGCAGAATTAGTTTTTCTTTTCTTTTGTTTTGTTTTGGTTTAGTTTGAAACTCACTCTGTAGACCAGGCTGGCCTCAAACTCATAGAGATCTGTCTGCTTCTGCCTCCTAAGTGCTGGGATTAAAAGAAATGTGCCACCCTGGCCCATCTGGCTGAATTCTGATATCGGTTCCCAGACCTATGGACTAAGAGCTATTGTGTTTGGAAACACTAAATGGATGCCTTTAGAGTTGTCCCTGACAAGAAAAACAGTATCATGTTTATTCACACTGGTGAATATCACACTGGTGCACTATGTTGATGACATTATACTGAATGGACCAAGTAAGCAGGAGGAAACGACCACACTGAACTCATTGATAACACATATGTGCATCAGAGGATAGCACATAAATCCAATTCAAGGGCCTTCTACCTCAGTGAAACTCTTATGTATAAAGTAGGATTGCACAGCAGCAATCTATTATCAAATGAAAATGTCATATATGTGCTTGTGTCCACGCAGGTCTACAAGTATAAGTAAGTTACATGAAGAAGTTGTGTAAATGTCTTTGCTATGTCAACTGCCGCCAAGCACACACATATGGGAGGAGTGCTCCCTATGATGAGTTGAATGAAGAAGAGATTAGGGTCTTGTTTACTGATGATTTTTTCTGCATGTTTCTCTGGTTACCTCTTTGGGGAGACTGTTAAAGTAGCAACGAAGGCTTATTAAGAAAAAACTCTGGGGCTGAAGAGATGGCTCAGCTGTTAAGAGCGCTAGCTGCTCTTCCAGAGGTCCTAAATTCAATTCCCAAAAACCACATGGTAGCTCACAACCATCTATAATGGGGTCTGATGTCTTCTTCTGGCACACAGGAGTACATGCAGATAGAGCACTCATATGAAAGAGAGAGAGAGAGAGAGAGAGAGAGAGAGAGAGAGAGAGAGAGAGAGAGAGAGAGCTTTATTAGAAAGGAAGAAGAGAAAAAACTCTTGGTCAAGAGAATAGAATTTATGGCCTGAATACAGACCTAACATTCCAGTGCACCTAGGCCAATCTTTTGTCCAAGAGACCAGCACTAGAAAGGTGGGTTCACTTTAGACCATGCTAATGAATTAGATAGAATAATTAATTATTTGTACTTGGGATTAACTCTGACTTACTGTATCAACTATTACTAAACAGATGCTCCCTCACTACTGCAGTTTCTTATTCCAGGATAGAACAAAAAAGTGTGCCAATATCTTAATGATTTTGAAGAAAAAAAAAATAAAAATAAGAGATATTTGTAAGAAATATTAAGCATGAGTTTTTTTTCTATCAAACACTATAAACTTGTGTTTAGGACAAATAATTCAATTTTTTGTATTCTCCACCTTGTAAGACTATTTTTATGAAAATGTTTTAACATATCCCCCCAGACACACACTGAGAGTAAACCTTTGTTTACACAAAATCCCCCTGCTGACTTAGATGGCCTGGAGCAATGACTTCCCCACCTCTAGTGATCCCTTTTCTCTTCCTTAGCTTCCTATGTGCCAATCCTTGAAGACTAGCCAATCAATTAAGACTGTATGGTCAGACACCAGCCAATGGGGGAAAAACATAGTCACCACCTGAGTTAGAATGAAAACTGGGTGCACTTCCTGTCTGGGTGTGTTTAGTCTCCCAAGCACACCATTTTGATCAAGAATAAAGTGTTGTTTTGTCCAGATACTTTGAAGCAGTGGTCTTTCTTTGTGGCTCTGAACTTATTTCTAACAGTACTCACCTGCACGTCCACATGCACACTCTGAGTAAAGCCAGACACTTGAAGATACCTAGCCATTCCCTGACCACCTTGCCGGTACTGTCCACAGTAATGACCACAACTGCCCCTAGCTGTATATAGAATACAACCCTCCAACCCTTCATCTGACTCTACACCAGCTGTGCTGACGACCCTTTAGTGTGCATAAGGATCTCCAGGGACATTCCCTACAGCTGAGTGCAGTGGGCAGCCTTCAGTGAAACCCTCCGCAGTAAAAAGGTGAAGCCCTGGGAAACAGGCAGTAGGCAAAGGTGAGAGCAGCCACCCGCCACTGACCCTGGCATCTGCCTTGGCTCTGGGCCAGGGTTAGGGGGGAAACACCACCGCTGGAAGATTGTTGGGCTCATTTCCTTCACCTTTTCTCTCTGATGGAGGCCTTCAGGCAGGGGAAGGGGAAAGACTGTAAGCACTTCCCTTAATTGCATTAAACAATCCCAGCACTGAGTATAAGTGCTGAGGCCCCGGGGAGTAATATGCTCCTTCCAGTTAGCACTAAGTCATACTGGAAGCTTAACAGGCAGATTCCCAGAGCAGGGACTGGCCACCTATACAAGCACACATGGGGGTGGGAAGCAGACAACCAACAGCTTTAATCTCCAGCTTTGATAGAGGGACCTGAAAACCAGCGAGAGGCCTCAGAGTCCACCAAACCAGGTGGCCTTGCCTCCTGCTTTTTGAACTTGAAGCTGTCCATAGCCTCATGACTCAGGACAAACATCACCCCAACCTCTGGTCTCCCGGTCCTCTTCAGTTCCTACGAAAGGATCCTGCAGACTCCTGTTCCTCATCTTGCCCCACAGAACTTCTGATCTGAAGCCCTAACAGGAAGTCCCTCCACCCACAGTTCTCCAAAAGCTCTTAATCTGTATATACATAGGAAACTCCTTCTCAACAAACAGTGCCACATAATTCTGTTCCTGTCTCCATACTCAGGGGAGTTCAGCTGTCAACTCTATTTACAGCTTTAATCCTACGAATTGATGAACCGATCAGGACACAAGGACCAGCAGAAATCCCTACCCAAATATCCCAGCTCCCCTAGCCCTGAGCTCACAAGACTTAGACCATTGGCACAAAGCGTCAAATACCAAAGGGACCCAAACTCTTCCTGGGCAGCTGAGTTCTGGCAAAGTAGAAACTGTCTGTGTACAGCCCAGAACCTATGCACAAGAAAGGGCCACCCTGCTCCCCTGCTTTACAAATAGTCTTTCTCAGTTTCCTTAAGAAAACTGCAGCAGGCAATGGTGGTGCACACCTTTAATCCCAGCACTTGGGAGGCAGAGGCAGGCAGATCTCTGAGTTCCAAGCCAGACTGGTCTACAGAGTGAATTCTAGTACAGCCAGGGCAACACAGAGAAACCTTATCTAGAAAAAAACAAAGAGAGAAAGAGAGACAGAGACAGAGACAGAGACAGACAGACAGACACAGTGGGGGCAGAATGAATGGCAGCTCTATTTTTGTAGTAAAGCTGACTCTGAGCTGCTTGTGTCTGCCTAGGGTGAAGCCTTTATTTACTTAAAGAAACAGGCCGCACATATGTACATAATCAAGTATACCTGTACTTGTTAACTTTCAAACCTGAGACAAACAGCTGAGGTGCCTATTCAACATATCAAAGCAGACCTGACAGGTTCTCCTAGCATCCTTCAGCCCCTACTTGTTACAGGATATGGTTGACATATGCTTCCCTCTACCCTGAACTTTCCAGCCCAGGCTGAGCTGCCTGTCCCCCAGAGGTTCTTCTCTACATAATCAAGACATTTGGTTACCCACTCCTTTTCTACCTTTGCTCTCTTGGCTGTTGTTCTGATTCCTCTCTCCTCTCCTTCTTCTTCTCCCTTTCCTCAGGGTCATGGGCATGGCTTTAAGGTCATGACCACTCTGGACTCCCAAATGCGTCTGGGACACGTGCCTCTGTCTCTGCTCTACTACTTACCTATAATAAACTTTCTCTTCCACCCCATAGCAGTCATATCCTTTCCTTTCCTTTTTAGTTTTTTTTTTTTCACTACTATAACAGAACAGATTAAAAACTGTAGAGAAGGGCTGGAGATGTGACTCAGTGGTTAAGAGCACTGACTGCTCTTCCAAAGGTCCTAACTTGAAATCCCAGAAACCACATGGTGGCTCACAACCATCCATAATGAGATCTGACATCCTCTTCTGGTGCATCTGAAGACAGCTACAGGGTACTTAGATATAATAATAAATAAATCTTTTTTAAAAACTATGGAGAAAAGAAAAATAAATGTATAAAGGAAAGATGCATTATTCATACTCCATTTCCCCAAGCTCAGAAAATAAAATCATCTCCTCGACCAACTTCTGCCTTGGTTTGCTTCTGTAGAAGTAGTAGGACCTCCAGGCGCCTGGTAACAGTGGATGGAGGTCGACTGCCACATCTACATGAAATGACAATAAGGATAAAGCCCTACAGTTGAACTTTCCTGTTGCTGACTGCTGTGTTCCTAGCTTACACAAACAGCCAGGTGGCACACCCCTTCTTCCCCTTATCCTGGAAAGACCACTTCTCATGAGACAAACATAAACACGCATGAGACCCAGATGCAAGCCTACAGTAGCCAGACCCCTAACCCACCACATACCCGACCACCCCATCCTCCCAACCCAGCCCTAGCACTTCCAGAAAGTCTGGTTGTCACTGCAAGGCAGTTCCCCACCCCCACCCCGTACAGCTGACACCTGGCTCCCTCCCCGGCCTTTCCCCTCACACCCAACAGGCTGCAAAGACCAATTCATTTCTGAAAGTGAAAATCCTTTCATGAAGCAAAGCTTTCCTCTGGGACAATGCCCTGCCAAGCAGAACAAAGCAGCTCTCTTAGCCCAAGTGTAAAGGCTATACAGACAGCTGCTAAGCTGCAGAAGCCACAGGTGAGGTGTGACTAGAGAGGAAAGGGGCATCTGGGGTCTCCACACATGTGGACCGGTGCCAGGATGACTGGCACCCACAGCAGCCTCAGGCTGTGACAGCTTAGATCCTACATTTTATAACCCTACATTTTAGTACCAATCCACATCATTCCCAACCCCATCCCTTCTTCTCATACCACGGGGCTCCCATGACCATATTTGTTCCTCCTTTTTTTCCCACTTCCAAGAGAACAGGCTTGGTGAGGAGCCAGGGCACTCCCCAAGCCAGGCTCAGGAAGAAAGAAGTCTGGGAGGGACTTTATACTGAGCTGACTACTAGTGAGGTGAAAGAGTTGGCTAAAGGGAATCAGGAGTCTGGTGGAAGATGAGAGAGAGTTCTATACTCTCAAGAATGCATTCTAATACTAGTCCACTTCCCTCCTGGTCTAGAGGGAAGATATCCTAGCACAACAAGCTCTGGAAAAAGGTGGGGAGTGAGGTATTTAGTGTGTATAAAGTTAAGCAAGAAGAGATGTAAAGGACCTCTGCCTTTGCCAGTATTAACAACAGAGAGCACTGGCCAGTTCCTCGCTGACAAGATTAACAGGGAGGAAGACTCAGGACACAAGCTAGATGACAGAAGATCTAGCCACCCCCTTTTGCCAGGGGAAGAGTCCGAAATCAGTCAAGCCTGACACAGGTCTGAAACTGTCACATCTCTGGTTTCCTAACTCTGAACAGACCCGATACCTGTTTTATTCCACAAGCACTCCCCAACTCATTAAATTCAACTTAATAAAGACTTTCCTCATAGTTGCTGACCATGTCTGTTGGTTGACCTCAGGGGCCTCAGTCTCTCTAAGTGAAATGCTCCTCCAGAAATACCTACTAACCAGTGCTGATCCACCTTTTAGTACAGTATACACAAGGAAGAATCCATGACTGCTCCCACCTGATATTCCTTAACATAGTCAGGCTCAGTAACCTCAAGGCACTCAGGGTCATGGTTCATACTCCTATCCTGACCCAGCCCAGAAAAAAACATGGAACAAAAAGACTTGGGAGAGTAACTCACAGAAGTTGCTGACCTGTGGATATGGGGTGATAGCTTTGTACCCCAGAAGGCACTGGGCAAATCCTCAGTGGACAGTCACATCCCCCAAGGCTGAAAGCAAACTACTCCATCTTCCCTAACCAACCACCATATGTATATGTACAAAGAAAAAAATACCCCAACTCAAAGTGGCTGCTCATCTTCAGCACTATACTTGCTCTAAAAGCACAACCAGAGATACAGCCCTGCTGTTTGTGAGTAGGACCGACTGAGCAGTTCCCACTTAGGGGCAAAATGTGCAAGGAGTATAGAGGAGGTCTTGGCTTCCAGTAGTTTTCCTCAGTGCTACAGAGAAGGGGCCAGGAGCCAGTGTAGGAGCAAGTGCCTTTCTCCGTGGCCTCTCATGGCTGGTAAAAAAAAAAAAAAAAAAAAAAAAAAAGGTTGTCTATGGTCAACATTTGGCTTCATATGAAGACCAGCAGTCCTCCAGTCCAATATTTATATAAGAGTACACACAGACTACTTTGGATATAGTACAGAGCTACCCTCAGAAACCCCATACAAGCAGACATGGGCCCACACATACATGCAATGTACATACCATGTGCATGCTTATAAGTAGGCTGTGGTAGCTTATGTCTTTAATCCCAGCACTCAGGAGGCAGAGACAGAAATATCTCTCTAAGTTTGAAACCACCCTGGTCTACAGAACAAGTTTTAGGACAGCCAAGGTTATACACAGAGAAACTCTGCCCATGCCCCGCCCCCAGGGAAAAAAAAAAAAGGAGGAGAAGGAGGCATGAGATCTACCAAGATACAGATACACAGACAAAGGTACACAGGTCCCTAGCGCCCGCAGACAAAATCACAAATACTCTATAGAGCCCAGAAGCCCCTGTGTGTGTCTTCTCAATAGATAGACACACACATGAGCAAAAACACATCTCTCGGCTACCCATTTGTGACTTACCTGAGTGATTAATAGCCAGCAAAATTCTAACACACACACACACACACACACAGGGGATGACAGAGCAGGTACAGAGAGCATGGGGATGGGATCCCAGACCACCAACTGCAGGCACTGTAGTTCAGCACTGGGTGGGGAACGGGGTGCTTGCTTCCAGGAGCTTCAGTCAAACAGTAGCACCCAGCTTTCTCCACTCCTCTCCCTGCTCATTTGTGTTATAACCAGGCCTAGGTTGGGAAGCCAACAGACTGAGGTACAAAGCATGCAAGTGGGTCTTGGAAACCACCCTCCCAGCTGACCAAGACTGGCTGAAACCTCTGCTGAAAGAAAGGAGTCACACCCTTCATCTCACAGCTGCCTATACTCTGAGATCACACCAAGGCCATCATCTTCCAGCTATGAGACCCTGGACAGAGGGCAGGTCAGTGGAATACCTAGGAAAGCAGATGTTTACACAGCACTATGGAGAGTGAGAACTTGACTCCTGAAGGGAAGAACTTTTAGATCCAAAGTATCCAGGAAAGCATCTAAAAGGTGCATCTACAAATAGGCAACAGCACTGCTTCCACTTATTGTATACTGGGGATAGTAGGTAGGGTTGCTCTGGGTCACTTAGCATCTCAGGGGTGCAGCTGCTCTCATATGAGCAGAACATGGAAATGGGGCTACATTCAGGAAGCTGAAGGAGAACTCTACCCCACCAGGCTCTCTCTGACCCTAGGGCTAGGGTAAATAGAATGGCCTCAGAGAACTTGAGGTGGCCACTGTTGTAGTGTTTCTGACAGTTTCTTTCCCAGAAACCAGCCCAGGAGGCCCCTGGCCAGATATCAGTCTCTAAGCCCTACCATGATGCAGGTTGCTGAGTACCCAGAGTCCTCCAACAGCTAAAATTACTAACAACTTCCTCACTACCATGAGCACAAACTTGTCCAAGGATAATAATACCCATCCCAATGTCACCTTCTCTGAGCCACTATGTGGAGCCACGGTGCTCCACATGCTCCTGCCAACTTCTGCCAACATAACCTGCCAATAGATACTCTGTGATCTGTGCTATAGGCCTAATTGTTAACTTGGCTATCATTTATGTGATCCTGAGGGCACCAAAGATGAAAAGAATAACTAATGTGTTTGTCCTGAGCCTAACTATTGCTGATGGGCTCTTTGTGCTGATGTTCCCACCAATATCACTGAGTACCTGCTACAGCCATTCTGCAAACTGGTGCTGACCACTGACTACTACATCTTCTCCAGCATCTACTTCCTGGTTGTGATGAGTATGGACTGCCACTTAGTGGTACTGGCCACTGTGCAATCTTGCCAATTGCCTAGGCACGCCTAGAGGGAGCAAAAGTTGTGGCACCCAGTTGTGGGCTAAGTTTCCTGAGACCAGAGTGGCCCTGGTTTCAGGCCAGCCACACATATACATTGGTTCTTGGCTTTGCAATGCCATTGTGCATCATCTGCATGTCATATGTAGACCAGTGGTACAGACTTCATACCATGAAGCTCCACTCTGGCATGAAGGTTCTAGGCAAGGCCAAGAGGAAGGTGACTGTCCTGGTCCTCACTGTGTTGTCCATGTGCTGCTTTCTTTGCTGGATGCCCTTTCATCTGGCCTCTGTGGTAGCGCTGACTACAGGCATGCCCCACACATCCCTGGTTATCGTTATCTCCTATGCCATCACCAGCCTCAGCTATGTCAACTCATGCCTCGATCCTTTCATGAACTCATTCCTGAATGACAAATTCCACAAGAATTTCTGTACCATAACCCTGCTTCAGGAGGCCTAAGCATTCTTGCCATTTACCACCTCCAAGAGCAGTGGTTGACCAAGCCAGGGAACATTCTGTTTCTTCACACTTATCCCTGTGTTCTCCATACATACAGATACATACAAACAACTATAACATTCCCTTTCTGTTCCTCTGCTTCCTACACATCCCTAAGGAGACAATAGCAGGCAATCTGATCCTGGTAGCAAGCACTCTAAGTCTGACCACCCACAGAGGATGGACACAAAGATAGCCCCCAGGCTAGTACTTTATGTGTCCTGGAACAGGAACCTTTGTAAAACTGACAGGTTATAAAAGGACAAGCACTTCAGCAGTAAAACCAAATATTGTCATGACCCAGAACTCTGACACCTTCATGGCATATGCCATCCTTCTGCCCACCAAGTACTTGAGCTTGACAGAGCACTTGGACCTTCATCTAAGCCAGACGGTATTGGATAACTTTGCTGTCCATAACTCTAGTCAGCCCTTAAATGTCATTCTCCCAATATCTCCCCTGAGCTATTGCCTATTGTTGTGCAACAAAAACTTAGAAGCTAAGAGATAAGAAGTGTTTAGCTTCTGAGGATCCAAAACTGAGGAGTGGCTTATTCAAATGATCTGGCTCAGCTTCCCATGAGACTTCAGGCAGAACATTGGTAAAGTCTAGGTCCTTTGGAAACTAGACAATGGCTGGGGTCTCTTTTGAGAAATCCTGCTCCCACTGCTGCTGGCAAGACATGGATGCTCCACAAACTTCTGGAGTACTCTCACAGCAACCAGAGGGTCTGAAAGTCAAGAGGAAAACTTGGCAAAGAGCTGTGTGATCTAGTCTCCAGATCCACTCTCAGACCTGACACAGGCTCAATATTAGAGAGGAATGGTTGAGGACAGCCTAGAATAGGCACTTTTTAAACCACAACCCACACCCACAGCTCTACTGAGATCAAGCTGTGCCTGCTTCACTGTCAGACTTCAGCAAGGCCTAATTAGTACACACTGCTCCTGAGTAAGAGAACCCCTTCAGGACAAGAGCCCCTTATAAATAGATACAGCAAAACATCTCACTTTCCAGAACTGTGTTCAGGCCACAGAGAGTGGCAAAAGCAGGTGTGCTGGGCAAAAAACAATGTGTGAAGGAGGAACAGAGTGAGTGGAAGATGAGTGGGAAGATCATGAGGGGAACACATTGGTGAGTGAACTAGGCTGTGAAAGAGATAGGCACCCTTCGGGATAGCCTCTCAGCTGGCTCTAGTTTGCTAGAGCTGACCACAACAGAGGAGGTACCAGCCAAATTTTCTCTGAAGATTCCAAACCCTTGTCCCCTTCGATGCTCTAGTGGCAAAATCATTTAGTAGGTAGTACTTATGCAGACCTTTAGTCCCACCCACAGACCAGCAAAGGGAATGGCCTCCCTTTCCTGTCATTCCTCAAGGCTAGCCAGCTAGACCAAGGGTGCTTCTCACCAGGATCCTGTTGGAACTAGCTTTGGTTTTCTCCATGAACTCAGGAGTCTGACTTACTCCACAAAACCCCCACACTCTGGCTCCTGCTGCCAAGGAGATCCTAACCCTACTTAGTTCCCAAATCTTCCTGCTGTTTCTCACAGCTGGTCAGGGACCTTGGCTGGGCCTACATTGGGACCACAGTGCCCTCTGGTGGGAAGCGTCTAAAGCAGCTGATGAAGCCTGCCTTTTCTGAGGTAAAAAGACCCTGGGGACCTATCTGATCCTATACATCCTGCCCTTCACATAACCCCAAGAGGAAGGCTGCACAGTTCCCTTTGCACAGAGAAGGAAAACCAGATTCAGAGAAACTAGACTTGATCAAGCCTGGTAGTAAACAGAAACAGTTAGGGGTGAGGCTGTTACACAAAATGGGGAGAGAATGGGGGAGGTACATAGTCCTGGAGAGCCAGTAAGGTATATTCACCTCTAAGGCTCCCCTAATGGCCAGCCTCCTTAAAGACAATGGCCAGGGTCAGCAGCCCAGAATCCCACCACCTATCAGGAGCATACAATCTCCTGGAGACTATAATTTCATCAAGAAGGAAATTTTTCCCTTGATGCTGAATTTCTGTTTGAAACCAATGTGTTTGCTAAGAACTACTGATGTGCTTGTACACACACACACCACACACACACACACACACACACACACACACACATACACACTCACATTTTGAAATCCTATCTCCCAATGTGATGGTGTTATGAGGTGACTTTGCTATGGGAATAGGTTGTGAGGTTGAAACCCTACAACCTCATTATTACTATTAATATGATATATGCAGCTCTGAAGTCATCTTTCTATAAAATAAAGATGCAACAAAAACACAATCTCATAGAATCCAATCCATCACACCTGCATGAACTGCATCTTTTAAGCCTATGAGAAATTCATATCTATTGCTATAAACTGACAGACTAAAACAAAACAAAAAACAAATGGACAGTGTCATTAAAACTTGTATAAAACTAAGCATTGGCTCACTAACCTAGTACTGGAAGCAAGGTTTAGCACATAAGACCCTCTTCAAAGCCCCCCGACAAGGGCCATCTGCCTGAGAGTCAACTTGAGCCAGATTGGGCCTACACAGACAAGAACCAGAAGGTAGATCTCTATAGTATAAGGTTGCTCTGCCACCAGAGAAGGGTTCTCTGCTCTGTTATTACCATAACTCCTTTTAGATTTGCTCAAATGGTGAGAGTCTACAAAGAAAATCTGTGAAGAAAGGCATTTACCCACTGCCCCTGAGGGTGGGGAGAAAAGATAGTCATTGTCTTGGGAGAAGGAAAGGCCTCTGCCTCTGGTTGCCTCTGCAACCCAGGAAGTAGTTTCCCTCAAGAGGCTCCTTAAAGTCCCTCTGCCAAGGGCAGAACAGGTTTAAAAACCCATCAGCCTGGTCCTATGCCTCATCCCAGTGCATATCAACACCCAGGAAGTTACTCTTATGTAGCTAGAATCAGAAACACTTATTCTATGGACAGTACTAGTCACTGGGTAAGTGTTTATTATGAGCACTCCTTCATTACCCCAGAGGCAGGTTCAGGGCTAGCTACATGCATGAAAATGACATTTTTTTTGCATGCTTAAATACATAAAGATATACAAATTCACAAAGTTTCTAGCATTAGCAAGAAAACACTAGAGCTAATGGCTCCTGCACAAGTGTCATAGAAAGAACCCTGGTCTCCCCAGAAAGATTGTTAAGGCCAGGTCTCTCTGAGACAGGAACCAGCCTAGGTTCTGCGTGGCATGAAACCACCTAATCAAGGTCCCTGCATAAGATCAGATTCTATCCAAGATCGCTGGTATTTTGATACCTGACCCACAGAAAGGGCATTTACAAAGCCTCTTCTTCCGTGAACCATCAAATATATCTCCAAGATATCGACTCTTCTTCCAATGTCCCCCAAACCATAATAGTCCTTGCAGATTGGCTCCAATGAGACATTTTAGGTTTCAGCTCTCATACCAGCTCTTCATTTGATGCCAAGTCCAGGCCTTGCTCAGATATGTCCTAGCCCTATACATGAAGCAGGTGCCCACTGTGGGTATAGAATAGAACACATCCTGACTCCACTCTTTTCAGGTTACAAGTATGCTTCTAGCAGTACAACTGCTGACCTCTAATATTGTGTAAAAGAGAGACTGCTGGAGAGCTGAGGGAGGCTGTGGAGAATAAGGAGAGAGCATATTCTCATGCCCTGCCCATACTAAGCAGCCAAGACCAGCATGTGGTGCCTTCATGCTGTGAGCAGCCTACAGAGGCCACAAAACTTTCTCCTGATTACCTCCCACACAGCTAGAAGCAGGGCTTGCCAAGCAGTCTGTAGAATAAGAGTTCACAGTGGTTTTGGAGGGAAAGAGCCTTAGGGAAGCTCTGTGTCTTATCTCCCTGCTAGCCTCTTGCTGAGAAGATGGTCCAGGTTGATAGAGCAGGCAATGGCAGTACCAGATGAAGTGTGAAGTCCCCTTCATATACTCCATAGTACAGCATGAAAAGAATCTTCAGGAAACAGTCATCCAAGAACCCACTGATGCTCACCCACCTCAGGTAATCTGAATGCATCAGTAGAGTCAGAACTAGAAGATGCTCCAAGGCAACTCCAAGCTTAAGAACCAGGCAACACTGGGTATGATCAGCAGTTCTGTGAAAACACTGAAAGGCTGAGGGCAATAGCACACAACAGGTAGTCACAATAGTGACTACATGATCACTACAATACCTCAGGCTAAGCCCTCCTAGAGCCAGGGCAGCAGGGAGAAGCCAGAGAAGAGTCAAGTGAACCATGAATACCTACATGGGTTCACCAGGCATGTCCACTGTGTTGTGGATGTTTCCATGCAGTTCCTTTGGTTCTCTCTGGTCCTATACCAGGGAAGAAACTTAATCTGACAGAGGCCATGGAGGCCACCTTGATGCTTTGACCTGTCCCATGGTGCTAAAAGGTCTTCCTCTAGGACTGAGCATCCCGAACCAAGAGAAAAGCCATTCAAGGCCCCAGATGCTCAAGGTTCAGGGTCAACCTAGAGAGCAGTGACCTGTGTGAGCTCCGTGTTGGGTGTAGATGGGCTCTGTGGGCTGACAGGCACCATGGGCAGGTCCACGCCTAGTCATGCCGGCCGTGGTACTGTCTCAGAAGTCTTGCAACCAAGGCCTACATCCTTGGCAATGCTGCGCACACGATCAGAAACCTGCATCTCCCGGTGCAGGGCAGAAGCACAGCAGAACTTTCTAAAGCAGGCCTTGAAGTTCTCATCCAGGAAAGCATAGAGAATGGGATTGAGACAACTGTTGACATAGCCCAGGGCTGTGCAGAAGCGTAGAATGGCTACTGCAGTCTCACTACCTGGCTGAACACCCAGTCCTTGAACAAGGACAAAGACCTGCACCGGTGTCCAGCAGCCCACAAACACAGCCACAACTACCAGTACCAGTCGTGTGATACGCCGCAGGTTCCGGTCCTTCTCTCGGGAGCCTGAAAGCAGACGGACACCACGAAGTCGTCGAATCATGAGACTGTAGCAGACAGAGATGATCAGCACAGGGATGATGAAGGAAAAAAGGAAGATGCAGATAGCAAATACAGGGCCCCAATAGTCCTGAGGGGCAGGGATCTCCACCAGGCATTCGATCTCTGCAGGAGAGAAATGAGGTCAGAGGGGCTAGCAAGAACCATGGGGAACTAACTGGTCAGGGAGGAGGACCACCCACTGACCTTCATCCTCCACTTGTGCTGAGCCCATGATGGCAACAGGAACACCAACCACTGAAGCCAGGGCCCATATGGCCACATTAACAGCCTGGGCTTTGCTGGATGTCCGAACATCAAGGGCACGGATAGGGTGGCAGATAGCTACATATCGGTCTACACTCATGGCAGTCAAAGTGAAAGTGCTGGTAAACATGTTGTAGTAGTCGATAGCAATGACAGTCTTGCACAGTGCATTCCCAAACGGCCAGAAGCCCAGAAGGATGTCTGTGCCCTGGAAGGGCAGTGTCAGCAAGACCAGGGTATCAGCCAGTGCCAGATTAAATATGTAAATGTTGGTAGCAGTCTTCATCTTGGTGTGCCTGTAGAGGACAAGGAGAAGAAACGCTCCATTTGGCCATTTTGGCTAGACTTGTCAGCAAAAGGATCACCAAGAGGGTCATCATCTTTGAATCTCTCAACCCCAGAGTCTCCAAAGAAGCTTATTAAATGGCAGATTCTGCATTACACCCAAGGTTCACTGAGCATAGGACTTTAACAAGCTCCTCCATGTGATTATGACATCTACAAAAAGGTTCCAAGTCTATGACAGGACTACCCTGGAAAAGTTGGGGGCATGGAAGAGTACCTGAGTGCATATCTAACCTGAACGTGAATTTGTGGAAGGACTCAAGAGAGAGAGATGCTGTCTTCTCTCCTCAGTCTCTCTCAAGACTCCTCTCAGAGGTTTTTCAGGGCACTGCCTGTAAAGTTCATCAAAGATCTTCCAAGTGCACAATGTTGTCTAGCAGTGAAAAAAGAAAATGATGGGCCAGCCAAATAGCTCAGGTGTTAAGGGCACTTATTGCCAATTCTGATGACCTGAGTTCTATCTCCAAGACACATGTGGTAGAAGGAGAAACTTACATGCTAAAAGGAGAAAACCAAATTTCTCATCTGACCTACACATCCAGACAGAAACACACATACCTATAAATAAACATATATTTTTATTCTAATAAAGAAAAAAGGAGATGTGCTAGTTAGGTTTGATTGTATTCAAGCACTGGGAACCATGTTAGGAACATTATAAGTAATAAATACTAGTGGAATGAATTAATGTTTATGACAGTAGTAGAGAAGGGTGACTATAGTGATGATGATGATGATGATGAAGGTGATGGTGGTTATGGCGGTATGGTAGTGGTATGGCACAAGAGATAACAGTAGTCCATGATGTTTAGTTGCTATCAGGGAATCTGGGATTAAGTTCTGTTTCTTAGACATTAATCCCAGAGACTTAATTACAATAAATAACAATGTTAATGATAATGGTAGATATCTGAGCCAAGCTCTTCACATAGATTTTATCTCATTTGAGGTTTACCCAAAAGCAAAAATGCCATTTAATCCCTACGCTGTGGAGAAGAAAGCTGAGACTCAGAGGAGCTAAGTAGCTTTCATAAGGCTAAGAACTGCTAAGGTGCAAAATGGGGCTCAGAGCATGTTTTTCTGACTCCTGGCACACACCCAACTCAAACATGCTGTGTGTTGTCTCCTGAGCCAGTGCAGCCACAGCAGTTCCTGAGACTAGTTCTCTGGGGATGCTGGTGGGAAAGATGGCGTTCCTTGTCTACTCTACTACAGTAAATGGCTCGAGAGTTTTAATGTCCCAAATGCAGAGGACAATAGGAGAGAAATGCTGATGACAAGGAAAGGCAAAGCTCACAAACTACTGTCCCTGGTTGCTGTACTTCTTGTCAAAGACATATCCTTTTAACCATGAGGCACATGGGTCATAGAATAGTTTCCCACATGGGTCCTCTGCCGAAAGTCAATACTTGGAATGCTTTTCCAATCACATATCATATATATATATATATATATATATATATATATATATATATATATATACACACACATATGTGGACATGCACCTATATGTCTATATAATGCACATTTCCCATCTAACAAATGGAGAAAACAATTGCTCAGAAATACTAAGAGGACCATAATGAGGCAGGGTATGGACACTACACTGCCCTTCCTCCACCACCAATACCACACCTACCATGATACCAACAAGGGGACCATGACTGCTTTCTTCAGAGTAATCTTTTTGAAAGAGGAAATATCAGTGAAGAACCTTGCTCTAGTTATTCACCATTCAAGGACCTCCCATGTCTTCCCAATGTCCAAAGAATTTGGTGTCCCCATTCTGGCATTCAAGTCCTCACCTGCTGTCTCCAGTCCCCCTCAATGCCCTCCCAGCTGGAAAAAAACAGAGACCATCATTGCCACCACACATTTACCAATTGCATACTCCTTGCCCAGCTTTCTTGTCCATAGAACTGTACCTCACATTGCCCTCTTCCCCTCACTGTCGACTCTACCTCAATTGTCCAGTACTGTTGTCTTTCTTTTTAGTCCTCCAAATTTTCCCATTTCTGAGCACCAATAGAGCATGGGCTCAGCTAAAGACATCCACCATGAGCAGGGATCCCAAAGGCCAATGAACAAGGGCTTCAGGCCCAGTACCAGCCACTCTTCCTCTCTTTGAGAAATCTTAGGATCCTGTGTATCCATGGTTATTCACATAGACATCATGACATGGATTTATCTGCAGTGCCAAGCCTCCAGGTGGTGACACCTAGTCTGAGACAGATGGGGGCAGAACAGGAGTTCAATTTCAAGGGTGAAGTTCATGTCCCTTGAACAGAGAGGGAAGAAATTTGATGGAGCAGGCAGAAAATCCATACTTGTTCGAATTCATCCAGAACAGCCTCCTGCCTCAGGTTCCCCCTTCACAGATTGATGGGGCCCAGCCTACCTGAGGATGACATACATGACGAGGCAGTTCCCCAGGAGCCCCCCGATACACACAGCCAAGTAGAGCCCCACGATGGTGACCTTGAGTCCAAGGGGCAGGAAGGCACTGTGGCTAGCATTGAGGAGCAGGTGATGGGGTACGGTCTCATTTAGGAGGGACAGGTTCCCTTGAAAGTGGCTGCCATACAAGACCTCCCAGAATGGGGCAGGAAAGAGGGACTCCATGCTGTCACTGTGCAAAGGCACTCAGTACAGTTCCTGGAACGGGACACAGAAACAAGTAACCACAGTGCTAGACACAGTCCACTGAGGCCTTAGAATGGCACAACTACACTAACAGGCACATGAACACCTCGATGAGCATCCACAAACACTAGCATGTACACACACAGACACATGGACACAGACAAAGGCATACATATGGGCACATGATGACACATACAGAGGCATGGGAGCACATTTACTCACAAGGTTACCTCATATTAGGGTTATAGACTCGCACAGAAGCAACATGGAGGTAGCTACACAAGCATACATGTCCACCCACCAAGACTCAGGGGCTCACAGCCAGCCGAATACAAAAAAAAAAAAATGCCCAAACCATCCTAAGGCACACTGGAGCACAAAAGACATGGAATTTACCCAGAAATGCCTAGGGCACAGGCACTTCCCTACCTCCCAGTGCTCCCCCACCCCCAGCTCTGTCAGCAGCAGCAGAAGCCCTCACTAGAGCCCCTCTTACCTCCAATGGCACACACAACCTCTTCAGAAGCTGGGCCAAAATAGACCCTATTGCTTAGCAGAAAGGCAGGCAGGAGCACAGTGAACTGAGCAATGCTTCTCACTCTAGCTTGGGGTCTGCTCCGGCTGGGAATGGCTCCTACCTCCTGCTCCGAAGATAAGATATTGACTAGACGCAGCAGCCAGTGCGGCAGCCAGAAGGGGGAGGGGCAGAAGGCTGCGGCTGAGAGGAGGAGGGGCTGCGCAGGTTGGAGAAGGAAGCCAAAAAAAAAAAAAAAAAAAAAGATTGGCTCACACAAGACAGACAGACACACTCAGGATCTGGGACACACAATGGGGACATCCACAAACACAAAAATGGAGACATGAACAAGAACTCAGACACACATGCATACACAGCCTTAGACACAAGAATACACTTAAGATGTATACAGAGAAATGCTCACCTAGAGGCAGATGTGAGGAAAATGTTTCTTTTTGTTTTGTTTTGTTTTGTTTTGTTTTGTTTTGTTTTGTTTTGTTTTGTTGGAGGGGTGATGGGTTAGAGACAGGATTCCTCTGTGTAGCCTTGGCTGTCCTGGAACTCAGAGATATATCTGCCTCTGCTTCCTAAGTGCTGGGATTAAGGCATGCACCACCATCACTGGTAAATGTTGTTTTGTACAGCTTAGCCCAGACCATATTTTGCTAGCTTTCCTGCCCAGAACTGTCCTCAGCCAAGTGTCCAGTAAAGCAGAGTACCACAGCAATAGACAGCAATACCCTGACCCAACTAATTCTCCAAGTAAAGGCTTTCTTGCAAGTAAGCAAGAGATTGTCTGGACTAAGGATCAAATACTGCCCTGAATCTACTATGTGCTATTTATACCTAATGTACACTAAACCCAGGACAAAATTGAACCCAGGAACTCCCCCTGCACATAGCCATTGCCACCCATACTATCCTCACACAAATGAAAGCATCATGTCTCTGAAGTCTGAAGCTGCCTGTCAATACGTCATGGTAAGGGGAAGTCAGGTCTGCGGGTCACTTGGAGCTACACCACAGCTAACTCCCAGAATTAGATCTTAGAAAACACAGAGATACTAAGCTCCTCTTTCTTTGCCAGCACAAGGGTCACAGTCCACCGAGAAAAAGCCATAAGTTAAGGACATGTAGGTTAGGGACCCTATGCTGAGTCACTAGCCATCATCAAATCATAGGCTTGCTTTTCCTGTCTGTACTGAATGAGAGCCAGATCTCCCACATGCAGCCAGACCCTGCTCTTTCTCTAAGGATGGGGACCTGGTTGCTAGGCAACTCATAGAAATGTTGCTAGGATACCTGTCCAACCAGAAAAGGCCAGAGCAGACAGACACCCCAGGACTCAGCATCCCAAGCTGTCTCCAAGGACTTGTCTCTCCATTCTTGGAGATACATGGACACTCAAGGAGACACATGAGGACACATTCCTGCAAATAAACAGAACATACACAGAGATACCCAGACAGGCGCAGTATAGAGACACGGAGACACAAGGGATATGTGCTCAGAGATGCACACAAGAATCACATATACAAAACTCACAAAGTGAATGCAGGCACAAAGAGAAAGATACAAACAGGATGTAAACTATAGTGTGGGAACAGACAAGCACAGAGCAAGACCCCGCGATATATAGTACATAAGTATGTACTCTCTGTTACTGTCTCTGTCTTTCTGTCGCTCTCTCCCCCTTCCCTCCCACTCCAGGTAAAGCTGGCACACAACCTCAGAGTTATCAACCAAGTTGTCTCTGTACCTCTACAGAGCCTCTTTTCCTAAAAGTCTTTACCTGCTTTCCAGTCCAGGCTCCAGGTTTGGAAAGAGGATGCCATAAGCATTGTTTAAATGTAGCAGAACAGAGCTACAGAATGTCCCTTCTTCTCATGACCTTGGGTTGGGTCCTGTGTGCTTCCCCTTGCCCCACTGCATGGATCCCACACCCAAGCCAGCTCTACTCTGACCTTCCTAAAAAGCCTGCCTGCCACTGCCTCAGTCCCATTATGGCCTCAACTATGAATCAGCTACAATGCTGCCAAGTAAGACTGAGCTCTGGTCTCAACATATATCTGGAAATGTGTACCAATAGAATGTAGCTCAGAGTCCACATGCTCACATGCTCTCTCAGATGGAAGGATAATTTGGTTATCTGACAGGTGAAGTGGCCACAGTGGGGTACTGGTGGTCCAGAGGAAACAGCTCATGCATCTTGATCCCAAACAGAAACTCAGCAAGGATAAGTGGACTTTCCAGAGGGGAAGAAACAGGACAGTACATAACCTAAGTGACACAAAAGGGTCAGCAAGAAACATGAGAGTAATACTGAAGATTCGGGCAACACAAACATGTAGACAGTTCACTGTTGAAGTCACCAATGGCTGCACATGGGTATTAGAAGCACCTAAGCAAGGTCCAAAACAATACTGTGTAGCTATGGCTGTCCTGTAACATGTTATGTAGACTAGGCTGCCTGGCCTCAAACTCAGAGATCCACTTGCTTCTGCTAGGATTAAAGGTATGTGCTGCCAAACCCAGTTCAGTTACTTTCTTGCCTCAAGAGGAGAGAATTTGGCACACAAGTCACAATAAAATCTCTGTATGTTGGGGTTGGGGGGGGTTCTGTAATCTACAAATAGTGAAAATAAAAACTTGGTTCATTATCAGGAGCTATCTAGGATAGGCTAAAGGCATGCAAGCGATCTCTCTGGAGATGGCCCACTCTATTTGCATGGTCTACGATCAGGGGCTTCTGGCTAACTTGACAGAGAAAGGAGCTCTAGCAATTAATCCTTTCCTTAATTACCTGCTGCTAAACAGTATATGTTAATTTGCCAGATTTTTGCACTTATTTAAACATAAAACAGTAAGAAAGTGTTGAATTTTTAGTACAGAATTTTTAGAGTTAAGAGACCAGCACTTATTCAAGCACAGAGAATTATAAAGTAATAGTTAAGTTTCCTACAAGGTTGGAGATCATCAGTCTTTCAGTCTTCCCACTTTAACCTGTTCCCCTAAGGCCTGGCAGGCCCCAGAAGTTCATCCTGACTTAGACAAACTGGATCAAACTTTAGGAGTCTGATGCCAGGTGACTTATTGCCAGCATATTCAAACACAGTACAATTTTGGGACAAGTCTCCTGGTATAATACAATCCCTACTGCACATGGAGGCATTATTACATTGAATCTCAATTCAAAGTACATGTGATTTCTTTCAGGAAAATGAGTTCTAGAGATAAACTACCTTAAGATCCTAGAGAAGGATTTGGTGTGGAGTGGGTCATACAATAGTGTATAGATCATTTGGCCTATTAGCCACCTCCAGTCCTGGATATGAAGCTTGGGGGTGACCCAAGCTATACTGATAATATAAGGCTCATTTAGACTACTAGCCATTTACTGTCCTGGTTGAGGGAGCTTGATATGACCTGACCTAACAAATAATGTAGATCACCAGGTTATTAATCACCTCCAATTCCCAGCTTTCTGGAAGGAAAAACAGGTTTTATGTCCTTTCCATTGAAAGGACAATTCTACATGCTTAACATTACTGGTTTGTGAATGAAAGGACCTTCATGCTTCCAAGAAAAATCAAAGCTGGACCAAAATCCAACAGTATAAAGAGTTCAATACTTGATGTCTAGAACCCACTCATGACTCCCAAGCTTCCAAAGGAGAATAGTACTTCCCTGACTCTGCCATCCACAGTACACACAGCTTATCTCACAGGCTCAGGCTAGTTCCACTTCAAACCTGCTGCTGTCCTTGGTGGTTGTCCCACAATACTGGCATCTCCAAATTACCAGAGTCTCCACTAGGTTGAACTCATACAAGTAGCCTCTCTTGAGTTCTTTTCAGAGACTTAACCTTGCCATATGGTATCAAGTCTCAGCCTCTCTCCATGACCCCATCACTGCTACTGAGGCTGTACCTTGGCCAGCACTCAGGAGGCAAAGGCAAAGGCAGACAAGCAGAGGCAGAGGCAGAGGCAGAGGCAGAGGCAGAGGCAGAGGCAGAGGCAGAGGCAGAGGCAGAGGCAGAGGCAGAG